>NW_028255427.1:600000-1029855 GCF_964263255.1 Lissotriton vulgaris | reverse complement strand
GGAACGTTAATGGGTTGGGAGACAGGTTCAAACGTGGTGTTGTACTACAATTTGTTAGACGTCATTCCCCTGATATAGTTCTGCTGCAAGAGACCCATTTGATAGGGAATGCCTGTAAGGCTCTCGATAGACGAGGCTACCGGTTGGTAGTGCATGCTGGGTTTACATCGGGCTCTAGGGGGGTCGGCATACTGGTTAAATCCTCCCTGCCCCTTGAAATTTATGAAGTCGCCCTCGATGATCGGGGCCGATATGCTGCTGTCTCTGGGCGGTGGGAAGGAAAGCAGCTTACTATTGTTACTGTTTATATTCCCCCGGGGCTCCAGGCAACCACCTATGCCGATCTTGGAAAGACTCTCCTGGGACTTCCGGATGGTATCCTTATACTGGGTGGAGACTTTAATTCGGTGGTCTCGGGTGAGTGTGACCGGCTGCCCCCCAGGGTTCTGCCGGCGTCTCAGTTGTGGCTACCTGAGATGCTTGAGACTTTTGGGTTAGTGGATGTCTGGCGAATGTTGAACCCTACGCAAACTCAATACACTTTCCACTCAGGTGCCCACGGCAGCCTCTCGAGGATTGATTACTTTCTGATGTTAACTGCCCATACCCCTTTGGTGCGCGAGATTTGTCATCTTCCCAGGGGTATTTCTGATCATTCCCCCTTGTTGCTTGAGGTTTCCGTGGGTTATGATGGTGGGAGTAGGGTCCCCCCCTCCATCCTTGGCATTTCAGGAACCCCAAGCTTCGTTCGGAACTCATCAAGGCCATTGACTTTTACTTTGATGAAAACGAAGGGTCCGTTTCTTCCCCTATTTCCTTGTGGGAGGCCTTTAAGACTGTAATACGGGGATCTGCATTGTCTCTCATTGCCGCAGACAAAAAGGTCAGAAAAGAAAACTTGTTAGCCCTTGAGGCTGAAATTACCTCTCTTGAAAATGACCTGGGTGGTGATGATACCCCTGCAATCCTACATTCCCTAGCGCTGAAACAAGCTGATTACAGGGCTTTGGTGACTAATGCTGCTAAGGTAATGCACTAGAATCAACTGGGCAGGCTCTATGATGTGGGAGACAAGGCTAGTACGTTACTAGCATGGTTGGATAAGTCTGAGCGAATGAACCGTGTGGTGCCAGCGATTACCCGTGTGACTGGGGAACGCGTGACTGAGCCAGGGGAGATTGTTGAATGCTTTGTTGACCATTTCCAAACGGTATACAGGTCTGTGAGTGATAGAGACGAGTCCGATTCCCGTTTTCTCCTGCGTGACATCGCGCTTCCCTGTGTGTCGGAGGAGGATAGGTCCGCCTTGGAAGCACCCATTACGGTAGATGAGGTTGCAATCGCCATACGATCCTTGCGTTCGGGTAAGGCTATGGGGCCTAACGGGCTGCCCATCGAGCTTTATAAGCTCCGGCCTGATAAGATGGCGACCCATCTGCGCAATATGTTCACTGATGCCTTCGAGGCTGGTTCTCTTCCGCCTGATCAGCAGCTGGCCACTATAGTTGTCATTTACAAGGAAGGTAAACCTCGCGACCATTGCACTTCCTATCGCCCCATTTCGTTACTTAACGCTGAGCCTAAGACTCTGGCTAAAGTCCTTGCGAATCGCTTGCTAACAGTCATCTGTGACTTGATCCATCCGGATCAGTCCGGTTTTATTCCGCATCGGAATACGGCGCTCAACCTTCGTAGGCTTCACGGTGTTCTCGCGAGAGCTGAGACGCTTACTGACCCGCCATATTGGCCTCGCTGGATGCCACGATGGCCTTCGATACTATTGAGTGGCCTTATTTGTGGGCGGCCCTTTCGAAGTTTGGTTTTGGCCCTAACTTCATTGCATGTTTCCAGCTCCTGTATGAATGTCCGTTGGCCCAGGTTGTGGTTAATGGTAGAATTTCTTGATCCTTCCCACTTGGGCGCGGCACCCGACAGGGTTGCCCGCTCTCCCCCCTCCTCTTCGCTTTAGCATTGGAACCGTTGGCAGCGTGGCTTCGGTGGGAGCCCTCGATTAAAGGGATCCGATGGACCCCAGATCTTGAGGATCGTGTCTCTCTATACGCGGACGATATTCTTCTTTACTTCACTTCCCCTCAGAAGTCTCTTAACGTGCTTTTTGACGTCCTCACCTCATTTGGGAAGAATTCGGGGCTCATCATTAACTGGACTAAATCATGTGTATATGTTATAGCGGGGGTGTTACCTCCACTACCCCGTAGATTCCCTCTCCAAGTGGTGGAGACTGGGTTCAAATACTTGGGAATTTTCGTTTCCCTGGATCCCTCTGTGCGATACGATCGTAATTTATATGCTCCTCTTCAGCGCCTGAAACGGGATGTCCAGCGGTGGCGCGGCTTGCCTCTGTCCCCACTGGGCCGCGCGGCCCTTTTCAAAATGATTTCTCTCCCCAGATTTTTGTACGCTTTACAGAATTTCTTCGATCCTGTTCCCTCTCGTTACTTTCGTGAGGTTGAGGGGCTTCAGAGGCAGTTTATCTGGGATGGACGGGCACGTATCTCCTTAGCTAAACTCACGTTGCCATGGTATGATGGCGGCATAGCCCTTCCTGACCTCAAGCGTTATTACTGGGCCTCACAGTTGAGCGCGGTCAACCATGTGACCTATTCCCCGGGTCCCGCTCCGGCTTTCGCTATGGACAAATTATTGTTGCCGAGTGGTAACTTCAACAGGGCTTTGTATTCCAAGGAACCATTCCGATTTCTGACTGGACCCACAAAATGTGCTGTGCGTGCATGGAGAGATGCGACTGTGGCTACGGGCTGGGTTAGTAGGATGACACGGCTGACTCCATTGTATGACTCTGAGCGGTTGGGCAGCTTGTGGCGCACGAAGGGGTTTGACAGATGGGATATGATCGGTATCAGCAAAGTGGAGGATCTTTGGTCCAAAGGCTCAGTTAAATCCTTTGATGCCCTTAAGGTGGAGTACCAGCTGGACGATAAGGAGTATTTCCGATACCTTCAGGTGCGCCATGCCCTGGTCTCTGTGTTTCCCCCTGGGACAGTGATCCCCCAGTCCTCGCCTCTAGAGGATCGTATTCTGGACGGCCATGTGCCGGACAGTACGATTTCCTTGATTTATAAAAAGCTTATTAATACCAGGGCTGATCTTCTGGTGCGGCTTCGGGCCTCCTGGGTGGCGGACGGTCTTGAACTGGACGACGAGGACTGGCAGATAGCGATCGCCTCTCCTAAAGAGGTGGCCATTCCAGCTCGCCTCCGCTTTGTGCAACTGAAAATCCTCCATCGAATCTATATGACTGGTACGCGTCTGATTCGTATGGGATACTCGACTGACGGGATGTGTAAGCGTGGTTGTGGCATGAGTGGCACCTTTCTCCACATCATTTGGGAATGTCCGGTGATTTCCGCTTTCTGGTCCAGAGTGCATGATATAATGGGGCGGGTCACCAGGGTCTCTTTGCTACCTGAGGCGCGCCGTTGCTTACTTAACGTCTGGGAGCCTACGGATTGCACGGCCGCTCAAACTTTTTGGGTGACTCTTGGCAACATGGTTGCCAAGAGGGATATAGCGCAACTCTGGGGTTCCCATAGACCGCCTGGTGTAACTGCTTGGAAAGAAAACATGGACTGGTGCATGTTTCGGGAGAAGACGGTCTATGAGGCTCGGGGTCGTCCCGGGAAGTGGGGCAAGATTTGGTCACAGTGGAATGTATATCGTGGAGATATCTGCACCCCTCCACTTGATTACACTGCTGATGTTCCCCTGTCCCCATAATTGACGTTCCTTTAGACTACCAATATATCTCTTTATGATCCCTTTTCACCATCCCCCCGCCCCTCCTTGATAGTAGTCGATATACTTTTAGAACTTGCCTCCCTCCTCCTCTCCACCTCACACTCCAGATATTGCTCTTACCACGTGAGTGTTTATGTTGTTTGTTTTTGTTTACATCAAAATTATATAAAACGAAACCTGTTGATCTCCTTTTTATGATGTTTGAAGACAGTGCTCTGATATGTTGAGATTTAGGGCTTTTATCACTAACACTGTGTTGTCTGGTATCCAGACTCCTTGTCATAGCGGCCGGCCCGATTGGGTTGTAGGCAGACGCTGTGTACTGTGCAATCCGTAAATAAAGGTTTTAAAAAAAAAAGAAAAAAAAAAGATTTGGTCTTAAACCACCTGCTTTTAAAGGAAGTATTGTCCATGGACTATATGCTCAAAATTCCCTGGTTAAAATACTTAAAAGACTGTTTTCTTGCATTGGGCGCTTGGAACTCTTTTTAAATCCTGACTCGATTACACTTGCTGATGTAGAGTTTGTGAGAAAAACTTTCTCTCTTTCACAACAAATGAACCACGAAGAGGTGGAACTAAATAAACCCAGTGTCCGCAAATACGCTGTGCTGAAAACGACACCTTTATTGGAGCCTTATCTATCATGGCCCATGTCGGGCTTAGAGCGGCACCTGTTAATCAGGTGCCGATTGGATTACTATCACTTTTATTAACTGTTCCAAGGTGCTCTCATATAGGTCAAGTGCTACCATCCTGCGGCTGCGACAATGAGTCTCTGCAGGATTTGGTGCACTTTTTATTTATTTGTCCCGTCTATGATGCACCCCGGAGGTTCTACTTGAAGCCACTTTAAAAAAAACTGAATTTTACTCAGGTCAGACCAGCTCTTTGCTACTTGCAATTGTTATTGAGCTGTTCCTAAATCAGCCCTAAAACTCCGAAACAGTAGGGAAAGTTAATTGTTCATAAATGCTGCTATTAAAATACCTGCTCAACAGTGTTTGTTGTTATTAATATACATTTTAACACTTGGATATTTTATGATTGTAGATCAAGTTTTTACTGTGTACTATTTAATAATTGTGTTATTGTGCTTTTATGGTTATATTCTGCTTGAAAAACTGAATAAAGATTTTCTGATCTGATCTGACTACTACTTGAAGAAGCATCTTTTTGCACCTCTGACTTAGAGGTAGGTTTAATCCCCCTGCCCTATTATGTACTAGGGCCTTACAGAGGAGGTCATGCCAATCACAGGGGTACTCCAACGCATAGTGTTCCCTAGTGTATGTAGGTGTTTTCACTGTATTCCGAATGTCTTTTAGCATTGCACTGGCTCTAGGCCTGGTTAATCAGAGTCAGTTACCACCAGTACCCATCAACAAAAAGTTGGGGGCACAGGATGACTTTGCAACAAATTTCCAATTTAAAACATTTATAGAGCGCAGCGTGCACCGTACGGTTTCTTGGCGCTAGTAGAGGGTTCGGCAACAGAGGCAAAATAAAACCAGTCATGGAGAAGAGGGGGAAGTTACACGGAGAAGGCCTGTTTGAAAAGGAACGTTGTTAGGTCTTTACGGAAAGAAAGATAATGAGTGGCAGAACGAAGGTGGTCGGGGAGGGAGTTCCAGAAAGTGGGAGCCAAGGTAGAAAAGTTGGTCCCACCCCACTTTTTGCGTTTGAAGCGTGGTATTTGAAGGAGAGACTTGGAGGAAGAGCGAAGCTCTCTGGTGGGGACGTATTCTTTTATAAGCGAGGAGATGAAGGCGGGGGCAGTGCCTTGGCGGGCCTGGAAGACCATGCAGCCGGTCTTAAAAAGGGAACGTTCCTTGATAGGAAGCCAGTGAAGCTCCCTGAGGAGGGGTGTAGAGTGGTGATGACGTGGGAGACCATAGACCAACCGGGCCGCCTGGTTCTGGACCATTTGGAGCCTCCGCAGGCTGTATGCTGGGATGCCGTTGTAAAGGGCATTAGCATAGTCTAGCCGCGATATCACCAGTGCGGCCATGATCAACTTGAGTGCCTGGGGGGAGAAAAAACGGGAGACAGTGCGGATGGTTCGGAGGGTGAGGAAACAGGAGGAGACTACAGAGCTGATTTGTGAGTGGAGGGTGAGCTGGTTGTTCATTTTAACACCCAATGTTTTGACCGTGGTTGAAGGAGTGGGGGGGGACCAAGAGAGGGGGGCCAGAAGAGAGAGCCTCTTTCTGCTCCTCTATTAGTTCTTTGTGTACATCTTTTGCTTCTTTCTGCACCTTTCTTCTTCTTTCTGGACTTCTGTTGCCTCTTTCTGTATTCTCTTGCTTCTTTCTGCGCATTTCTTCCTCTTTCTGCACATGTTCTAGCTCTGTAGGCTTTATTATAAGTTAGCATTTAAAAAACCTTTGAAGTTCACTGATAAAAACACAGGTTTCAGGGACGTTATAGTTAGAAATTAGCATTTAAAAATCCTTTGAAATTCACTGAACAAACCATAGGTTTCAGGGGAATATAGCAAGTAACAATGCGTTCTATTACCACGCAGTAGGTAACAGCGCAGTCGTTACACCGACCGCAATGTTACCAAATGTGGCATTACATCGCAAGTCGTTTCAACGATTTGCTCTAAGTGGTGCGCTGAACTTAGGAATAGTATAATTTACTATTCCTACTCAAGTTAGCGCAACAGCAGGGAAGGTGTAAAATCCAACACATTCCCTGGTGTTGCATGCTATCTAGCGCAAGTCATTGAAACGTATTGCGATGTAATGCTATGCGTGATAACAACGTGGTCGTTGTAACAACCGCGCTGTTGCTTACCTGCGTGGTATTGACAAAGCTGTAAATGCTGTTTCCCATATCAGGGACGTTATAGTTAGAAATTAGCATTTAAAAAAGCCTAGAAATTCACTAAAAAACACAGGTTTCAGGGATGTTATAGTTAGTTAGACATTTCACTTGTATAAAACCTTGAGAAATTCGGCCGTTATAGTTAGTTCAGCTAACTATAACTTGTGCCCCTGCAATGCACTGCAGATGACATCATATATTACATCATTCATGAAATAGTCAGTGACATCCCGCCCTACCATAGCGACAGGAGGCGGGCAGCCAGCAGGGACTGTGGAGGGCATTGGGGCTCACCCCACGGTCCCCAACAGTGAGGCCAGGCCCGGGGCATGGGGTCCACAGGGCCAAAAGTACCCCGGGGGGGTTACTCAGCCCCTTCCCTTTTGATGTTATTTAAAAAAATATATAGATAAGGCCGGGCCCCAAGGTATGGGGCCCCTGAGATCTTATTTGGCCTCAGGAGGGGGGTCATGCAGCCCCTACCTCCAAAAATACAGGCTGGCCAGGCCCCAGGTTAAAGGGTTCCCAGGCCAGAAGTGGTCTAGGGAAGGGGGCCATGCAGACCCCTCCCTGGAAAATAAAAAAAACACGACTAGGCCCAGGAGGATGGGGTCACTGGGGCCTGAAGTTGCTCAGGGGAAGGGGGCCACGCAGCCGGCATTCCCGGAAAAATCTTTTTTTCAACAATAAAAAAAGAGGCTAGGACCCGGGGGATGGGGTCCCCAGGGCCAATAGTGGCCCGGGGGAGGAGGCCACATGGACATGACACAAATAAAGATGGAACCCCTGAGGAGCACTTCTGGATGTAGTGGGGGGCATTTGCAGTGCCACTGGAATTATGTGACTGTTTGGCTGCACCAATTTTCACATAATTAAACATTATCCATATTTTCCAAATATTCCATCATCTGCTCCCTAATCTGCAGATATCATTTAAAAAATCCTTGTTTCTAGGTCAAACGGCTCAAATGTTCCCAAAAACGCAGTGTCACGTGTTTGTTACAGATTGGTGGAAGGCCCTTTGCAAAGCTGGAATAGTCAAGTGTTACTTATTGCTAAATGTGGGTGTTAAATTGGTATTAATGGTGCACAAACCTGTCTTCTTTCTGTGCCTCTCTTGCCTCTTTCTGCATTTCTTTTGCTTTTTTCTGTACCTTTCTTCCTCTTACTGCCCCTCACTGTCTTCTTTATGCACTTCACTTGCCTCTTTCTGCACTTCTCTCGCCCCTTTCTGCACCTCACTTGCCTCTTTCAACACCTATTTTGTTTTTTTCTGCAGATCTCTTGCCTCTTTCTGAACCTCACTCTCTTCCTTCTGCACCTCTCTTGCCTCTTTCTGCACTTCTCTTGCCTCTTTTTGCTCTTCTCAAGCCTCTTTCTGTCCCTCTCTTTCCTGTTTCTGCACCTCTATTGCCTCTTATGTAACTCTGTTACTTCTTTCTGCACTTCTCTTGCCTTTTCATGTACCCCTATTGCCTCTTTCTGCACCTCTGTTGATTCTTTCTGCACTTCTCTTGCTTCTTTCTGCACCTCATTTGCACATTTCTGTATCCGTCTGGTCTCTTTCTGCACCCCTGTTCCCTCTTTCTACATGTTTCACTCCTGTTTCTGCACTTCTCGTGCCTCTTTCTGGAACTCTGCTTCTTCCTGCAATTCTGTTGCTTCTTTCTGCACACCTCCTGCTTCTTTCTGTACCCCTCTTGCTTCTTTATGCAACTCTCCTTACTTTTTCTGCACCTCTCTTGTCCTTTTCTGCTCTTCTCAAGCCTCTTCTGTCCCTCTCTTGCCTCTGTCTGCAACTCAAGTGCCTCTTTCTGTACTTCTCTTGCCTCTTTCTACACTTATCTTGCATCTTTATACCTCTTTTGCCTCTTTCTGCACCTCACTGGCCACTTGCCACTTTCTGCTCTTTCCTTGCTCTTTCTGGACCTCACTCTCTTCTTTCTGCACCTCTCTTGCCTCTTTCTGCTCCTCACTTGCGTTTTTCTGCATCTCTCTTGCCTCTTTCTGTACCTCTATTGACTTTTTCTGAAATGTTTGCGCCTTTCTGTACTTCTCTTGCCGTTTCCTGCACCCTTCTATTCTCTTTCAGCACTTCTGTTGCTACTTTCTGCCCTTCTATTCCTTCTTTCTGCATCCCTCTTGCCTCTTTCTGCACCCCTCCTGCCTCTTTCTGCACCTCTGTTGATTCTTTCCAAACTGCTCTTACTTCTTTCTGCACCACATTTGTACATTTCTGTATCCCTCTTGCTTTTTTCTGCACCCCTTGTATCTCTTTCTACACTTGTCTTCCCTCTTTATGCACTCTTTTTCCCTTTTTTGCATCTCTCTTGCCTCTTTCTGCAGTTCTTTTGCCATTTCCTGTATCTCCCTTGTATCTTTCTGTGCCTCACTTGCCTCTTTCTGTACATCTCCTGCTTATTTCTACACCTCCCCTGCCTCTTTGTGCATTTCTCTTGCATGTTTCTGTACTTCCCTTGCCTCTTTCTGTACCTCTCTTGCCTCTTTCTGCACCTCACTTGTCTCTTTCTGCACCTCACTCTCTTCCTTCTGCACCACTCTTACCTTTCTGCACTTCTCTTGCCTCTTTCTTCTCTTCTCAGTCCTCTTTCTGCTCTTTTCAATCATCTTTCCGCCCCTCTCTTGCCTCTTTCTGCACCTCTATTACCTCTTTCTGCAATTCTGTTGCTTCTTTTTGCACTCCTCTTGCCTCTTTCTGCATTCCTCTTCCCTCTTTCTACACCTCTCTTGCCTATTTCTTTACCCCTGTTCCATCTTTCTGCACCTTTTCCCCTTTTTTGCATCTCTCTTGCCTCTTTCTGCAGTTCTTTTGCCATTTCCTGTGTCTCTCTTGCCTCTTTCTGCACCTCACTTGCCTCTTTCTGTACTTCTCCTGCTTCTTTCTACACATCTCCTGCCTCTTTGTGCATTTCTCCTGCATGTTTCTGTACTTCCCTTGACTCTTTCTGTACCTCTCTTGCCTGTTTATGTACCTCTCTTGCCTCATACAGCACCTCTGCAGTTTCTATCTGCACTTTTCTTTCTTCTTTCTCCACCCCTCCTGCCTCTTTCTGTACCCCTCTTGCCCCTTTGTGTACCTCTTCCACATAATTCTGCACAACTATTGCCTCTTCCTGCACCACTGTTGGTTCTTTCTGCACTGTTCTTGCTTCTTTTTGCATCTCTTTTGCAAATGTATACATCCCTCATGCTTCTTTCTTCACCCTCTTCCCCATTTCTCTACCTCTCTTGCTTCTTTCTGCACTTGTCTTGCTTCTTTCTCAATCAATCAATTGAATCTTTATTCGGACATACATATATCCATAAAAGCACAGGTCGAATAACAGCAAAGGCATATATTACACTATAAAAATACATAAAGATAAAAGAAGCAGCAATATCATGAAAAGAAGGAGAGGTTCACAATAGGGAGCTGTAAACACAGATCAAATTGCAGCATAGAATACATTGGACTATAAAAGTGCAATCAAATAAATGACAGACCAACATCATAAAACAATAAACTATCAGAGGGAATTTTGGGGTTCAGATATTCTGGGCGCACTGCCTCAAATTTAACGTTCACGTTTGAAAGAACACAAATGGTGATTGGGTGGTGCGTAAAGAGCAGACGGAAAATTGCCCCTAACCGTCTAAAAAAGTCAAAGACCAAACACAATTGAACAGCTGAGCTCTCGCAACCACAAACAGAGTTTCACAATTCAGTAAATTGTTAAGTAGAGAAACACAGAATAACATAGAAGCAGATCCTTTGGTGTGAGTCTTGTCCCAGCAGGGTGGGGTTTTATTGGGTCCAGACTTGAGGAATAACAGTAAGCCGACACGTGTTTCGTCGTGTGCCGTTGAGTCAACACGACTCTTCAGGGCTTAGACTCAAACCCTAAAATTGGGTCGAGTGAGGTCTGGGCCTTATAGCGGTGTTCCACGTAGGTGGACTAGAGAGATGCTATATAACACAGGGATTACTGTAAGTCTATTATCTTTGGTTGCAAAAAGATGGAGTGTCCTGTAGACCTGAACATAAAATCACGTATTGTTGAGGGGATCCATAACGTAGAAAACGGTCCGTTCATGACAGACGGCCACCGGGAACTTACGGAGGAGGGATACCGAACATTAGCTTACCGCCAACCAGGAAACATACCCGTTTTTCCGTGGTTTTCTACGTTATGGATCCCCTCCCGGTATACACTTCTCACACAGCTTGATTCAGAGGCTCTTAACCAGGAAGTCTCTGGCACCTCTAAAGAATAGACGCTACTAGTCCAACAATACGTGATTTTATGTTCAGGTCTACAGGACACTCCATCTTTTTGCAACCAAAGATAATAGACTTACAGTAATCCCTGTGTTATATAGCATCTCTCTAGTCCACCTACGTGGAACACCGCTATAAGGCCCAGACCTCACTCGACTCCATTTTTAGGGTTTGAGTCTAAGCCCTGAAGAGTCGTGTTGACTCAACGGCACACGACGAAACACGTGTCGGCTTACTGTTATTCCTCCAGTCTGGACCCAATAAAACCCCACCCTGCTGGGACAAGACTCACACCAAAGGATCTGCTTCTATGTTATTCTGTGTTTCTCTACTTAACAATTTACTGAATTGTGAAACTCTGTTTGTGGTTGCGAGAGCTCAGCTGTTCAACAACATCATAAAACAATTTTAAAAAAATGGACATGTAGGATATACATGAATACTATCTCAACAAGTATAAGAGTTAACAATTAGGTGCAACAGACCAGATGTTTTAACCATGATCATAAATTACGGATTAATACACTCAATAGAAACAGCCTTCAATGAATGCTCATTGAGGCTCACGCGCGAACTGCCGCTTTCAAACAATATCACATGCGTAAAATTATTGAGAATTTTTATGTAGGCTGCCTTATAATTAGGCTATCTGGTTTTAGGTTTAAACCTATTATAACTGATAAAACCCCACCATAAGGAAAATAGCCATCCCCGGTGTAAACATATAAACACTGAAAAAACACATTTACAACCACAAACTAAGTGCCATTCAAAGAATGAAAAAGATGATTCAAAGAGTCATTTTTATTTTTTTCAGAAGGGGCCAATACAATGTAACTTTGTTATATAAGATAGCATCAAGAAAGGCTGGGCTAACATTTCTCTGCTTGAGTTTTGTTGTTTAGGGATGTCACTAAAACATTGTGTCTTCTTTTTTCTGCTTTTTCCAGGTTTTTGGTCTTTGTTCTAAAGATGCAGTGTTTAGATGCATGTTTTAGGACTTAATTATTTAATAAACTGTAGAGAATCAGGAAATATCAACATCTTTTTTGATATTTTGGCTATATTTGATTTCACTGATAGGTAACATTTCTGGTTTCATAAGAGTATTTCCTAATATGTGTCATCACATTTACCCACAGATAGAGAATAGGTGAAATCCTTTGATACATCAGCCCCCTTTTCTAGTGAGTCAGTATTGATTGTAAGTGAATTGCCAAACACCCCAGGCTTTAAACATTCAATGCAATATGTAATGACAGGTATATGTGGAAAGAATGTTGTCACCAAGCATCTGAGATAGTGATGAAAACATGACAACAGATGTTTAGTAATCATGGAACTCAGTGTCACATTGAATGCTGATAAAAAAGTTCCTCCCAAGTTCAATAAAGATTAGAGTGATAGTGTTTGTTTTTGCAGTAATTCAGCTACGTATTTGCAAAAAGTTGTATGATCGCCTGTCAAAATCGATAACTGAGCTGAAGTGCTTCCCTGAAAGAGATCCTTGTCTCATGCTAGATGGTATGCTGAAAGCATCTTTACAATCATCAGAGATAATGAAGAATGCTAATGACTTTGTAGTCCATTCTGGTGCAGTAAAAATGTATTTGGACCCCATATACCCTGTGCCCACGCTATCTATACATATGCACTATCAGTGCGGAAGACAAGCAATAATTAAAATTAAATTAAAATTCCATAAACACCGGAAAAACATAGTTTCTGTTGTTTTTAATGGTGCGGAAATGTGTAAACACTGATAACCACAGTTTTTTTAAGGTATTGAAAAAAACTGAAAAAACCCCACCATAATTTACCCCAAAAAAAGAAAGAGGAAAGCCTACTTATAATGAATAGTGGCAGTTTTCTTAAAAAATCGAATCAGAAACTATTTTGTATATTTTTGATAAAAGTTGCAAAAAAATAGAAAGTGTATCATTGATTGGTTACTACGATCATCGTAGGGACATGGCAATTGATCAAGGTTAGCATTTTACCCTAAGGGGAAACAAAGCAAAAATGTCAAAGTACCTGCCCTTAGGCGAAAAAGCAATCCTCTCTCCCAACAACCAATGGTTTTTAAAAGGTAACTTGAGAATGACTCCAGTAGACTTTGTGATTCTTACTTTGAACGTGAGCAGGCTGAATAATCCTGTGAAACGCAAAGCAGTCCTCTTGCTTTTAGAGCAGTCCAAGGCAGATGTCTGCCTCCTACAGGAGATGCACCTTCTTGCAAGAGACTGCCACCGCCTCCAATCTAGCAAGTTTCCACTGCAATTCTTTTCCTCATGCACAGAGAAAAAGGCAGGGTTGGCAATTCTGGTGGCACGCAAATTTAAGGGAAAGGTACTGGGTAAGATAGCGGATATCAAGGGAAGACTGTTGGTTTACAGGTTTGCATTGGGAGATCTGACCTACACGATCGGCTCGATCTACGGGCCCAATGAAGGCCAGGAAAAGTTTCTGCACAATGCGCTTACGGAGGCCACTGATACAATAGACCGTCACCTTCTGTTGGGAGGGGTTTTGAACTTGGTTTTTGACAACTTACTGGATCGGTCCTGTCAGCGCACTAGTCAGGTGGGTGCTTTGTCAGCAGCGGGTCTGGCCCGACTGAAAGACCTGGGGCTAGTGGACATATGGCGCGAGCTTCATCCAGGTGAAACAGACTACACACACTTCTCAGCGGCACACAAAACATACGCGCGACTAGATTACCTGCTTGTCTCCACAGCTGCGCAGTCGCTCATCACCAGTGCAGAGATCGGTACAGCGTCCCTCTCAAATCACGCCCCAGTCATGGTCTCTCTCGCTGGGCCGACGGCTCCGAGTGCGGGCAGGGTGTGGCAACTACGGGACTCGCTGCTTTACAAGAAAGAGGCAGTCTCCAGGATTCAGGAAGCCATAAAGGACTATCTGTCCCATAACAGTAACGGGGACACCACGGTGGCTACTCAGTGGGCTGCACTCAAAGCCGTCTTAGGGGGGGAATTTATCTCGATCTCAACTGCGGAGAACATAGAACATCAAGTCAAGAGGGATGAGCTAACCCAGAAGACAAGGGAACTAGAACAAATTCATAGGAGGACGGGTGCCCCGAGGATTTGGCGCCACTTGAAGGCTGCTCGTCAGCAGCTGGCGGCGTTGGACATGGATAGGGCAGAGTATGCAGCTTTAAGGCTGAAGCACACATACTACACAGGTGGAGACAGATGGGGGCGGCTGCTAGCGCATAAGCTACGCACAATCACTCAGAAACGGGAGGTCAGGGAACTGAAGGGGAGAGATGGCACCTGTATCACCGGAGACTGAGCGATAGCAGGTGCTTTTAGTGACTTCTATGCTACTCTATATGAGGCGGCCCCGCCCGGCCCGGAGGCGGAAATGGCCTTCCTGGAGTCAATCCCGTTACCGGCCCTAACTCAGGAGCAAATTGAGGGACTAGAGAAGGACAACCGCATAGAGGAAGTTATTTTGGCGATTTCCCGACTTAAACTTGGCAAGGCGCCGGGACCAGATGGGTTCCCGGCGTCATTCTACAAAACCTTATGTGTCCAATTGGCACCGCTGCTGGCCAAGACTCTTTACTTCATTCGCGGAGGACGGGGCGATCCCTGGGGAACTACTCGAGGCCTCCATTGCGGTTATACCCAAACCGGGCAAAGGTCACACTGATTGCAGGGCATTCAGGCCCATCTCCCTCCTGAATGTTGACCTCAAGCTCTATACCGGGATCCTCGCCTCCAGACTGGGCCCATGCATGGGGGGCCTCATTCAGCCGGATCAGTCTGGCTTCATTCCGGAGCGACAGACCTCCGATAACACCAAACGGGCCCTCCACCTCATTGAGAAAGCATCCCGCACACAGGGCGAGTACATGATGTTGGCCATCGACGCAGAGAAGGCCTTTGACAGGGTGCATTGGCCCTACCTCGAGAGGGTGTTAGTGAAGGCCGGAATGGGACCCAAGTTTCGGACTAGAGTGATGAACTGCTATAAATTCCCTTCAGCCACGGTCCGGGTTAATGGTTTATCCTCCCCCGATTCAAGATCCAAAGAGGCACCAGGCAGGGGTGCCCACTATCCCCTCTATTATTTGCCCTCTATATGGAGCCGCTGGCACAGCTAATCCGAACAGACCCGAAGTTAAGGGGATTAAATTTGGGGCAGATGAACACGTCGTAAGTCTCTACACCGATGACGTCTTGTTGTCCCTTGCTGAGCCCCGGAGCTCTCTCCCTGCCTGCATGGTCGACCTAGACAGGCTTGGAAGTGTATCAGGCTTTAAAGTCAACATGACGAAGTCGGTGGCCCTTGATCTGTCTCTGTCGTCGAACGCGCCCACTGAGTTACAGGACAGATTTCCTTTGCAGTGGGCGATAGATGCAGTTCCGTATCTCGGCATCAAACTGGCTCCCTCCTTACAGATCACGGTGGAAGTAAACTATACCCACCTACGACGGACGGTCAGACAGGAGTTGGGACAGTGGAAACATTACCCGCTGTCGTGGCTGGGCAGGGTAGCAGCGATCAAGATGACTGTTCTCCCCCAGATACTTTACATCTTTCGCACTATACCCCTTGCTCCCCCTAAAGGCTGGATCAAATTGATGCAATCGGAGCTCCCACAATTTATATGGAACGGCAGGAAGCCGCGCCTGAAAGCCCAGATAGCGATGCTTGCCCCAGAGCACGGAGGGATCGGGATTCCGAACCTAGCTACATACTTCCAGGCGGTGCAGCTACGTTTCATGGCGGAATGGGTCCAATGGAAGTCAGGGAAGCACTGGTTGTTCCAGGACCAAGCGGTCGCTGGAAGGACACTGCAAGAGATCCCGTTCATGCACAAGGTTCATAGGCCCCACAACCTTTACGCGTCCTTCATCACTCGAGTCCCGCTAGAGATTTGGGATCAGGTTGGGGTTGCGCTCGGCCTCACCACCTTGCCGTTACCACTCACTCCCATCCTTGATAACCCTGACTTTCAACCAGGGATGGATGGGAAGGCCTTCGAACGTTGGAAATCGGCTGGATGTCGCTCCCTTTGCCACGTGTATGGTCCCGAAGGAATAGTTCCCTTTCCACAGCTCCGCCAGGAATTCGGCCTTCTAGAATCCGAGAGGCTCCCCTACTTCCAAGTCAGACACTGGGCCCATAGCACGACGGTGAGATCGGAGGCGGACAGGCGACTGACGGATTTGGAATACTGGCTGATTACGCTCAAGTCCGACAAGCAGCTAATCTCTGACCTTTACAAAATGCTCATGCACAAACACAGGTACACTTAGGGATGCTGACAACTGGGTACCCTCACGCACATACTTTGGGACTGTAGATTTGTGCAGGAATATTGGCGTCAAGTACTGGATGACGTAGATACCCATTTTGACACCGAAATCCCACGCTTCCCTTCATATGTCATTCTTGGGCTCCCCAACGCATTGACCTACCCCTTACGATCGCGAAGGGGACGCTTGATGGCCATAGCGCTAGGCTCGGCACTACAAAATATCCTAGCACATTGGCGCTCGGCTCTTACTCCCACGCACCAGGGTTGGCTCCATCGACTGTGGATGGTCCTGGGTATGGAAAGGCTTTCTCTGTATAAAACGGGAGAGGGGACTAAATATGCTGAACTTTGGCAGCCGTTACTGGCCCTCCTGTCCTCGGAGTTCGTGGAGGTGACCTGCCCGAGATACCTGAGATTGTTGAGGCTGACAGAGATGGATCAGGAAGGGAAGGGCACCAAATCCGCCCGTCAGGTTGTTAGATGATGTTGTAACACCAGTTGGAACGAGACCATGGACCACGGGGGGAGGGTGAGGGAGGGCGGGGGGGTCGGGACCGTCAGGGGGGGTTATCGGGTAGGAGGGGGAGTTGGGGATGGGGAGGGTCAGTTTCATTGGGATCGGGGAGGGGTTTGGGGCTTGTTGTTTGAAGAGTGTGTCGACCACCAGGGAAGCACGGCATTTGTGGCGGGCTTCGAGCCACGCAGGCGAAAGGAGGTGAAGGCCTATAGAAGGGACTCTGGCGGTCTTGACGTAGTACTACAATGTTTGAAACGCGGCCGGCCCATGATGGGTTGTAGGCGGCTTGCTGTGTATAACTTTGATTTTGGAAATGCAGTATCGTCCTGGAATCCTTCCACTGTAATCGAACCCTAGCTTTTAACGAACTGCTTGGCAACCGCTCACATTTGTTTGATGATAGTTCTGTGTTGACATGCTCAATAAAAGATATTTAATACTAAAAGGTAACTTGATGGCAAATGTGATGACAAGTGGGATGCATCTACTAAGCCTCAAGACAGTAGGGTACGGAGTTCCTTGTAGTGGTGTATTTAGCCACTAAATGTGTACTCTCGGTGGTAAGGAGGTGGGGAATACCTCCTTTCGGAACTAGGACCCTCACACACCCAGCAAGCTAGGTGTCATGCTTCATCATATGGGTCTGCTCCTCGTCGGGCCGGTGCTGCAATGCTCAACGGTCACCAATAAAAGGGCTCTTTTTCAGAGATCTTTTGTTCCTCGCTGTATCGATGCCATGGGTGTGAGGGGCATAGAGATGTGTAGATGTAGAATGTGAATGTAAAACAGGTAAGGGAACCCTTTGTGATACATTTTATTCTGTTAGGGTCCCACCCTGGTTAAAAGGATTAGAGGGGGGCAACTAATTTGTTATAAGGTGACCAAAATTTTGCTCCACCCCAGATGGTCAACATGTTTCTCGCCTCAATAAATCACAGAATAATACAAACTATCTACAGTGAATGGTGTGGTGCAACGCTACCTACCATTTGTTCTACCGGTGGGTGATTACACTGGAGAATGGCAGTCAACCTAGAGTACAAGGAAGAAATCATAAAAACATGATCAAGGTTGGGGGAGAAAGTAATATCCCCTACTGAGTTCAGTTGTTGTGTTAAATTTAGCACAATCATAATCCAAGCTTTTCTAATAAAAACATACAGAGCTCCTATGGGGGCCATTCAAGCTCCATAAATGCTTCCATACAACTCCCCTATGTATACATGCTTAAAAAGTGGTGATACGGACCGTAAGGGTGAGTGGTAGTGAGCTCACCTTAATTTGGTTTCAAGTACAGCCACATCAGTTGGCAGCAGAGTAAAGGGCACTCAATGCAATGTCTATAAATAGGAAAACACATAAGAGATCAGATCAATTCATTGGCTGTATGCACATATGGATCGATGCTCACTTCTTGGCATTATTGCAATGCTCGAAAGGAGCGGAAGGTCAAAGTCAGGTTGATACTGCTCTACCATCGTTATTCCAAACCAATTTACGTCAGCGAGTTAGTAAAGCCCACACAAGGCCGGTATGCCTGGTGGGGGCGCTGCACGCAGTGTCAACAACCAGAGGCTGAAGGTGCCGTGCCAGTAAAACTGCAAGGCGTGAGGACCCCCCCAGAGACCCGGCCGCGTGTAGCGCTGGTACCATATTGCTAACGGTGTCAGCTTAGAGCATAGAGTTTGGATGCACCCCACGTCTGTTCCCGGCAACCTCTTACCTCAAGTAATCCGCCTGTGTCAGATAGAGCCTCCCCTTAGGAAGAGCATACTTACCTGCTTCCGTTCAGAGCTGCATATACAACCTATAGGATCCGCTGCCGCCCGGAAGGTAACTTGTTGCTGCGGAAGCCAGTTTAAATACTTGCTGTGGTGATAGCGGAATAGGCAAATCAGCAGCAGCTGGGGAACTACGAAATCACGCAGTGGTTGAGGCGTGATTTCGCTGTACATTAGACCATGGCGGCCATCTTAAGATGTGTTATTTATTAGGTGGATATATATTGGTATCTACAGTTAAATAATGTGTAAAGGCTGTGAATTTCGCCATGGCATTGAAAAATCATGCAGTAGTGAAAGCGTTATGTCACTGTAGTATGTAAGTGAGTAAGGCCTGCATTTCGCTCTGAACTCACGCGGTAGATAAGGGGTGATGTCGCTGTAGAAAAAATCATGGTGGCCATCTTGTGATGTGTTTAAAGAAAGGGGATATACTAGTATAAACAGTATGCTAGTGTGTAACGGCTACAAAACTCGCGACGCCAATGAGTGCCATGTTGTCCGCGGGGCATGCTAAAAAAATACTGTTTTTCAGTGCCTCATTGCGGTCATGAAGGCCTTCAAAAAATGGGCTCACAAGGTGGTGAAGGGCGTGATGTCATTGTGACCAGAATCATAGCGGCCATCTTGGAGTTGGAGGCCTTCAAAAAATGGGCTCACAAGGTGGTGAAGGGCGTGATGTCATTGTGACCAGGATCATAGTGGCCATCTTGGAGTTGGCGGACACGCGCATATGGAGAGGCGCTAGCTACGCTGTCAGTATTGCTAGTTTTTTATACTTTTAAACACTATTGCCTTCAGCGCTGTACAATCGACTATAGAAGCTTCACACTCTATTGTTTGTAGTAAATATTTTAAAATAGCACTTGTTCACCTCCTATTTTACTTACTTGAAATCTAATTTTAATCCAACCTCTCGCCGCACTTCTTTCAGCTGGTCATTGCCCCAGTCCACCGCGGCCTATGCCGTTTGTTGTGGAGGGCGTTTCTGCCCAGAGAGCTACGCACTTCCGGGGACGGCAGAGGTGGGTCTCACTCTCGCCAGAGTACTTTAGGGAAAGCTGACTCTGGCGCGAAGCGGATGCGCGCAGCGGGCGAGCCGCGGGCGTGCCGAAGGCGCGCCAAAGGCAAGCCCGTCTGCACCCGTCCACGCCTGGACTGGACCGAGGGCCAGAAACCCTGGTCCTACACTGATCAGTTGCACTCAAGATCTGCCTGTTGCATACAATCAGGTAACTCACCCAATTAGCAACATAAAAGCTCCGATACTTGCGTATAATCCGGGCCTTGCATCTCCCTTCATCGCCAAAATGTGTCAAATTACATATGGAGGTTACAACCGCATCTTGTCCTAATTGTGGCTTTGTATTTGCTCCTAACTCTAATTCAAATATGGAAAAGAAAAGTTATATATCAATCAAAGTAACTTACAATATAAAACTTTTGCTTTTTTCATTCTAATTGTAGGTCTTTACCTAAACATAAATTTGAGGTTTTCAATTTACTAATTAACGACAAGCCAGACGCAATTTTTCTTAATGAAACCTGGCTCCATGAGAGCTCAGGTCCTGACATCGCGGTTGCTGTTCCTGACAACTACGCAATAGTAAGGATTGATCGCACAAATAAAATTGGGGGTGGTATCACCATCATTTTCAAATTAGAGTACAAATGCGACTTCACTCAATTACCAATCCTCAACTGTGAAGCTGCGACATTTAAGTTGTCTCTTACTCCTAAGTTTACGTTCTGTGGAATACTTGTTTACCGTTCCCCTGGCCCTGCTTTCTCCTGGGTATCTGTTTTTCCTGAACTTATAAGTCCCTTGGTGATGAAAGCAGCCAATTTCTCCCTCCTAGGGGACTTAAATATGCATCTAGAAAATCAAACTTGTAAAACAAGTTCTGAGTTTATCTCTGGTTTGGCCGCCCTAAATATAAATTTGCTTAACTCTGGATCCACACATGAAGCGGGTCATTTACTTGATCCCATTTTTTCTAATCTGGATGTTACATGTTTACCGGCGCTGCCAATATGTTGGTCTGATCATTATTTTATTGGATTCTCACTCCAAGTTGCAACATACGAGACAAAATCCCCCACTGATCAAATCACGCAAACTAGAAATTGGAAAAAACTAGACATTAAAACCTTGAATAATTTTTTTAATACTCATCTTTCCTGCTCAAAACAATCTGTTCACTCACTACTCACTCATTGCAGAAATGGCTCCTCACTGCAATAGACATATGTTTACCACTTACTAACAAAAAAGTCAATAGTCATCGACCACCAGCACCCTGGTTCACGGAACCGTTGAAAATAGAAAAATCAGAATGTAAAGCATCGGAGCGAAGATGGAGAAAAAAATTATACATCTGCAGCTAAAAATGCTTATAAAAGTAAGCTAACAAATTACCATACCCTTTGTAGAAAGCTGAATATGTGTACTCTACTATCTCAGATGCTCTAAATTGTTCCAAAACATTATTTAATATGGTGACGGAACTCGCGGGCTCTAAAACTATAGCTATGCCGCTGGACCTAAATGAGCAGCAATGTGAAACATTAGCTACTTTCTTTACACAAAAAGTGGATAAAATCTATCAAGGAATTACATCGGCGCAAGATAAATGTCTTTCTGTTTCAATAGAACCTTCAAATCTCTTACTGCCAATAATAAATGCCATAACAGAATTGGGCCCATCAAGACCTCTGAGGGTATCATTGATAAGCTGAACTCAGACACCTTAATAAAATGTCTTAATAATATCAAATCTGGATCCCCTAAAGATCCTTTGCCCATCACTGTACTCATGCAGCTCGATTCCTAGTCATTGGATGTTATCACTGATCTTCTTAACACTTCCCTACAGGAAGAAACCATTCCAGCTGATTGGAAGCATGCAATCATACATTCACTCCTGAAAAAAGCAAGAGCCGATCCTGATCAACCTTCAATCTATCGGCCTATCTCCTTACTGACAGTGTTTTAAAAAATTCTAGAAAAACATGTTCACCAGAATCTAGCCCAATTTGTAACTACTCAAAATCTATTACCTCCCAGTCAATCGGGCTTTAGAGCTGGTTTTTCGACAGAAACCACCTTATTAGGAGTCACAGAAAACAGACGCTGCAAATTAGATAGGGGAGACAGAGTGGCACTTATCTTACTGGACTTAAGTGCCGCTTTTGATAAGGTATCTCACACTGTATTCGTAAACACTCTAAGCTCCCTGGGCATCCGCGGCTCAGCTTTTAACTGGCTTATCTCTTTTCTGACTAAGTGCACGTTTCAAGTTTTCTCCCAAACAGCCTGCTCTGATACGCATGTTTTTGCTCATGGTGTACCACAGGGCTCCATACTCAGTCCCTTACAGTTTAATCTTTATGTGAGTCCTTTAGCCAAAGTGGTAGAAAATACCGGGCTGTCGATGTATTCTTATGCTGATTCCCAACTTATTTTTTCTCTCTCTTACGAGAATACAAATGCTTCCTCTCCACTTAAAGTGGGTTTAATTAAAATAGCATCATGGATGCAGGAAAATGTTCTTACATTAAATGGAGGAAAAAACGAAGTGATCAAATTCGGTAAAAGTAAAAAACTGTGGGGTCCTCAACATTGGCCATGCGCAATGGGTTCTCTTCCTTCACCTTCTTCCCAGGCGCGCAACTTGGGCATTATTATTGATGAATCCCTTAATATGCACCTGCAAGCAGTAAGAACCTCTGCCACGTGTTTCTCCATCCTCAAATGGCTAAAAAAGATCTGCTGGATGTTGCCTGACTCCAGCAAGAAACCCGTAGTCAATGCCTTGATTACCTCTAGGATTGACTATGGAAATGTGCTTTATTTGGGCTCAAATAAAGCCAGAACACGTAAACTACAGGTGGTATAAAATTCAGCAGCAAGATTGTTAATCAAGATCCCTAGAACCACTCCCACCTCCCAACATCTTCGTGATCTTCATTGGCTCCACGTTGAAATCCGAGTCAAATTTAAAGCGCTCTCTTTCATGCACAAAATTAAAGTAGGCAGTGCTCCGAAATACGTTCAATCTCTTGTCTGCCCTTACTCTCCCTCTCGTATTCTCCGCTCCTCCATGCTAGAGAAGTTCGTCATTCCTAAAATCAAGCTTTCTCGGATGGGTGGAAGATCTTTCTCTTATTTAGGTCCCTCCCTGTGGAATTCATTGCCTTTTTTAATACGAAATGAGATAGATTACATCAAATTTCGCAAAGCCTTAAAAACATGGCTATTTAACATCTAGACATTCACATTTACTTGTCCTTCTCTCCGCAAATCTGCAAACTGCGCCGGGGACCCTTTTTGGGTAGCTGCTGCGCATTATAAGTGCAAATAATAAATACAAAATAAAAATAAATAACAAATAACACATCTTAAGATGTCCACCATGGTCTAATGTAGAGCGAAATCACGCCTCAAACACTGCGTGATGTCGTAGTTCCCAAGCTGCGGCCAATTTGCATATTCCACTATCACCACGGCAAGTATTTAAACTTTCTCCCGCAGCAACAAGTTACCATCTTGGTGGCAGCATATTGGGTAGGTCGGATATGCAGCCCCGAACGGGAGCAGGTGAGTATGCGCTTCCTATGAGGAGGATCTAGCTGACACAGACGGATTACTCGAGGTAAGAGGTTGCCGGGCACAGACATGTGGTGCATCCAACCTCTATGCTCTAAGCTGACACCGTCAGCAATATGGTACCAGCGCTACACGCTGCCGGATCTCTGGGGGGTCCTCACGCCTTGCAGTTTTACTGGCACAGCACCCTCAGCATCTGGTTTTCGACACTGCGTGCAGCGCCCCCACCAGGCATACCGGCCTTGTGTGGGCTTTACTAACTCGCTGGCGTAAATTGGTTAGGAATAACAATGGTAGAGCTGTACCGACCTGACCTTGACCTTCCGCTCCTTTCGAGCATTGCAATAATGCCAAGAAGTGAGCATCGATCCATATGTGCAATACAGCCCATGAATTGATCTGATCTCTTATGTGTTTTCCTATTTATAGACATTGCATTGAGTGTCCTTTACTCTGCTGCCAACTGATGTGGCAGTACTTGAAACCAAATTAAGGTGAGCTCACTACCACTCACCCTTACGGTCCGTATCACCACTTTTTAACCATGTATACATAGGGGAGTTGTATGGAAGCAAGTATGGAGCTTGAATGGCCCCCATAAGAGCTCTGTATGTTTTTAAAAGAAAAGCTTGGATTATGAGTGTGCTAAATTTAACGCAACAACTGAACTCAATAGGGGATATCGCTTTCTCCCCCAACCTTGATCATGTTTTTATGATTTCTTCCTTGTGCTCTAGGTTGACTGCCATTCTCCAGGGTAATCACCCACAGGTAGAAAAAATGGTAGGTAGCGTTGCACCACACCATTCACTGTAGATAGTTTGTATTATTAACACGGTCCTGAGGAATTGCCACCTGATCACTTCTGTGACTTATTGAGGCGAGAAACAAGTTGACCATCTGGGGGTTGAGTGAATTTTTTGTCACCTTATAACAAAATTGTCACCCAGTCTAATCCTTTTAACCAGGGTGGGACCCTAACAGAATAAAATGTATCACAAAGGGTTCCCTTACCTGTTTTACATTCACATCCTACATCTATACATCTCTAGGCCCCTCACACCCACGGCACCGATACGGCGAGGAACAAAAGATCTCTGAAAAAGAGCCCCCTTATGGGTGCTTGTCGAGCATTGCAGCGCCGGCAGGAAGAGGAGCAGACCCATATGATGAAGCATGACACATAGCTTGCTGGATGTGTGAGGGTCCTAGTTCCGAAAGGAGGTAGTCCCCACCTCTTTACCACCTAGAGTACACATTTAGTGGCTAAATATACCCTACAAGGAAATCCATACCCTACTTTCTTGTGGTTTAAGTTTGGGCATGTACGTTGGACCTATATCAAGCCCTCCCTGTCCCCTCTTTTGTTGACATGCATCTACTAAGGACATATACCTGGTGACAGAGATTTTCTAAGCCTCCTTTTCATCTCTTCCATTACTATACTGTGCGTATAAAACCTCCTGTAGGGATTTTTTGTTTATGTGCTCCATGTCAGTTGAATTTATAAAGCTATGTTCAAGTTTCATGCTGTTTATCTGCTTTGCTGCGGCAGATATTCCGCCGGGGTGCGGCCGAATCTGACGCATGCGCAGATTGGATGGCCCCCGGCCGTACTCCGCACACGCCCACCGTGACGTCAGACGGCTGGGGGCCATCAGACGCATGGAAAAGGTAGGGCTCTCCCTTAAAGCAGCAAGCCAGGGTAAGTCCCTGCCCTTTTCACATTTGAGGCAATCTATTATTTCATCTCCGGTGAGAGTCGCTGCCAGGTTTTTCCAGATTGAAAGCCAGAACATCAGCGTACAGTAGGGCGGGAAGTATATTACCGTTAATTCTAGGGGCATTGTTAGTAAGTATAATCAGTGAGTTGTGTAGGGCATTGATGTATAAAATGAAAAGGAGAGGGGCCAGGACAAACCCCTGCCTGACCCCTCTACTGATATTGATGTCCTTTGAAACTTCCCCGCCCTTACTGATCCTCACCTGAGCTTTCAGGTCCCTATGTAAATAGGCTAAAAAATGAACTAAAACCTAATCCAACCCATATTTTAAAAGAATCGACCATAAGCGTGACCTGTTAACATAATCAAAGGCCAAGGTAAGATCCATAAAAGCCAAGTAAATAGGAGATATCAGGGCTATGGTGTATTTTCCAATGATCAAGTTAAGGTTTAGACATTGTCGACTGTGCCTATTTTACTTCTAAAACCTAACTGACAATAATTTAAAATGTGTTCTTTCTCAGTCCATAGCCTAATCTTGTTAAACAGGATCCTCCCGAGAACTTTCAATGTGTTTTCGATCAGGGAGATCTGTCTGTAACAACTTGGGTTGGATGTATCGTCTTTTTTAAAATTGGAACGATAACGCTGCTAGACCATGTGCTCAGAATCATAGCATTGGTTAAACTATTAAAAACATTTAATAAAAGGGGCTCCCAAAACTCCAGTTTTTCTTTAATAAGATCAATAGGGAGCCCGTCAGGGCCAGGAGCTTCATTGCCTAAACTTTGATGAATGGCATCCTCTACTTTTGACAACGATTTTTGAATCCTAGAAGAAATTTGATGCCTGTGTAGATACTCATTTTGGGATGGGGCTAAATAAATCTTGGAGAAATGGGCTTCCCATGATTCAGTAGTGATATTACAGCTTATTAGAGTTAAGGTGTGGCCCATGGGCCTCATATCTTTAACTGCTGCCATTCCCATTCTTAAATCTGGCAGCACATGCAAGGTTGTCCCAACGCTCTTTTATAATCTCATCTTTTCGTAAAATGGTTGTAGCCTTATATTGTTGCCTCAGAGATTTAATAAAGGCCATGCTCTTTGTGAGTGCTTTACGGAGCTCTCTCTTTGATAGAGAGCAATCACTGTTAAACCATCTCGGTCCATGGTGTGATTCCACTATGAGCCTAGATATCTTTAGTTTGATCCCCCACAGAGTTTATTAAAAGCATCAATTACCTCAGGATTATGATTAATTGGGCACAAACAGAAGTCAATAAGCAGCGGGTGTTCTCTTACCATTCTAAAAAATAAGTCATTGTTGTCAACGCCTCACCAAATCAATCTTAAGTAGTCAGTAGAAGATGCTAGATTGTTTCTTTCTGTACCTCTCTTGCCTGTTTCTTCACCTTTCTTGCCTCGCTCGGCACCTCTAATGCTTCTTTCTGCACTTCTCTTGCCTCTTTCTGCTCCCCTCCTGCCTCTTTCATTACCTCTGTTGCCTCTTTCTGCAGTTATTTTCCTTCTTTCTGTATCCCACTTGTCTCTTTCTGTACCCCTTTTGCCTCTTTTTGCACCTCTCCTGACTCTTTGTTCACCTCTCTTGCCTTTTTCTGCAGTTCTCTTGCCTCTTTCTGCATCTTGTTTGCCTCTTCCTGCAGTTTGCTTGCTTCTTTCTGTACCCCTCTTGCCTCTTTCTGCACCTATGTTGGTTCTTTCTGCACTGCTCTAGCTTATTTTTGCACCTCTGTTGCAAATTTCTGCATCCCTCTAGCCACGTATGTTGCTTCTCACAAAGTATGGCTGGCACATACATGTAGGAATATGGGCACCAGTTCGTCCAGGGTAGCCATGAGAATTCTTCGAACTGATCCATTCCTTTGCTATGCAGTTCTAATGACAAAGTTCTTAAGATGGATGTGGATGATAAGATCTAAATTATTGCCTGTAAATAACAAAAATAACTGAATATGGAAATATGTCATCTGTGGAAATGAAATATGCTCCTAATACTGTGCTGGAATTTTTTTAGGGTATTTTAAGTTTCTGTCATCAACTGATAACATTTTACATATGTTTTTATTAGCAAGTCTCTGTTGCACTCTAAATTCTGTAATACTTCTTGATATAGTGAGGGTGTGGCTATTCTTTGATTCTATGCAAAGTGACACCATTTCATCCAAAGTAGTCTTGATTTTGAGCACTAGATTGGCTGTTATAGGGAGCTGGTGCAAGACACATGGGACAGTGGAGGGGTGGGCATGTTCTGAGGCAAGTTGGAACCATTTGTAGGGTCTAAGGTGGGAGCCATCCTATAGGGGATAGAGGATTGCTGGTCAAAAGAAGTGGGGTGAAGCTCAGGCTGGGTTGAGAGCCCTGGGGGCGTGAAGATGATTCTGGAGGTAAAACCGTAGCATGAAGGCATTCAGCAGTGAAGTTGGATAGACGGGGTGTGGGTAGAGACCGCAGGAGGAGTTGAGAGCCATGGGTTTTTGCAGTAGAGGTGTGGATGTGAGTGCATGAATCTGCTTGTTGCAAGAGGGAGGTGGTGTGGGAACATGAATCTGCTCATTGTGATGTTGTATTTCTATCTAGGACCCTAATTCGATATTCCCGATTCATGCCCGTATGTGGTTTTAATAAATAGTACCCGTATAGAGGCATAAGAATCAGATCCATATTTAGTAATAGTCCATGCAGTCCAAAGCACAGCAAGGCCATTCCCATAGACTCCTAGAAAGCACAACGCGTTCTTTAACAAACCAAGCCTCCAGCAGCCCGGAAATCCCCCTCCTGCTTTTGTTTTGATTTGCACAAGAACTCCTAGAGTCCAGCAAGAACTGTTAGTTCTTAATGACGTCTTATGTCCAACCTTACGTCAAACCCGACACCTTTCAGCTATAAATATACCAACGTTGCCTTAAGCAAACACACGGTGGTGGAGAGAAGAGCGACGTTCTACTTGTCCGAGAGCCCAGCTGTCGCCAGAGCAGAAGGAAGCCGCCCCTCCCTTTTTGACGAGCTGGAGAAGCTGCTTTTTCTCACGTCGAGAAATCCAGCTCCGGTGTTCCCGAGTTACCCACGCGGGTTGCTGGGAGATTGAGTCCTGAGAAGCAAGATACAAGACCTCCTTCATTCTATAACCAAGGTACGGAGCTGAATAAATCCTTAGAGAGAATTCTGGATTCTGATCCTTGGCAAAAACCTAACTTTAACTTAAAACTGCTACTTACTTACTCCTTCCCACGTATTAGGCTTAGGTCAGGCACACTGGGGTAGGCGTATCTTAGAAGCACCAGTTGAGTTTGTTTAGTCAATGTTTTTATGTATGTATATATTTTATATATTTTAAAGTATCATATGGCTAAGAAACCATATCAATGCTTTTACAGTATTATTTCATAATACTACTTTTACTGTACGCACTTTACTTTATGATAAGTATTGCAACTGTGGCAATTCATTTCTCTTGCATGAGAAAGGAGACTGCTCAATAAAATAACACCTTTTATTGAAAATGCCCGTCTCTCTATGTCTCTGCACTCTGGTGAAACTAAGCATGCACGATTGACTGAGTGAAATAGCCGTCTATTGTTTTCACACGACTCTAGAGATACACTCTTTATTCTGAGGGAGCAAAGTTGTCATGTTTATGCGGTTGTCAGAAACTAATCCCTTCTTGTCTAAATCAGGACGGTTAACCCTTTCCTGAACATTCGAGAAAGCTTCTAGTGACCTCTGAGCTAACTGGCAAAACTGATTAAGTCTAACATAGTCAGTAGAGACCTAGATGACCTCAGTCCCACGTCTACACTGCTGTTTATGTTATTCCAATGCGCAGAGCCTATTGGGAATATAGGAACTACACTACATGGCGCCCAACGTTTGGTAAGGCGATAATCTAACTCAAGACACTAGAGTAGCTCAGTCATGCTTTTCACACAGACCCCTTTTTCCCGTAAAAACTCCAATAGACGTCTGGAGTGGGTGAAAGGTTAATATCCGCCGGAACTTAGTAGGATGAGAATCCTATGTATTAGTTCTTGGTTTAGTCAACGTTGAAGGATACAGTGTTCCAAAATATTGTGCACCTAATCTTTGTTTCCTTGAAACTTGATCTGCAACAAAACTTTCTATCAGTAAAATGGGAGAAAGTGAAGACGAAAGAGAGAAAGAAGCATTAGCAGCTCGACTCTTAGCGGAAGACTCAAGTCTTCAAGAAAATTACCCGAATGCTATAATCATTCCGGTCAATATAAGAAGAACTATAACTCTTAAACTTATAGAGAATGGACTATCACCAATAGGTGGTACAGTCATATTCATGATAGAGGCACATGAGTTTCGGCAGACAGAGGTATTCTATTCATGGATACATTTTCCAGCAGCACACGCTGTGACAAAAGACTTCCACTATTACAAAATAGAGGAACCTCCGGATATATACACTCCTTTCGAGGACGTTGAAATCCCACTAACATACCAAGAGCACCTGCTCTGGTTTAAAGGCGCCCTAAAACATCAAAATCACATCACCAGGCACGGTCCACTAGGTAGACCAGGAGCCACGTGGCCGGTTCTAGCCAGCTACACACCACGCCCAGACATTGATAAAATGTCGGACCGGGAACTTTTAGCTCAGCTAAAACTTTTAATTAAAATACATAGACAATTGGTCCAATATGTCATGCGGACTGCAACAGTCCAACCAGCAACTAACATCCCACAACTGACCCCTCATCAGGGGAACACAAACAAAATTACACCACAGAACATACAATCGTGTCTTGGTAAAACACCCGCAAAACGGGAACAAATTCCATTCTGGTTAGCTCAAAAAATCACCCAGATAGAGGCAGTATTTCCTGATACTACCCCACACAAAAAACACAGAATTCTGACTATCAGAATCCCAATGGGGATCGCACCACATGTGGAGGACTGTGACACTTGGGGTACAGTCTTTGCTTCTATCTACACAAAAACACATGGTGTTCCATCTATGGCGGTTATACCAGATGTCCTAAGACAGATTCAAAATGAATACAGTCCAGAACCTGCTTTAACTCTGGGTATGAAATTACTGAAGGACTTTAAGCAGGTCTCAGCTATATTATTAGCCAACATAAAAGGAGAAGCAGCATGTGTGACAATCTGCCAGAAATTGAAGGAGACAGATATAACAGACCAACCATTTGAGCTTGCTAAAATCATAGAAACATCCTATGAAGAATTAGGAAGAGATAGTTTGGGTGGTAAACCGGTAAAACCCCAACTAATTGAAAATCCTGAAAAAACCTATATTAAAAATAATCTAAATACTCCAAAAAAGAGCTGGGATCGTAATAAACAATCCACTCCCAGAGAAAAACAATTCCAGTCCAGAGGAAGGTCTCCCCAACGGAGGAATAAATCATCGGTTGAAGGAGACAAATCTCCCCAAAGGGAACCCTCGGAAAAAAGATATAACTTTAGAGATAGGGATAAAATAAGAAAACCTGACAGATATCAAGACATTGATACACGTCCCTCTCGATCCTTCTCACTCAATCTTTCTCGATCTTCCTCACAGAAACCGGAAAGAAGAGGACGGTCAGAACACAAGGAAGAGCACGTCAAGTCCAAAGACAAAGAACCTGCTCATCAAAGTAGGAAAACACAATTTCCCAGAAAGAAGGTAGCAAGTATTAAAATTAAACATGCAGAGGATTCTGAGGACACAAATGAAAAACGGAGAGTGGGCCCAGACAATGCTAGACAGTGCAGCAGAAGTGACCACAGCTCGCAAGATCCTGATGAATCTTCTGGAGACAGTGGACACGAATGAATACATTCAGGTGGAAACTGCAGACACACGAGTTAGTGTGCCCCATAAACTATATGAAATAACATTGCTTTTAGAGGGAGATAAAACTAGGAAAATTAAAAGTCTCTTTTGGGAAAATCTTTCTAAAGGCTTTTAGCTAGTTCTTTGAACACGTGCACTCTATCTTTTCCAACTGACAATAACAGCCTTGTCTAATAACTTAGCGGTTTGTAGAACCAATTTTGGCTAGTAGAGTTTGTCTGTTGTAGATACTAACACTCTCCTGTTGTTTGAGTTAAAGGCTATGACATCCTGTTAGCTGAAAAAGACTGGCCACCAGATTTTGTCAGGGAGTGCCCTCATGGCGAAGAAATGATTATGCCTGCTTTCTCAAATAATATCCCAATTCATAAAAAATACACATTTGCAAGAAAATGGGCGGTGGCCCAAGCCCCTGCATTATACAAAAATCATGTAGGATGGGATGAGGATTCTCCTCACCACAAAATCCAGTTAAAAAATCAACCGACTGCACAAAGACAGTACCCAGTTAAACAAGAAGCTTAAAAGCAAGTCAGGGTGATCTTAGATCAACTTGAATACCAAGGGGTGATTGAAACATGCACCTCACAAATGAACAATCCTTTGTTTCCTGTCTCCAAGCCAGACGATTCAAATCGTCTAGTTTTGGACTACAGACATTTAAACTCCTGCTGTAAAACATTTGCAGTACAAAATTCACACAGTGCAGCACTAATGAACAATATCGTGCACAAAAAATATAAAACGACATTAGACATTTCAAATGGATTCTTCTGTCAAAACATAGCACCTGAAAGCAGGTACTTGACCGCTTTCTCAATAATGGGGTCGCAAAAACAATTTTGCCGACTCCCTCAGGGATTCAAGAATAGCCCAGAATTATTCTCAGCAAGGGTAACAGAATTACTACAAATATATGATGATGAAGCATTATCATATGTCGATGACATCTATCTGACAGACGATGACCTGGAGTCTCACTTAAAAAGAGTGAACACCATAATTCTTGGGTTCGCATCAGAGGGTTACAAATTCAACTTTGAAAAGTCAAGAATTGCCCATCTAACAGTCCTTTTTTTAGGATATGAATTATCAAGTGAAGGCAAAAGCCTGGCAGACAACTTCTTAGGTGTGCAGTACTCCAAGCACCAAAAACGCTGAGAAATGTACAATCAATACTAGGTTTCCTGAATTTCGGAAGAACATACATTTTAAATTATGCAGATATGGTTAAACCTCTCTATGAATTAATAAAACCTGATTTCAAACCCATACATTGGACTCAAAAACACACAGAAATTTTGAGATCATTACAGACAGACATGTTAACTAAAACAAAATTGAAAACTCGCGACAACGTAGGCAACCTTGTAATCCGAGTAATCCCAGGAAAATGCGGATTCACATACCTGACCTCCAATGAGGGAGAAACGGTACCAATAGCTTACAAATCACACTTGTACACTCAAGCAGAAATGAAATTCAGCTCTACAGAAAAAATTCTGACAGTGGTTCAAACTGCTGTAGCAAAAGAAAGAGCCCTAGCCCAAGGCAAAAGAATAACTGTTTATGCAGCAGAATCAGCCCTTGAGGCATTAACAAGTCCACCAAACTTGAAAACAGTGGCATTAGATCCAAAATGGATACAATGGGAAAATTCTCCTGCTACAGAAGACGTGAAATACTATTTTGACCCGAAAATGAAAAAACTAGATGATCTAGAATATGAACAAGAATATCCTCTGCCAATCGGAATTTTGCCTCTCGAATGATATACCTGTGTATTCTATATGGATAGATTTGCACACCATTACGATGTAGAGAAAAAAATTCTACAATGAAAGGGGGGCGATTGTTAAATCGCGCTGGCACTGTGGTAGATTCAAACCGATGATTACCAAAACTGAATCACTCAGAAACTGCTCAGCTCAGCGAGCTGAAATAAGCTCTTTAAAGATGGCGCTTGAAAATGCCGATCCCAAATTCCCCAAACTAATAGTGTGCAATTCACATTACTGCGTCAAGTCATACAACAGTGATATGCAGACATGGAGCGAGAATGGGTACAAAGATGACACAGGTGCCACAATAAAGCACAAAAAGCTTTGGGAACAAGTAGTTCTTTTACAAAAAGAACTACAAAAGACTCACGTGATACATACACTGAGTCTTCGACGTGATGGCGTTCACATTGCAGGGAATTTATTGGCTGATAGAGCCACAGCGGCGGCTGGTCAACCGGCTTCCGTAGCCACTAAAAAGCGTTCAGAAAAACAAATAGATGGAGAAACCATGCTGGCGGTAAAAGCCTCATTAAAAGGCGATTATGCAGCATTACCTCTCAAATATCAACTCAATAATACATACATAATTGATGCAAACTCCGTTCCTTTTGCTCAAATCCCTGGAGTGGGGGATAGAGTAATTCCAAACACGAACCAGAGAGTTTTCTTGATTGAAGACGCACATATGGGATTGGGTCTGAGGCACCAAGAGATCCTGAAATCTCTGATAGAATTACAATCAAATTACTGGTGGCCGGGAATGATCGTAGATATCTACAATTTTGCAACAAATTGTGAGGACTGCAACAGAGATCGCAGTTGTGAACCGGACCAGACAACAGCCCAGACACCACTATTAGACATCATCAGGCTATCTATGCGCAGACGTCCGACTGGACAAATGCGGTCCCATAATTATTAAGATTTGATTCACTAAAAATGTAGGCCCCAGCGCTCAGCTGACGCCAGAACTGTTATAAAAGATTTGCGAGTCTTTATCGGCACATACGCAATTGGCATGCTACATTCTGACCAGGGTCCTGCGTTTAGCTCTCGAGCTTACAAAGAGGCCATGACCAGCATGGGCATTGCATTGCGGTACTCTTCTCCCTTACATCCTGAGGGAAATGCGGTAGTGGAAAGAAAAAACTGTGACATAAAGCAATCTATAACGTCGAGGATATTAGGTTCGGGTGATGGGTGGGTCAAACATTTAATAAGTGTCCAACGTAGTCTTAATAACATGCAAAGAGATTCTCTAAAAGGTTTCAGTCCGTATGAACTTTTGTTTGGAACTAGAATGATTATCCAGGATTTGGATCATCAGACTTCAGTGGTAGAAGAAAAATCTTTTGATATCAAAGATAGTTTGGCTGTTTTACAGGACTTGAATGAAACAAGAAATAGTCTAAGTAACATAAAGAATAAGCCAACAACCACTGAAGAACCACCTGTCCCAGCAAGACCTGTCTGGATTCCAAAGATTGGGGATCTGGTCAGAGAAAAGATCGCGGTGAAGAAGGATTTTGGGCCTTCTTACAGAAAAGCAGTACCTGTCTTAGCTATCAGCGGAACAAGATCAGTAGTACTACCGCCACTTGCTGGTAAAAAAAGAAAACAGAATTGTTTCAATCGACCTGGTGAAACCACAAACATGTGGCCGATAATAAATAGCAGGCCCAGTGGACTCCCAAGAAATAGCAGAAGACCAAACTTTGCTACAATCCAAGAGGTTCAAACTGAGAGACTAATCACATTTGATAAACCAACAGTAAATAAAAAAGGACTATGCAACAAAGCCATGGAACTTGTGTCTCTTGAAACCCAAATTGCAACAATTCGTGAAGGTACACCAATCTACAATGCTGTAGCTTCAGAATGTACAAACGTAACAAAAGAAAATGCAAAGATCAATAGAAATCCCGAAGCGATCCCACCAATTGACAGAACTGCACCTGGCTATTTTATCAACTTTGATGAATTTTCCGATGATCCAAGTGAACATGGAAACAAGCCAGCAACAAAAACTTTAAAAGAGAAAATGACCGAGCTGTTTCACCAACTAAAAGAGACATATCTGATCTCACCATGGATTGAATTTTGGACTGTGTTAGGTGTACTTTTCCTCCTGCTTTGGCTCATCATGGTTTTATGTTTGGGTAGATTCATTGATGGAAAATATAGTACAATGGACACAGCAAGTCAGAACATCAACTTGGTCCTAAAGACGCACAGATCCTCTCACATCGAGAAAAGAGAACTATCATCAGTGAACATCACAGCCAATCCAATACCTGGGGGTATTGTATGGGACAGAACTGACTATGATATTTATGGCCCGATTGAGCTCTTGAAGTATCCACACCAGTTCAAGATTTCCTTAAGTGATTTTGTGAAACCAAGTTCCTTTTCTGATGATTGGGATTTTGAAAATATTGATAATATGATGTCAGATTTAATAATGTCAGCTAAATTTACAAAACATGATTATTTATAGGGTTCATCAAATTATGAGGAATTATACTGTTACAATCACTATGGTCATCACTATTTGCATAAATCTGCACAACCTAGAAATGTTTTTACTTATAATCAATGGGAACATTGTCCAACACCACCAAAAGGAAGTTCGAAAACATTTTTTGAGAAATTTCCATACTTCTCAGGGTTGACAACAGTGATCCAGAAACGTTTTATTTTAAAATGTTAAATAGGACAGGAATGAAAAACATGCTGACAAATACTAAATTGATTTATTCGGAAAAATTTGATGACAAAATGTCAACATTTGGTTTTGAATTTTAGAAAAACAACATTGAAACAAAAACGATCTGGGGAACAAAAGACTGGCATGTACAAGGTCTAGAATCATTATTCAGAGCCTGCATGATCCCAGAACAAATAATATTCCTGAATGATACCATTCAACAAACTTCTTGTCTTGGTTTAGCTAAGATAAAAGACTTAAACAAACCGTCTATTCCGAAGCCCATACCTGATTACAACAGTACTACTGATATGGAAATAGACGTATCCCATATTTTTCACCAAAACAGAACAAATCCTGATTGGAAAAAATGGTTGATCTGGCCCATAGACACAAACAACTGTCAAGATAGATTCCTGAACAAAAGACAGGGGTTCCAAATGACCAGACCAGATCCAAGATATTCCCAGAGACAACATCCAGGGATAGTTACAACATACAGTGTAGGGAAACTATGCCTTGAGTGGCTACAAACATCCACACTGGCTGAAATTAAGCAACACTTTACTTTACTTAAAGAAGGTGCTGACTTGCGAGATTTCATAATGGGACCTCGCAAACAGCGTCAAAAACGTTTCATAGCGGCCTATATATACGCTGCATACAACGAAGCTTGGAAAGTAATGCAAATTGAAACAGCAGAAAGAAGTACGAGAAATTGATCGTATCAATTTGGAAAAATCACTTTCTGTTGTGGAAAATGGGTTAACGACTCTGTCTTCCAGAATTTATTCATTGGACAGTATTGTATCATCTGCCTTTGATATGACTTGCTAATGTTACAACATGGTCAGTCTCAATTGCGTTCTATTTTACAGCTTGGCTGGACGTTGCAAAACCTACGTTCAGGCTACGTGCCATGGCGTCTTATCAACATAACGTCATTATTTTCTATCTTTAACCTTACTGATAAACAAATCAGTTTGGCACAAAAAGGATCAGATTATACGATTCTGAGCATTGAAAAACTTGAGAGATTACCATTGACAATGTCAGAGAGACCTGTCATTGAATGGATAATACACGGAAAAATTACAATTCCAATAACAACTTTCCAGTTTAAATATTGCCAAGAATATATACCAGCAGGCCAGTATGAAAGGTTGGGCAAAGGTTACATCAAATCAACCTGGGATTTACCTTACACACACAAATGTTATAGTGAAAGGAAAAAGGAGGTATTCCTTAGTGGTAATAATTGTAAAAAATCACTAAGCAGTACACTTCTGTGTCAAGGTATTAACTTGCATGGATCCTGCGAAGGGTCTTCGAATAACCTTTCATGTCACCTGCAAGGCACTCCTGCAACACAGATAGAACCATTCTTCAGACAACTCTCCAACGGTAGCTACGTTGTAATAACTGACCACAGCTGTTGTGGATTGGTGCCAGGAGAATGTTATCTCGTAACTGTTACTTCCAGGGTCGTTTGCTGTATGCAAGTATTGTATCCAAACAGCAATCCAGACATGGAGGCGGCAATATGGCCTTATGTGAATATCTCTTCTATTCGAATTGATATTTTAGGCAGAATGAAGTCTATTCTTTTACAGAAACTGTGCCTTTGACATCATCCAAAGACACGTATGACCTGCAAGTTGCAAGGACAGCTGCAGAGATACATACCCTTTTATCGACAAATTGCCCCGTGCATTTCATAGAAATGTTAAGTCAAATTTTAAACATGTCTGATACCAGTGGCATCGCACATGTATTTAAGACAATTTTTTCGGGACTGTTAACACCATTTGAAACAGTTCTGGGCATCTTCCTGAATTTTGTCCATTCTGTCTTTGGCGGCCTACCTTTAATTTTGGGACTCGTAGCAGGAATTTTATTTTTGCTCCTTCTGCTCGGATATGGCAAGCCTATCCACAGACAAGACTCCAGCAACGATGGAATGAAACGATCCTAGGAATACGATACCGAGACCGTATCACTAAGGTCCTCGGATTGGCCCGGCTAAGAGATCTGAGTACAACTTGGTTTCTTTCATTCAGACCAATCTGGCAGGATTGCATCTTACCTGTGCTTCGATGTCTGCTATGCGGAGAAGAATGCGTGTTGGACGTCTGTCTTACACTACCATCAGCAGTACCAATGGATATCGATACTTTGCTAGGTCCGGTAACGACTCATGCAACATGTTGTCCCCAGCGGCTACCTATTCTGATGACAGCATTCGTTGAGACTTCACCACTACGAGTAGGTGGCGGTGAAGTACGAGAGGAAAGCAGCACCAAACAGGTACAACCTTCTGTGAGCATTACTGATCCAAACATCGATGATAGCAATCACGCAGAGAACTGCACAATTTCAGTATTTTCAAACTTGGTCGAACTTTCACCTGATGTGGTAGACCAATTTTTTGCGAGTCTGTCTGATATGATGTTCTCCCCTGAACAACGGGAATAACTTTTTAGAACGATAAGCACACAGCGTTCCCTGAACTCTGAATTTGGCCTTCGGTTCTGTTAAACAAAGCAATTGAAAACATTTGGAACTATTTTTCCTCTGAAAACGAAATTATTTTTCCTTTCAAATCAAAATATTTTTCCATTTTTCCCGGCACATGATACTTTGCTTAAAGTAGAACTATTCTTAGTGAACAGAGCTTCTATTTTTACAAACATTAGAGACAATATTTTACCTCAGCCTCTAGCACATGTACAATATCATATAAATATGTGATAAAATGGTCTCGACCTTCTATTCTGTATACAGAGCCATTTCATGTGAAATTTCATTAATAATTTTCGCAATTCATTCAGCTGATATATATGAACTTAACTGAATGATAACCTTGCTTGAAAACGTACAGTACCAATACTCATTTTCGTGTATAAACCATACACCATTTCAAATGCAATTACTTATTTTGGGGTGGGTTGGAAAACACACATGCATCATATGTTTACTGTTGCTTATTTTTTAGTAATGATGGACATTAATCCGTGGAGTGGGTGTTGTATTTCTATCTAGGACCCTTATTCGATATTCCCGATTCATGCCCTTATGTGGTTTTAATAAATAGTACCCTTATAGAGGCATAAGAATCAGATCCATATTTAGTAATAGCCCATGCCGTCCAAAGCACGGCAAGGCCACTCCCATAGACTCCTAGAAAGCACAACGCGTTCTTTAAACAAACCAAGCCTCCAGCAGCCCGGGAATCCCCCTCCTGCTTTTGTTTTGATTTGCACAAGAACTCCTAGAGTCCAGCAAGAACTGTTAGTTCTTAATGACGTCTTATGTCCAACCCGACACCTTTCAGGTATAAATATACCAACGTTGCCTTAAGCAAACACACGGTGGTGGGGAGCAGAGCGACGTTCTACTTGTCCGAGAGCCCAGCTGTCGCCAGAGCTGAAGGAAGCCGCCCCTCCCTTTTTGACGCGCTGCCTTTTCTCACGTCGAGAAATCCAGCTCCTGTGTTCCCGAGTTACCCTCGCAGGTTCCTGAGAATCGAGATACAAGACCTCCTTCATTCTATAACCAAGGTACGGAGCTGATTAAAACCTTAGAGAGAATTCTTGATTCTGATCCTTGGCAAAAACCTAACTTTAACTTAAAACTGCTACTTACTTACTCCTTCCCACGTATTAGGCTTAGGTCAGGTACACTGGGGTAGGCGTATCTTAGAAGCACCAGTTGATTTCGTTTAGTCAATGTTTTTATGTATGTATATATTTTATATATTTTAAAGTATCATGTGGCTAAGAAACCATATCAATGCTTTTACAGTATTATTTCATAATACTACTTTTACTGTATGCACTTTACTTTATGATAAGTATTGCAATTGTGGCAATTTATTTCTCTTGCATGAGAAAGGAGACTGCTCAATAAAATAACACCTTTTATTGAAAACGCCCATCTCTCTATGTCTCTGCACTCTGGTGAAACTAAGCATGCACGATTTTCTGAGTGAAATAGCCGTCTATTGTTTTCACACGACTCTAGAGATACACTCTTTATTTTGAGGGAGCAAAGTTGTCATGTTTATGCGGTTGTCAGAAACTAATCCCTTCTTGTCTAAATCAGGACGGTTAACCCTTTCCTGAAAATTCGAGAATGCTTCTAGTGACCTCTGAGCTAGCTGGCAAAACTAATTAAGTCTAACATATTCAGTAGAGACCTAGATGACCTCAGTCCTACGTCTACACTGCTGTTTATGTTATTCCAATGTGCAGAGCCTATTGGGAATATAGGAACTACACTACAGGGAGAGGGAGGAGAAGTTGGTTTAATGATAGAGGGGCCAGGGGTGCCACCAGAGGGCACGGTGGTGTAAAGTGCAGTGAAGTATCAGTTAAAAATTTTAGGTTTCGTTCTGAGGCTAGGACTAGGATGTTCTATTTCTGTAGATGGTTATGGTCAGTTCTCCCCTAAAGTCCTGAAATAAGGATATAGTGAGCTCTAAGCATGAATAATACACAGTTAATAACATTTGCTTGTTTACATGTTAAAGTTGATATAATGCAGAAACATTTAATATGTGAAAACCCTTTCACAGTTAACAAGTGGAGAATCAAGCTCTGAATCAATTGCCCACCCTCCAAACACCAGAAACCTAAAACTATAATGCCAATAATTAGAGAGATCTTCAGATGACAAAGTGCATTTGCACAGGCTTGCCAAAAGATGGACAAAATAGAAAATACCTGCAGATCATAGTTTGTGAAGTCCAGAAGAATTCAAGCTAGACATTTTTAGGGAAAAATCATTACCAGGTATGCATGTTCACATCTACAAGTTCATTCAAATGAATCTTTTTAAATGCAAAGATGTAGCTACAATCCTGATCTCTTGTACTGTAATATTGAAGGGGCAGTAGTGGAAGCCTGTGTGACCTCCAGTAAAGGTTTACGAGACTACACCTACTTACAGCAAGGACTCCTGTCTGACTAGAGGGACCTCTAGAAAAGGTCTTTGTCATTACAGTCTAACAATTTATGTCTAACTTGAAGGACACCTCACTTACCTGCTCCATTCTGATGAGGAAGCAGTCAATGTAGTCCCGGGGATTGCTGAGATCCAGAGTCCCTTGGTTAATTTTCACTTTTTTTTCAGTGAAGGTCAGAAGATCAGCTAGGATGTTAAATATTTTGTGATGAGGTCCTGGTAGAAAATCCATTACACGTGGATATGTGTCATACATCTAGGCAAAAGATAGGTATAGTAAAATACATTTGTTAAACATTTTATTTTTCTACTTTTTTGATTTCATATTTTTATATGGTGCCATGGACTGTAATGGTGATGTTGCTGGAAGCTGAAAGTAAATCGTTGTCACAATTGAGTTATTGTACAGGGAATACGTTTATTGGGTAGGAATATTGAGGTAGCAAATGGTGTTTCACATCATTACATTTTATGGCCCAACTCACAAAGGTGTTGCTATGGGTAGTTATATTGTACTCCTGTTGTACCTCTCATTTAATCCAAACTTTTAAGAGTATTTCTGGCTTACCTTTAGAACCCAACTCACAAAGGTAAATCTGCATGTGGAGATATCAGCAAATATAGATTTATACCTGTGCATAGGTATACATCTCAGATTACATGTAATTCAGTAATACTGGGCAGAGAATTTCTGTAGAAGTACTTTTTCCAACCTCCTAGCTTGAAGGGGTGGGTACACATTCATATTAAAATATGACCAGAAAGTTATTTCTATTAATATTACGATGGCATTTCAGGTGTATATCAACCAAACACATTTTTGCAGAGTATGGGGCAGTCTCTTTTTACACTATATATAACTTTGTTTTGAAAAGAATATGGAAACAGGCATAACCATGAGAAAATAACCTGATAAGCATTACTACTGGAGGCATAGAAATACAGCCGACCCCTTAGCTCTCACATTTTCTCCTTATGCTTCATGTTGTTGTGAAGTCAGACATAGTGTACATTTGTTCACGAAGTCCAGATATATATGTGTCTCCACCATCTGAACTGAGGGGGTTGAGACATGTAAGTCATGCAAGTCTACATTTAGGTGTACATCTACACTGAAGAATGGTGAATAGCAGAAAAGTGTAGACATTCACCTAAATGCATGAATAGAATTACCCACTTTTTTGCTATTCACCATTTTTCAGTATAGATGTACATCTAAATGTAGACTTGCATGACTTACATGTCTCAACCCCCTAAGGTTAGAGGGTGGACACACACACACACACACACACACACACACACATATATATATATATATATATATATTCATTGAAAAAAACCATAGGTTTCAGGCACGTTATAGTTAGGAATTAGCATTTAAAAACCTTATATATTCAATGAAAAAACCATAGGTTTCAGGGACGTTATAGTTAGCTGGACATTTCACTCGTACAAAACCATTGGAATTCCCCTGTTATAGTTAGTTCAGCTAACTATAACTCGTGCGCCCACAATGCACTGCTGATGACGTCACATATTACATCACTCATGGCATGTTCAGTGACATCACTGATGACATCATCCAGTGAATGTGTGTTTTACTGAAAATTAAATATGTTTTAAATATGTATATCTCAAGGTCGATAGAAGAATAAATTGGTATATAAGTGTCTAAATTGTTTTTTTTTTTAAATTGATTGTATAACGGACTGATTATTTGTATCTTAGTGAATACATGGGTTAATGTATCTTAGTGAATACATGGGTTAATGAGTAATGTTTAAATATGTAAATATCTGTATCAGTCTCTCACTTTGTGTATAAGTGTATGGATTGGTGAGTAGCTACATGAGGGTTTATATGGGTTATTACTTGTTTTTTTGAGTATCAGAATGAGTGTCTGAGTGTCTGTATTGTTCAGTGGGGGGTATTACTTAGTGCATAGATGCATGAATGCGTGCGTCACTGTTTGTATGTGTTGAAGACAGTATCTGTGCAGGACTGTATGGGTGGATGAGTGTGTGTATGGGTGTGTTAGTGAGTGAATGACTGTCTCAGTAATGTCTTTATAAGTAACTACATATGTTTTAAAGTAGTCCATGTGAGTATTGGTGTATATAAGTGAGTATATGTGAGAGTGAGAGATTGGAAGAGTTCCTGTATGAATAAGTATGTGTTTCTATAAGTGATTTTTTAAAAGAGTAAGTATGTGTAAGTTTCTGTAGAAGTAAGTTTGGTGGTATGTGTATAACTGTATATGCAAGTAAATTGATGTTTGATTCTTTATCAGCATGAGTAACTATGTGTGAGTAACTCTATGGATGAGTGGCGGTGTGTAACAGGATATATAGGTGTTTGAGTACATATGATGAATAAGTACATGTATGAGTGACTGTATAGGACTGTTGGTGAATGAGCGGATGTGTATGTAGATCTTGGAATTACTGAATAGGTTGTTGTAACTCGTATTGGGATGTCCATTATTTTGAAAATTTTAGTTTCTATTTTTGAATGTGGGTATGAGGGTAGGGTGAGAGGAGGTCTGCCACTCTATCACAAGGACGATGTAATCAGTGATGTCATCAGTGATATCATTTGAGATGTCATCAGTGATGTCATGAGTGATGTCACTGACCATGTCATGAGTGATATAATATGTGACATCATCAGCAGTGCATTGCGGGCGCACGAGTTATAGTTAGCTGAACTAACTATAATAGGGGAATTTTAATGGTGTTGTACAAGTGAAATGTCCAGCTAACTATAACGCCCCTGAAACCTATGTTTTTTTCAGTAAATTTCTAAGGTTTTTTAACTGCTAATTTCTAACTATAACGTGCCTGAATGTTTTTTTCAGTGAATTTCAAAGGTTTTTTAAATGCTAATTTCTAACTTTAACGTAACTGAAACCTATGGTTTTTTAAGTGAATGTCAAAGGTATTTTTAAATGCTAGTTTCTAACTATGCCTACAGAGGTAGGATATGTGAAGAAAGAAGAACAACGCATTGGAAGAAGAAAAAGAAATGCAGAAAGAAGCAACAGAAGTCCTCAAAGACGAAGAAAAGTGCATGAAAAATCAGGACATGTGCAGAAAGAACCAACAGAGGAGCCGAAAGAGGCCTTGTTTCAAAATCATCCTGTGCCCACATCTTTTGCGATGGGTACTGGTGTTAACTGACTCTGACTAACCAGGCCTAGAGCCAGCGGTATGCTAAAAGACACTTATAATACAGTGAAAACACCTATATACAGGGTACACTATGGGTTGGGTTACCCCTGTGATTAGAATGACCTCCTATGTAAGCCCCTAGTAGATAATAGGGCAGGGGGATTAAAACTACCTCTTAAAATGTGCCACGGGGTGCGTTTGCACACTAGTGAAGGGAAGGGGGAGCATGCATTGACATGTGTGCAAACAAGCCCCATGGGCATTTTAAGTTGGGGGATAAAGTCCCCTTGAATCCTGAGGGTCCCTAGGGTCCAACAAGCCCACTAGGTACCTCCATTATGCGCCACAGAGCTGCGTTGCAGAGAGGTGTAAAAAGGGGGGCTGTGTTGCCCCCCCTTCTTTTGAAAATTTTTTTGCCCTGGAAACCCCATCCCCCAGGGCCTGCCCCCTATTTTTTTTTAATAAAAAATTTGGAAGGGGGCTGTGTGGCCCCCCTCCCGAGGCCATAATCGTCCCCGGGGACCCCATCCCCGGTGCATTGCCATTTTTTCACTCTAATTTTATTGGAAGGGGCTGCGGGGCCCCCTCCTCGGGCCATTTATTGCCCTGGGACCCCATCCCCGGGGCCATCCTTTCCTTTTTTTTAATAATTTTTTTTATAATTGGGAAGGGGGGCCGCGTGGTCCCCCTCCCGGGCCACTTATGGCCCAGGGGACCCCATCCCCGGTGCTGGCCCTCTCCGTTGGGGACTGTGGGAGGTTTCCCAATCCCCCCACAGTCCTGTCGGCTCCCCGCCTCCTGCGGGAACTGGCATTGGTTTTCGACATAGGGGGCTGCTAAGATGCAGCTCCCTGTGTGGAAAAGCAGTTGGCTTTGGTATTTGGAAGAAAGAGCAGATTTCCTGCTCTCTCTTCCAAATGCCAAAGCAGAGTTTGCTATGGCAGGGCGGGAGCCGCAAGGCTCCTGCCCTGCCATAGCAAACTGCAGTGTCCCAGGGGTGGGCACCCTGAGACACTGCAGGAGGCCCTGGGGGGTGGTGGTCCCCAGGGCCATGACAGGGCTCCAGGAGGGGGGCCCCTCCCATCAATGACAAAGCCCCAGGAAGATGGTGGTTCCCCCGGGCTGGAGGGGTCCATCACAGACCCACCAATTTTAATATTTAGAGCCCCGGGGAGGTGGCGGGCCCTGGGGCGTGTGGGGGGGGGCTCGAGCCCCCCACACAGGTTATTTATTATGGGTTTTTTAATTAAACACAAGCCCCGGGGGTGGCGGTCCCCGGGGCTGCAGGGGGGCCTTTGAGCCCCCACCCATGTTTTTTACAAGCGTGGGGGTGGCGGTCCCTGAGGCTGGGGGGGCTGAGAGCCCTCCACAAATGTAATCAGGAAGCCCCGGGGGTGGCGGTACCTGAGGCTTGGGGGGATTTTGAGCCCCCCCAACCATTTATCTTAGAAGCCCCAGAGGTGGCGGTCCCCGGGGCTGGGGGGAGCTGTGAGCCCCCCAGACATGTTTCTAAAAAGCCCTGGGGGTGGAGGTCCCCGGGGCTGGGGTGCCCCTCAGTGCCCCCCATTATCATAAAAATATTGCCCCCAGGACGTGGCCCACCTGGGGGCTAAATACTAACGAAGCACGGGAGCCCATGCTTCGGTTTTTTTCGTGGCCGGATGTGCGAATCATAAGCGCATACCGCAAAAAATTTTTTAAATAAAACTTTTTGGGGGGGCCTTGGGGGTCCTTGTGGCCCTGAGCAGGCCTAGGGGGTCAGGGTGTTTCCACCCTGCCCCCTTTTCGTGTTTTGCATGTTTTTTTTTCTGTTTTCACAGCCAATTAGCATGACAGCCATTTAGCATGAAACTCGTGATATGGAGGGTGCGCGCATCCTGCGCGGCCATAGATATCACAACTTTTTTAATTTTGATTTTCTCAGCAACTACTGAACGTATTAACACCATTTAACAACAAGCATTTGCAAAGCAAAGGTCTCGCATTTGGGACCTTATAAGTATTTAGCTATGCACCATATTATCCATGGGACCACCTGCACTCACTTTTTTAGTTAAAACAAATTGCTATAAAGCACCCCATCTTGTAAAGCACTAACTCCGGCCATCAGGCCAATGTATCACCCACTTTTGCTACTATTGTTCACCTCCCACAAAACATCAGGCCAACCATCTCTCCTCATTAAGTCACTTCCCTACCACCATCACCACGTACTACTCCCACACTGCAGTGATATTTCTTTTACATGTCTGGTGCAATTCTGAGTTAATATTAGCAGGACATATGATGAAAGTGCAGGGACACCTGTCCGGTAGTGCAGCTGTCTGTCCTCCAGTTAAATAATGGGTGCGCGTAAAGGACTTACTCCAACCCAGCATTGCTCCATCAGATAATAAAAACTAAAAAAAGCATGAAAACACATAACAGGCATATTTGTACCTCTACCCTAGACGTCACACTTGCAACCGTCCAGACCAATGATCGGCGATTGATTGAAGCAACGGTAACACAGATAGATATACGTAACTATGAATTTATTTTTGCCACTGTGAAAAACGCTCTGCGAGTTGGCTTTGTGTTTGTTACGCTCTGACAGGCGGCTTGGGGTGAGTATACATTTGTGAAATACTGGAAAACGCAAGATGGAAAAAAGGTTAAAAAGTGTCAACTGCTGGCAAACGAGGCAATACTAAATGCACAGAAAATAAATAAAACACTCCAGCAGGACACTATTGTCCAACTTAAGACATCAAAGAAACCCCTGTGTGTGAATAGATATCTTGTTGTTTAAACATCATACACAGACTCATTGCCAGTGATGTGCCCGAGAATTTCCCCGTGGCTGTGATTTAAATTCCAGTGTAAAGAGGCACAACTGCTGAATGTTTCTTTAAATATGCATAAACCGGCAATTGCATTGTGAACAAAGAAATAATAGGCAATACCATTGTTGTCGTCTGCACAGACATTATTAGAATGCTATGCTAGTATGTATAAACGGGAATGAAATGCAAAGGGATTTTTAAACCGATGAGAGGGAAGCAACACGGAGTCCGGTGCAGGAGGCAACATGGGGTCGCAGGTGGGGGAAGCAGACAACAGAGCGAGAAAGTACAAAGTGGAGCAGAGAGTGAAAAAAGAGAAAGTATAGTGGAGCAGGCGGAAGAATGCAACAGGGGGAGCACATGAGGCAGAGGGCAACATGGAGGGGGACAGGGAGAAGCGCAAAGGCAACAGAGCTACACACAGCGGAGGTGAGAGAAATTCATGAGGCAGATATCTTCAAACACAAGCGCTCAAATGGAGTGCTTAATCTATTCTAGTAAACCTTACTGGTGTCCACGTCTGCTGAGTTCACTTTTTTTGCGTTCCAGTTTCAACAAGGAAAGCATAGCGGAGTGGATGCCTGATTGTGCCCCCGGGGGACCGTAGACTACGTGCTTGTACAGGAGCACTGTAGTCGGTCCCTGCTTGTGCCCCTGGGGCACTGTAAAGTACAACACAGCAATGCCGAAGAGACGAAATGCGCTGGGAATGGAAATGCAGGGTTAAGATTGCGTGGGCGTCACCCTCCTTCCCGCGTGTATTGCGCATGTGTTATAGAGTCAGGCAAAACAAGGCTGTCAGCAGCGCGACATAAAGAAAGAGTGCATCCAGCTAGCCAATCCCACAACAAACAAGCTTTTTTTAATGCAATAGAACTCGTATTTAGGCGAGTCCTATTGCATTGGAAACAGGAGGTTGGGGGTTCAGGAAGACACGAACGGGAGTGGGGGAGGTGAAGGGGGGGCAAAAAGTCACAGACTGCAGGAGGGGGTGGGGGGGAACACAGGGCAAAAATAGTTTTTAAGTAAAAGGGTCAATAGCCAGGGAAGGATATAAATGAGAAGATGACGTCAGGAGGAGGGGCTAAGAAGTCGAAAACATATCAAAAGGCAGCATTTATGAGTCAACCCAAACAAAAATAGGCCAGAAAGTGGGCGGAGCTTCCCCCACAATAGTGTATACTGCATGTCTCGAAAAGCGAACAGCATTTTGCGCTGCAAAGCTATGCGAGACCTAAATAGGGATCTTTCTGAACCAAGGGCTACCTTTTTGCCAAATTTGGTGTAATTCCGTTCAGCAGTTCGGGCTGTAGCCATGTCTAAAGTTTCCTATGGGAAATTGCATGGGAAAACATGTTTTGGGACCCCCCTGTTTTCTCGTCCCCCGCTTGCCAAATCACTCTGAAACGGACCGGAGCGGGCCATAAGTTTAGAAAATTTCACAAAGATTTGTCAATCGGCGCCAAAGTTATTGGGAATAGAATGTTGCAAATTTCCCTATTTCCCTAATAGGTCCTAACTATAACTACCTACTGGCGACCGCCAGTTAAGCATGGGCGAATTTTGCAAATCTCGCGTTCGCGAATTTTGCGGATTTGCGAATTCGCAATCCGCAAAATCCGCGAATTCCCGCGAATTTGCGTTTTTTATTTTTTTTTGTGTTCGCCCGTGTTTCTGCCAGTTTACAATTTCGCAATTTGCGAACTTACCTGTCGGGTCGCAAGTTTTGCGAACTTGTTGTTTCTACGTGTCCAGCCTGTTTGGGACACTCTTCTTCATCACTGCCACTCTCTGTCACCACTGCCACTCTCTGACTACTCATGCCACCCTCTGGCCCACCCATGCCACCCTCTGTTTCATCACCACACCCTCTGGTTGTCCAGTGTACATTATTTTCGGGCAAAGCAAAGCACACCTTCCCTGCCTCAAGTGACCTGAATTAATTTGGGGCTGATTAATGTGTCACAGAATATTTTTTTAGCTGGCACCTGCTTCCTTAGTGCGCCCTGATTAGTGATCTTTTGCACTTGCTAAGTGCTTTCATTGTTGCAAAATTAGTTACAACACCTGCCCTGCCCCAACTGACAATAATGAATTAGGGGCTGATTAATGGATTTTAACTTCCAGCCTGGCTCCTGCTTGTCTCCCTTAGCTGTAATTCAGGACCTTTGTGGCATATGTGTAACTATTCTGAGGTTCAGAGCAGGGTCACATAATAGTTGCAACTGGCAACTGAACTCTGGAGGGGCCCCTCACGAAGCACTACAGGAAATGGCTACTAATGATGAGCCTGAACTTTTGAACCTGGTAAGTAGTTTCAGTTTTGCTAAGATCGTATTTCTGCAATTTAGCACTTATTCGCGGGGCGCGAAGTTGTACTGGGAAGCCGCGAACTCACGCGAACAGTGCGAGCAGTGCGAGCAAAATCCGCTGCTCGCGGATTTGCGGATTTTGCGGGAGATTCGCGAATCTCGCGGATTGCGAATTTCCCGAAAATCCACAAAATCCGCGAGCGAAACGGATTTTCCGCCCATGCTTACCGCCAGTAGGTAATATATATATGTATTCACAGAAAAAACACAGGTTTCACGGACATTATAATTAGTTGGACATTTCACTCATACAAAACCTGAGAAATGTGGCTGTTCAGCTAACTATAACTCGCGCCCCCACAATGCACTGCTGATGACGTTACATATTACATCATTCATGTCATAGTCAGTGACAACATTGATGGTATCTCAAATGACATCACTGATGACATCATCCAGTGACTGTGTGTTTCTGTAAAGTTTAAATATGTGTGATATATATGTATATATCTTCACTGAAAAAACAATAAGTTTCAGGGGTGTTATAGTTATCTGGACATTTCACTCGTACAAAACCATAGAAATTCCTCAGTTATAGTTAGTTCTACTAACTATAACTCGCGCCCCCACACTGCTGATGACGTCACATATTATATCACTCATGACATGGTCATGGTCAGTGTCATCACTGATGACATCACTGATGCCATCTCAAATGACATCACTGATGACATCACTGATGACATTCTCTACTGACTGTGTGTTTCTGTAAAGTTTAAATATGTTAAATATATATAGGGAAAGGCGTATTGAAGAATGAGTGGGTGTATAAGTGTCTGAATGGATATTTTAGGAGGTGGGTGACACAAGCTTGCAGCTACAAACTGAAACCGGTAAGCAACAAAGAGCATAGGACCAAGTGACTGCCCATGTGCAACCGTGCAAAACTGGAAGTTTTCTGCTCCTTTCCCCTCTATTACATCATTCATGACATGGTCAGTGACATCACTGATGACATCATCCAATGAATGTGGTTTAGTTTGAAATGTAAATATGTATATATATATATATATATATATATATATATATATATATATATATATATATATATATTACCTACTGGCTATCGCCAGTAGGTATATATAGTTAGGATTTATTCCCTATGGGATTTCTGAAAATTCTATGTCTAATAAGTTTTCTGCTCCTTTCCCCTCTATTACATCATTCATGACATGGTCAGTGACATCACTGATGACATCATCCAATGAATGTGGTTTAGTTTGAAATGTAAATATGTATATATATATATATATATATATATATATATATATATATATATATATATATATATATATATATATTACCTACTGGCTATCGCCAGTAGGTATATATAGTTAGGATTTATTCCCTATGGGATTTCTGAAAATTCTATGTCTAATAACTTTGGCGTTTGTGGACGGAATCGGCTGAAATTTTCAGGAAAATGGCACATTTTGTTTCTGAGCAGCCCCTGGAAATTTGGTGGGGTTTCGTCAAGGGGGGGCTGAGAAAAAAGGGGGGTCCCAAAACGCGTTTTTTACATTGAGTTTTCCATAGGGCGGTTGGCCTCACTTTTAGCTCGAACGGCTGAATGGATTTGCACGAAACTTGGCAAAATTGTAGGGACTGGTAGCCCGATGTGCCTTTGCTAGGTCTCAATATATGTGCTTCAGTGGATTTCGAGAAATTAACGTTTAAATCAAGATATATATCTGTAACAGCGCTCCGGGCAGCGATCCGGTCCGCTTACTTTTCGCTTATCGGAACTTTGCGCGCAGAAAGCTGATTGGCTCTCCGGTGTCTGTCAACATTCTAAACAGTCCGGAGCGGCCGCCATCTTGTCTCTCGGTAGGATCGAGAGAGAAGAAGAGGTGAAAAACGAAGGGGGAATTTAATGAAAGGGGGCAAGGTATCCCCCTCTTGACCCCCTAGGAATGTTGTTGGGGTTATTAAAGGGTCCCGTGGGAAAAAGAAAAAAAAATGATTTTTCACGGTAGAAGCGCTTCACGGGCCGCGAACTGGGCCGCAAACTGGTAGCGAAACGGGAATTCGCCATTTTGTGCTTCGTTAATTAAATTACTAGGTATAAGGGGGTGCGGGAGACGTATCCTAATCCCCTATGTTTCCTGAGGGTGGCTGAGGAGGCTGATATATGTTGATACATCTCTTCCAGCGGCTGTGCGTGAGCTTTTTTTTATTTTGCTTCGTGACAGTCCGGAGCGGCCGCCATCTTGTTTCTCGGTAGGATCGAGAGAGAAGAAGAGGTGAAAAACTAAGGGGGAATTTAATGAAAGGGGGCAAGGTATCCCCCTCTTGACCCCCTAGGAATGTTGTTGGGGTTATTAAAGGGTCCCGTGGGAAAAAGAAAAAAAAAATTATTTTTCACGGTAGAAGCGCTTCACGGGCCGCGAACTGGGCCGCAAACTGGTAGCGAAACGGGAATTCGCCATTTTGTGCTTCGTTAATTAAATTACTAGGTATAAGGGGGTGCGGGAGACGTATCCTAATTCCCTATGTTTCCTGAGGGTGGCTGAGGAGGCTGATATATGTTGATACATCTCTTCCAGCGGCTGCGCCATCTTGCCTTTTTTCCAATGCCACAATTTTGTCGTGCACGGCAGCCATTTTAGATGCCAGGCTGGTCCCAGGCTATCACCTACCCCTGCGGATGTAGTTCATGGCCCCAGCTGTAGAGAATTCAGACATGCCAACTCTCCTGATTCAGGCGTGTGACTACTGATTTCAGTGCTAGTCTCCCGCCTCCCGATTTCTGCAAGCAAAAACCCGGGGGCATATTACGAACAACTAGCGATAATTTTTGTCTCTAACTTGTTTAGAGACAAAAATTATCGCCGCACATCGGCGATTTTTATCGCAGATAAACCTTGCTATTATCGCAGAAAAGTCAGCGATATTCATGTATTATCGAGCAAATGCTCTTAGCCATGTTATCCACCTCCCATTGGATAACATGGCTAAGAACTGCTCAGGGCAGGTGTTAGATTTTGGAGATATTTGCGCTTAGCGCGAATATCTCCAAAAGTTGGTAATAGAAGATAGCGATGTTAGGGACTGTTTCCAGTCGCTAACATCTTGGTACGCCACTTTGCATGTCATTAGTGATAAGTATCACTGACATGCAAAGCGGGGCCCAAGATGGTCGCTATCTCCTTTTAGCTGTCACTAACTGGTGTTAGCGACAGCTTGGTAATAGGGAGATAATGTTATCTCCGCTTTCATGGCTTTTAAAGCCAAAAAAGCGGAGATAAACCCCCTTGATAATATGCCCCACGATTCCTTGGGGGTTTCAGCTGACAGGGCTTGGTATTGTGTTACATGGTAATTTTTCCAGGAAACGTCAGAGGGTCGATGCAGGGGTTCTAGAAGAGGTGATAAACCATTTAAGCCTCATGAACAAGCGCATGGTCTTTTAAAGATTTGTGAAGTACTCGGGGCGGCGGTGTGTGTGTGCCCTCTTTTAGGAGCGGGCGGGCACTGCCAGCAACTTGCCAGGTCAGGTAGTGTTCAACACGTGCATCACCCTTTCTCTGCCTGCTATTGCGCTCCATGCTTCGGAAAGGTAAGAAAAAGAACGTGCATTTGAGTTTGAAATGTCCGATCCTGCAGCAGCACACTTCCAAAGCCCACACATGACAATAACCCGATTCAAGGCCCCATTCACCCGTTTTTAAAAAAATAGATAACACTCCAACAAAGTAAGATTATAAAACTTTATTAACTATTAACTATAACGAACGGAACAAAAACTAAAAACATTTAAACATTTTTCGACACAAAAAGCAACAATGGTTAGAAGCTGTCTTTTGTGCGAATAGTCCCAAGGCAGCACAACGTGCAGAGTTCTGGACGGCACCCAGGTGATGTCGCCTGGGTGCCGCACTGGTTTTGGGATCCTACAATGCAGCACAGAAAAACAGCGTGGGGCGTCCCGGGTGGTGCGGGGGGAGGCCTCGTCAGTAGCGGTCTGTTGTGCGAATAGTCCCAAGGCAGCAGAACGCGTTGAGATGTTGATGGGACTGTGTCCAGTGTCACATGGCTGACACATGTACGACAGGCACCCAGGTGATGTCCAGTAAACTGCCGCACTGGTTTTGGTATCCTACAATGCTGCTCCGAAAATTGGCGTGCGGCGGCCCGGGGGTGGGGGAGGCGGCGTGAACGGGCCTCCCCAGGTGGCGGCCATCTAGCTGAGTTGCGCCCGCTCTTGCGGCTACAGCGTCTCGCTCACCATGTTGTTGAGTTGCTCCCACTCTTGCAGTGCAGCGATAGGCGGCTGCCACATGGCTCTTAAAATGGCGGACGGCTCCTCGGTTTTGGGCCTGGTCCACTGAAATGGCCCTGGGACACCTTGGAACTTGGACGCTTGCCTGATAGGGCTTGGGCTCCATTCTCGAAAAGCGTCCCCTCAGCCGTGAAGATTCTACAAAAGTCTTGGGGGCCCCCGACTCCCGCAGGCTTCCGGTGGGGAGCGGCTGCCATGATTGCTCGCGGAATGACCACGACGGAGCCACGAGATGGTGGTGCTCTCATGCTGACGCCAGCTTCAGTCTGAATGATCCAGAAACAAGGTGGGGCTTTCATCGTTTGGGAAAAAAAAATGTTCTAAACCAATGAAAAGTGTTATTTTTAGGTCATATGACCAAGCCTTCCATCTTTAGGAAACCAAAAGTAAAATGAACCAATGAAAAGTTTTATAAACAAGTCACATGACCTGTTATGCGGCATAGGGCTACAAAAAGCGTAGAAAATCCGTTGGCACGTGAGGCGGCATCAGTAGCGGACCGATGTGCGAATAGGCCGAAGGCAGCACAACGCGCCGAGATCCGGATGGCACCGAGGTGGTGTCCAGCAAATTGCCGCACTGGTGTGGCCATCCTACAATGCTGCGCCGAAAGACGGCGTGTCCAGCTGAGTTGCGGTCACTGTTGCGGTACAGTGACTCGAACGCGCCGAGATCCGGATGGCACCGAGGTGGTGTCCAGCAAATTGCCGCACTGGTGTGGCCATCCTACAATGCTGCGCCGAAAGATGGCGTGTCCAGCTGAGTTGCGGTCACTCTTGCGGTACAGTGGCTCGAACGCGCCGAGATCCGGATGGCACAGAGGTGGTGTCCAGCAAATTGCCGTACTGGTGTGGCCATCCTACAATGCTGCGCCGAAAGACGGCGTGTTCAGCTGAGTTCCGGTCACTCTTCCGGCACAGTGACTCGAACGCGCCGAGATCCGGATGGCACCGAGGTGGTGTCCAGCAAGTGGCCGCACTGGTGTGGCCATCCTACAATGCTGCGCCGAAAGTCGGCGTGGGGTGCCCCGTTGGCTTATGAGGTGATGTCAGTAGTGGACTGATGTGTGAATAGGTCGGAACCAGCACAAGGCGCCAAGATCCGAATGGCAAGTCCTGGATGTTGAGTGCCTCAGTTGAGAGTTCTGAGCAGTGCTTGTAGGACTGTCTGAAGCTTATTTGCACCTGCTGCAGCTTCACTATTGCCCTGGTGTGGCCAAAGGTGGCACATGACATAGGCGGCCGGCTCCCGAGGTCCGGCGGAACTTTTTGCCTTTTCCTTTCTGCTTCTTTTCCTACAATCCGTTTCATCTGAAGACACGACCAGGTCCCTGAATGTGTGCAGGGGGACGCTATTGATTGAATGAAAATGGCGGCTTGACACAAAGCTGACTCAAGCGTTACTGTTGATGCTATACAGACAAAAATTGGTTTTCAGTTTGTACATTCTTCAGGATTTTTTTTTCCATCCAAGTCTGATTGAGAGTTTGTAGAAAAATGGCTTCAGATTTTCCACATACTACTCTTCAACATTCTTCCTAAATGTAACAATGTGAAACTCACTAGGACAATGGCTGTTCCTGTTTCCTTTCAAAATGCTGCCAACAATATTTTCTGAATGGAAGACACCATCTTGTAGCATAAAGGGACGAAAGGGGTTCTGGTCTGGCCGATGGTTGGTGGAGACATTTTGACTATATCTTGGACCTGCCCGGCCTCGCCCAAAATGGCGCCGGTATAAATGGGACTCGTAACTCCTTGCCCGCAAATGTATATCTAGAAAATGTTATTGTAAGTGGCCGTGTCGTATTTTAATTACAAAATGTACGTCCACCGATTCCGCAACTGTTAGACACCTTTGTTCTTGCAACCTAATGGCCCGCTCGTTACGTTCCTCTACAGTGTAAATGTCTCCTCATCATATACGAATACAGTTTGCTCCGTGGCCGGCCCACGTGGTTATAGGCCCGTATTTGTATACTGACATTTTCACAATAAAGGTTTTTAAAACAAAACACGGTAGTAGTATTTACATTGGTAAAGTTTTTACTTTTAGTCACTGTTTTCGAATCAGTAAAGGCAAGTGAAATAAAGCAGTCCAATTACATGACGGATAAAAGGTATAATATGTAGGAACGCAGTAAAGATAAATGCTTAATAGCAGTTGTGTTTTTCATGTCTGCAATATAAAGTGATCGATAAGAATCTGATAATCAGGCGTATCGGCGACTAAGATAGCAGGCCGAATCTCTTTTACTCAACGGCTCCGTCATGGAAGGAAGAAACGCCCTTTTTCTCGAAAAAGGAATATATTTTACTTGCAAGACAGTTGTAAATTTTCCGGGAAAGTACATTAGCCTGGAATATTATAACATATGTTTGAAAAAAAAATATTGTTCGAAAACAATAAAAAGCGTAATTTTTAGTTCATATGACCAAGCTTTTCATCATTAAATTAACAAAAGTAAAATGAACCAATGAAAAGTTTTATTAACAAGTCACATGTCCTGTTATGCTTACGTTGCGCGCTGCGCGCCGCGCCGCGGATCACTTCCGGGTGCGGTAACGCGGCGTGTCATATAACGCATTACGCGACAACGTAGGTCAAGAATATAGTCAAAATGTCTCCACCAACCAGCGTTCGGAACACAACTCCTTTCAGCAGTCCAAAAAGTTCTGTTAAATGACAACAGAGGGGACAGGCAACAAGAACCATCAGTCAAAGAGGGGAGGGCAAGTTCTTCTCTTCCGGGTCATGTTGGGGCGCTACCGGAACTGATCGAATTGGTAGTCTACAGTGTTTCTGGATGTTTCAGACTAAAGCTGGCGTCAGCATGAGACCACTACCATCTCGTAGCTCCGTCGTGGCCATTCCACGAGCAATCATGGCAGCCGCTTCCCACCAGAAGCCTGCGGGAGTCGGAGGCCCCCAAGACTTTTGTAGAATCTTCACGGCTGAGGGGACGCTTTTCGAGAATGGGACCCAAGCCCTATCAGGGAAGCGTCCGAGTTCAAAGGTGTCCCAGGGCCATTTTAGTGGACCAGGCCCAAAACCGAAGAGCCGGCCGCCATTTTGAGAGTCCTGTGGCAGTCGCCTATCGCTGCACCGCAAGAGTGGGCGCAATTCAGCTGGATGGTGGGCAAGACGCTGTAGCCGCAAGAGTGGGCGCAACTCAGCTGGATGGGACAAGGTTCAGAATTGAAGAGTCATCAAAAGGCAAAAAGTTCCGCCGGATCCCGGGAGCCGGCCGCCTATGTCGGGGGCGATCTCAGGCTACACCAGTGCTATAAGACTTGGGGAGGGTGTCGGAGCCAAGCGTCTTCTCCGAGTCCATGGCCATCACACCGCCCCTCAGGGGCCTCCGTCAAGCTGTTTAGGAAGGTAACATATCACATTGTTTTCTAATGCAGTCAGGTCCACAAACGACACTCACTTACTTTGAGAATAGTGAAGCTGCAGTAGGTGGAAATAAGCTTCAGACAGTGTTACAAGCGCTGCTCAGAACTCTTAACTATGGCACCCAACATCCAGAACTTATGCTATTTGAGAATGGCAGTGACATCGAAGCATCTCAGGGACCAAAACCATTAACGTACTTTCACGTATGAAAATCTTACTTGGGGAGGGGGCAGGAGCGAAGCGCCCCCTCCCAGTCAGCGCCACCACACCGTATGTTGAAAATTTGAAGCCATCGTTCTACAAAGTCAACCAAACTTGGATTAAAAATCTAGAAAAATGTACAAACTGAAAACCAGTTTTGGTCTGCATAGCATCAGTAGCAACGCTTGAGTCAGCTTTGTGTCAAGCCGCAAATTTGATTCAACAAAGCACAGACATTCAAAAAGGCTCAAATTCAGAACTCTAAACTATGGCACCCAACATCCAGGAGCTTGCCATCCGGATCTTGGAGCCTTGTGCTGCTTTCGATCTATTCACACATCGGTCCACTACTGACATCATCTTATAAACCAACGTTATGTAAATAGTTTTTTAATAAAATGTTTTACCCTGTTTCTTTGCTGGTGTGTTGTCTATATTTTTAATATTTGCATACGGTTTGTCGTTATTTTGTGCGGGATGGGTGATGGAGCCGAGCTGTCTTGCAGCCCTCATGGTGTGGAGCTCAGTTCATCTCACTATTTTCGTATTTCTCATGAAGGGTTGTTCCTAATATTTCTATTTTAGCGAGGTCAAGAAGAGATCCAATTAGTGGCCTACTGATTTTGCTCGATTACTTTTATTTTTTTTACACGATTTTTCACTATCTGCAAAGACTAAACAGAGTAATGCGACTTTGTGCTTGTTTGTAAATAGAGAATGATCCAAAGAGAACCAATTCTAAAACAGTAAATGCTTGGACAACAATCAATCAAATGGAGAGACAAGCAGCCACGACGGATTACAACGGGGGTAAAGGCCTGCGTTAACTACCCTTCAGTATCTGCAAAGAGAGAGTACTACTAAGACAAAAGAGGGGGGGGGGTGCAGCGTTCAAAGCACATCAGCGTGCATAAATACGAAAATGTTTTTATTTATCACGTACTTGACATTTTTAAGCTTTTCATATTTGCTATTAAAAAACCAATGAAATTCACAGAAAAAACCATAGGTTATAGTGGATATATAGTTAGGAATTTGCATTTACAAAACCTTGAAAATTCAATGAAAAAACCATTGGTTTTAGGCCATATATAGTTAGGGATTTGCATTTACAAAACCTTATTTTACTCGCATAAAACCATTGAAATTCCATATATAGTTATAAGCGCTAACTATATATCGCGCACCCGCAATCCACTGCTGATGATGTCACATATTACATCATTCATGACATGGTTAGTGACATCACTGATGACATCACTGATGACATCTCAAATGACATCACTGATGACATCACTGAAAACATCTCATTTGACATGACTGATAACATCACTGATGATATCATTCATGTGATAATACGATGAACCTCTTCAGACTCTAATATAACCTTAGATACAATCAGTGTAAACAGACACTCACAGACTGTCACTCATCCATGGAGTTACTCACACACCTAGTCAGTCATGCAAAGAATCAATCACACCTCCATTTCCTCAAATATACAGTTATACAAACTTTACTTATTCAAACATATACTAACACATATTTACTCTCTTATACAATCCCTGATACAAGTTCACAATGATCCATACAGCCACTCACACATTCACTGGCTCTTATGCACAGTTATTTATATATGTCAACTCTCACATGTACTGTGTTTTACATATGTACTTACTTTGACATGTAGCACTGAGATATCCATTCACTCACCAATACACTCATGCACACAGTCAACCGCCCATACAGCTGTTTCCACATGCACTTTTGAACCCATACATCTAGTGAATCAACTGCTCACACATCTATGCACAGAGTCATACACCTCCCAGCCACCCACACACACACTCAGTCTCCCATACAAATACTTGGGCAACCAATCAATAACCCATATAGTTACTCATATAGCTACTGATCAACACATGCAGCAGTTTACAGAACAACAGACATAATGATGCACAAATTAAGACAGTTTAGTCACTAACCCATGCACTCAGTGAGACACATTTAATCACTCACTCATACAGTCAGTCATGCACCTACTAAATCCTTCATCCAGACACTTATACATCCACTCATTCTTCAATATGTAAGACATTTTTTTACTTTACAGAAACATACAGTCACTGGATGATGTCATTTGAGATGTCATCAGTGATGTCATCAGTGATGTCACTAACCATGTCATGAATGATGTAATATGTGACATCATCAGCAGTGGATTGCGGGTGCGCGATATATAGTTAGCGCTTATAACTATATATGGAATTTCAATGGTTTTATGCGAGTAAAATAAGGTTTTGTAAATGCAAATCACTAACTATATATGGCCTAAAACCAATGGTTTTTTCATTGAATTTTCAAGGTTTTGTAAATGCAAATTCCTAACTATATATCCACTATAACCTATGGTTTTTTCTGTGAATATATATATATATATATATATATATTCACTGAAAAAAACATAGGTTTTGCACACGTTATAGTTAGGTGGTAGCATTTAAAAAACCTATGAAATTCACTGAAAAAACCATAGGTTTGACACCAGTTATAGTTAACTGGAAATTTTACTGACATAAAACCAATGAAATTCCACGTTATAGTTAGTTGGACTCACTATAACTTGCGCGTGTAATGCACTGCTGATGACGTCACATATTACATCACTCATGACATGGTCAGTGACATCACTCATGACATCACTGATGACACCATCCTTATGACAGAGTGACAGACCTCCTTTCACTGTAAAGTAACCCTTGAAACATATATTCAAAAATAGAAACTAACATTTTCCAAAAAAGTGGTGATACCCATACCAGTTACAACAACCAATTCAGTAATACCACCATCTATATACACATCCACTCATTCACCAACAGTTCTACATAGTCACTCATACATATATTCACTCATCATATGAAGTGAAACACCTATACATCCTATTACACACCGACAGTCATCCAAAAGTTACTCACACACATAATCACACATGGAAATAAACTATTGAGCATCCATTAATTTGCATATACAGCTATACACACACTACCACCTTACTTCTAAGGAAACTTACACATACTCACTCTCTTAAACAATCACTTATAGAAACACATACTTATTTAAACAGGAAATCTTATAATCTCTCACTCTCACATATACTCAGTTTTATAAATCAATACTCCCATATACTAGATTAAAACATATGTTGTTACTGATAAAGACAATAGTGAGACAGTCATTCACTTACTAACACACACATATACACACTCATCCACCCATACAGTCCTGCACATATGCTGTCTTCAAAACACATACAAACAGTGAGTCAGTCACCAACCCATGCAGCCACTTATACACAAAGTGAAACACTGATACATACATTTCAATAATTAAACAGTACTCGCTAATATATGTATTCACTAAGATACACTTAATAAGCCAGTTATCCAAACAATTTTTTTTTAAAAAATATCCAATTAGACACTTATTTAAACATTTATTCTTCCATCGACCTTTACATATACATATATAAAACATATTTATTTATCAGAAAGACACACATTCACTGGATGGTGTCATCAGTGATGTCATGAGTGATGTCACTGACCATGTCATGAGTGATGTAATATGTGACGTCATCAGCAGTGCATTACACGCGCAAGTTATAGTGAGTCCAACTAACTATAACGTGGAATTTCATTGGTTTTATGTCAGTAAAATTTCCAGCTAACTATAACTGGTGTCAAACCTATGGTTTTTTCAGTGAATTTCATAGGTTTTTTAAATGCTACTTCCTAACTATAACGTGTGTAAAACATATGGTTTTTCAGTGAATTTCATAGGTTTTTTAAATGCTACTTCCTAACTATAACGTGTGTAAAACCTATGGTTTTTTCAGTGAATTTCATAGGTTTTTTGAATGCTACTTCCTAACTATAACGGATATAACTAAAATGGATATCGCCTTACCAGGCTTTCGTGCGCGACCGAGTGCGCGCATCCGCCTATATATTTCGTGAAAACTTTGCAATTTGAACTTATTGAATTTCTTCATAGACCCATCAAAGAACTTATAGTACGTCAAAGAGACTGAACCTAGGCTTCTTTTTTATTGTTATGAAACTTTTCATTAAATGGAGCCGAATGTCTTTTTAAACTTTCGTGCGTGACCGGATGTACACACCTTGGTATTTTTTTAAGAAATATAAAAGGTTTTATAGTTTAACAATTGTATGCTTGAATCGAGCTTAGAAGATATAAAAAATCCGGATTTCTTTGGATTTACTCCTTTTCACGTTTTGAAACTTCGCTGAATTAGACCGCTACTTCAAAATAACGTACGTGACTAGATACTATCATCGCGTACACGTCCTGAGACGCGCATGTGAAGTCATGTGACTTGAAAACAACACTTCCAATTGGTTCTTAGTAGTTTCTATTCTGGAATTTACACGGAGTACTCCATCCACTTCCCTCACTATCTTTTCTACTCTCAAGAGAGAACAACGTCCAACATCTTTCGGAAGACTTTGCTGAAATGGCTGCCGTTCCGCATTCATCTTCCGAATCTGAAGGAAATGAGCGACTACCTTTAAAAAGAAAAAAGGAATCTTTTATTTGTCAATTTTTCACTTATCCTGAAGAACAAAAGAAAGTGAATGCGCCAAAAGTAACCTGCACGATATGTAAATTGGTTCTCTCAAGAGGAAATCCAACAAAAAAATATTCCTTTTCCATACATACCATGGTGCGGCATGTCAAACAAATGCACCCTGAGTCTTATGCAAAGGCATCGACAAGAGCCCTGGCCACGCTATTACCATCAGAAGTGGCCAGCACATCTTCTGGTGGACGACCTGTATCTCCATCGAGTGCTGAGATGGACTTGAGACCATATCTTGCGAAGGTGCACATGAAATGCAACCAGTGTGGAGAAATTCTTCTGTACGGAGAGCAGAGCCTCATTCTTATTAAACTAAAAATTGAGAGTCATAAATGCCCCAAGAAAAGATACATTTCTTCATTTCATTTTGATCCTGTGTTACACTTGAAAATGTCATTGCAAGTTTAAAAAATCAAAAACAACATAACACCTGTTTTAAAAAAAAAAAAGGTTCCTTTCAGAACTAACTCATTGTACCAAAAAGAGCTCCAGGAGCATATTATAAAGGGGGTTTATCTCCGCTTTTTTGGCTTTCTTTCGTGCGCGACCGAGTGCGCTCACCCGCCTATATATTTCGTGAAAACTTTGCAATTTGAACTTATTGAATTTCTTCATAGACCCATCAAAGAACAACTTTTGTTTTCATGCGATAATGTGAAATACTGAGCCTGTTACAGGATTTTCTATCACATATGTGTTCCCATTGATGTTGAAGCACTAACACCGTGCAAAAATACCACCGATAGCGGTGATATTTTTAACGCCGAGCACCGGCGATTTTTATCGCTTAGAGGCCTTGCTATTATGAAGGTTTATCTCCTAAGTCTCTGATTCTCAAACTGTGCAACGCGGCTCCCCTGTGTGCCGTAATGAGGTGCTAGGGGCGCCGCGCACACTCTAGTGTGACTAACCATCCATAAATTCCGCGGACATCTCTACCCTGTTATTTGCAATTGTAAGCATCAAAAGGAGCTGCGCTGCGCCCCTCTGAGAGGCCTCACTCCTACTGCTGCAGCGGCTTGGCAGTCCTCCAGATGCACAGGAACAGCCCCTCCGATCCATTGAAGTTCTGTGTCGGTCTCAATGAAAATAAGCACTGAAGAATATTCAGGTATGTAGTACTCCTCCTGCTACAGCATACAGAATGCATTCTGTTAGGTATAAAAAAGTGAAACACCCACGCTACAATCATATAGAACACTTCCTCTAAAGAAACCTGTGAATAACTTTAAAACATCAGGTTAACATTTTCTTACTCTCTCATCATTGTTAAAGATAAGTATTTACAATACATTATTAAACAATGCCATGGTTGTTGCTTTTTTATTTAAATAATCTTGCAATCATTCACAAATCCAATACTCATGGCTTCTTTTTCGTGACAAAAATCTTGCAATATTACATATCTACATAGAATACCAGAAAAAACATAACACTACAAAGGCCGAACACTCTACTAAACGCACATTTGTAACCTATAGGGCAGATTTATGTTAACTACTTCATACCCAGATATGCACCAGTTAATGTGCACCACAGTATACTAGTGCTCCGTCACCCATAGTGTGCCACATTTAAAATGTGGCGCACCATGGTACAAAAACAGCATACATGCGTAACACATCTGTGCTGAAAAAGTAATACATTGCTAGAGTTGCATCGCAAGTGTGATGCAGCTCCAGCAAGGCTCACCAGTGCACTATATTCACAATGCTGCGTCAACACCTACGCCTGCTTCAAGCACATGCACAGTTTTGAAACAGCATGGGCCTGAAAGTCACTGAGTGAAATCTCATGGATTACAGTCAGCCACTTTCAAGACGCATTCCTTCAGAGGAACACTTCCTTATGGTGCAGGGCTTTAGAATATGACATATCTCCTAGATCCATAACGTTGTAAACATGGTACATTATTTCCACTGTCATTGTATTAAATAAAGTGACGAATTTGTGGCACAAAGAGACGCAACGTCAACATAAAGCTGCCACAATGTGTTTTAAAGTAGCCTTTAAATTACAACCAACACTCTCTTTGAAGAGACCCCTCAGGTTTTTTTAACACCTGTTAAATCCTTCCATGCTCATGACAGAGCCGCTCCGTCACGAGCATCGCCTGAGCTGTCCTCAGGACGGACCAGTTTTGTCATGGGCTTGCCGCTGTGCTTGCGCAGCACTAATATTGCGCCTCCATGACACGTTCTATTGACTAAGCGGAGCCATGACAGAACCACTGTATCATGAACACATCTCAACCGTGGCTCGTGAAGGAGTAGCTCTATCATGAGCATACAAGTACCACTCAGCCCCCCGGCCCCCTAATGCTGAGGCAGAATTGCCACTGCAACAAAGGACTTAAACTCCTGCAAAGAACACCATGTAACATTTAATATCATTTTCCACCAATGTTTTCATATATCAGTGTTCCTGAACTCACTCAGTGAAATGTCGCTCATTTCATTAAATCACTTTTAAAGCATGCCTTATAACAATGCACCCAATCCTATGTGGAAGTGCTTATATTAAACATGACATTGCTTTAACCAGGATAGACAAAGAAATGACACAGTGATGTAAAAGTTTCTTTATTTTATATACTTACCTAAAAAATAGTAAAAAAGTAAAGTAAATTTCTTTTAAAAACGTAGTACCTGTGGAAGAAAAGTAAAAATAAGATTATAATGTACATTTCATAAAAGAAAAAAAAGTAGGAGTCAATAAGAGAGAGGCAGAGAAAACTCTCGGATGTTATTAGTTGTACTTACCTTATAAATATAACATCTGTGGAGGACAGTAAAAAAAATCTGTTATAATACATATTTCTAAATGCAATGTAACAAAATAACTCAAACAACATATTAAATGGTTTATTTTTGCTGTCCTCAGAATACATTGATTTTCACTATGAACAGTGATTTCAATATTAATCATCATATTACAGCGGGGAAAAAAAAACACAATCAAAATGATTGTGTTTAAAAAACCCATACAAAATCTCCATACATATTATAAATACCTGAAAAAAACATGTCTTAAATGTTTTTCTCAAATTCGCAATTTCTTGAGTAAGCACACTACATCTTTCACAGTTACAAACTAATAAAACTATACGACCTATTTTTCAATATATCTCAACAAAGCCCCTTGCAAGTATCTCCTATAAAAATCTATCTTAAGGACACATTTTCTTCTCTCATACCTTTCCCCGTGGCCAAATTGTATAAGTTAACTCATTGGGGCAGATTTATGTTAACTGGCGCATCCCGAGGGATGCGCCAGTTAACATGCGCCACAGTGCGGCACAGCTACGCCACCCATGGTGCGCCGCATTTATGATGCAGCGCACCATGGGGCAAAAACGGCACAGATGCGTGACGCATCTGTGCCGGAAATGTGGCGCATTGCTGGAGTTGCGTCGCAAGCGCGATGCAGCTCCAGCAATGCTCTGAGGGGGCCTATTCTTTCAATGCTGCCTCAAGCCTTACGCCTGCTTCAGGCTGAAGCAGGCGCAGGGTTTTGACGCAGCATTGCCCTGAAAGTGACTGAGTGAAATCTCATAGATTTCACTCAGCCACTTTCAGGAGGCGTTCCTGCGCAGAAACGCCCTCCCTGCGCAGGAACGCCTCATCATGGCGCAGTGCTGTACAACGTGACGCATCTCCTAGATGCGTCACGTTGTAAATAGGGCGCAGGGATGCGCCACGTTTCCGTGCCGTTGCGTCACGCAACGGTGGCGTAAACGTGGCGCAAGCCCTTCATAAATCTGCCCCATTATCTTTTAAATACCTCTCCCAAAAACTTGCGTCCATATAAGTTCTAAAATAATTATCTAAAGTACTCATTTTCTTCTCTCATATTTTTCCACGTGGCCAAATACTATGAGTTAAGTAGTTTTTTTCTGAAATTTCTTAATCTTAGTCTTATCTATTCTTTTGTGAACCTTTACAGTTAAAATTTGTAACATGTTTTATACCATCAAACATTAACTAAATTTGTACCTGATGTTATCACTATGCCAAACACAAATTTCATTTATAGATTTGTACACCCTCAGTCACATGATATTTGTAAACAAGAAAGTTTCATATCTTTACAGTATTAATCTTCCTGCAGCAAGTCATTCTACTGAAATTTGGGTTCCAAAAATAGCAGATAGGAGTTAGTTAAGGCAAAAGGCAAACGTTTCTTAAAAGTCAATTGGCTATCATTGCAAAGCGTCCAGCCACTTGCACACTTCAAATAAGCTGTATAATGTCCTGATGATGTGGAAGGCCCTTCATGAAAAATAATGGCTACAGTTACAAATGTTCTTTTAGAAATAGATACTTGAGAAGCCACAACATTTTTAATTAAAGTTGACAATGTACTCCCATCAGCTCTGCATCGTTGAAACATTAAAATTACATATTGTCCATATCTATGGATAAATAAAGTTGATAACATTTCAGACTTACATTGAGAACAGACCATGTTCTGATGCGCATCTTTAACTAGTTTATTAAAAGACACTTATTTACAGTCTGGTAATGTTAAATATATAAATGTTTCACTGTGTATATCAGTACTACTTGAAAATGAGCAATTATCACACTTATGTTCCCATTTATAAGAAAGGCCAAAAAGACTATCAATATCTACACCTTCATCGTCCAAAACTGTAAACATATACATAATAAATTCCTGACAATCTTGCTGAATATTCTGAGAAAATTGATTTACTCCTGCACATATGTCTAAAACATTCCTTAGTTCTGAAACACTTGCTACTTCACTATCACCACTACTACATTTTTCAAATATAGAATTTAAGGAATAGCAGAATGTTTGCTCCCGATTTTCTACAATCTGTTCCCTAACATTTTTCAGAAAAAAACAACATTAACTACTACATTTGCATAGCAGTTGACACCAGACCTGTTTTCAAACTTAAATCCAACAATCTCTTCAATACTAACCGTTTTCTTACGCCTACCAACAACAGCTACATCTTTTTTTCGTCGTTTCTCGACTACTTCAGCACATTTCTCCTCATTTTTCCTTTTCTGACCAACCATACGCCTTTCAATTAAAGGATATTGAGGTAAACTTGGAGCATATTCTCTTCTTAACCTATTATACTCCTTCACACAATTTAAATCTGCACTAATCTTTGTCTCATCATAATCAATTAGATAATGTCCACATAAAGTTCTAACTCGCGATAAAGCAACATACGCCATACCCTCTTTGAATACAGTGCTTCCAATATTTACCAAAGCACAATCTACACTTAAACCTTGAGATTTGTGAATAGTCACTGCATATGCCAAACAAATTGGAAATTGCTTCAGACGGACATATAAGTCTTCCTCAAGCAAAAAACGAGTTGAACAGCGACTAATTTGTTGAACTTCCTCAATTCCATCAAATTTTATTCTTAAAAATTCAATCTCATCTCTGTTTGTATAATTGACAAAACCAACAACATTACCCATTGCTCCATTTACCAATCCTCTTTCTACATGTAAATTTCTCCTTAAAATTATCCGACAATTTAAACATACATCCAGATTTTTCTTTAAACCAGCAGTTTTAGATATACTTTTTTGAAGAGAATCCAATTTTAACTTCAACTTTTCAGACAAAACAATAGTACTACCGTCATGCTCTATTCTATCTTTAGCTTCCAGTTTCTTAATTTCTTGATTTTCTAAATTCAACATTTTCTCATTAAAAACTGAACATTCTTTCAGAGTTGGCATCAAGCATATCACTGACTTATCTGCTACCTCTTTACTATATATTTTCTCAGGTACATTATCTTCATTAGGAAACAGCTTGGAAAGTAATCGTGTTCGTAGAGTGTGTTTCGCATCTTCAGTTAGTTTTCCAATCCTTATATCTTGAAGAATATTTCCATATTTAGTATCCTTTGCCTGTCGCATATTTTGAATCAGTTCAGTATATTTGAAATGTGACCATATATTAACATTTCCAATACTGCCCAGGCACTTTCTGGTCTCCTCATGCGTAACAGTTTCAAATACAGGTGTTCCTTTCACAGGAGTTAGCTTCAGTAGATCTCCAAAAACTATGACATGTTTACCTCCAAATAACACATCATACTCTGTCTTAAGTATCTGTTGCATTCTTAAATGCACAAAAGCAAGCATTAAATTGGATACCATGCTTACTTCATCAATAATAAGAAGTTTCATTTTTTTAAGGACTCTAGAAACTTCAAAACAAGCTTCTCCAGATAGCTTGTGATATTGTAATTTATTTTCATGTTCAACTGGCAGCATCAGTAAACGATGTAAAGTAATACCTTTAATATTATGTGCTGCCAATCCAGTTGGAGCAGTAACAATACACGACAGTGTTGACTGAGTTCTTTGCTGTAAATATGTAGTAATTCCTTTAATTAGGAAACTTTTACCAGTCCCAGCTTCTCCACTTACATATAGTCGAATAGGTTCAAATGACATACATGAGCAATCTTTTCTCTCATGACGAAAGCCATGCTCAATGTGCTCTGTCACTTCATCATATATCTGTCTTTGCTCAACATTAAACTGCTTCTTTAATTCTTCTAAGTTGATTACTTCCTCTTGACCTTGCTGCATTGCTCTTTCCACCTCATCCATGGCGGTGGCTGCTTCATTTTGGATAATTGGTTGTCCCAGTGGATCTTGACTTAATGAAGCCGAACTTTGACTACCTTGTGAACTATCTCTAGCAATCTCCGCTGCAATTGTCGCTTCTTGCTCTATTTCATCATTCAACATTTGGAGATAATTACTAAAAACAGGACATTCAATACTACTTTTAGATGCGTTGAATGAATCTTCATAACTATCAAAGTCTCCAAGTAGTTCCTCTTCTCCACGCCATGGTTTAAAGAGTTGCAAAAGAGCAAAATAGTAAAATTCTCTTTTGTCAGGTGTTTCGCAACTCAGTTTCCGATGATTAATCAAGTGTCCCTTTCTTTGTTTCACCAGACATCCTTCATGTCCAATTACAGCGTGTACACCTTTATCAATGTTCTCTGCAACATTCCTTTTAAAAGTGTAGTTTTGAAGTATTTCATACAGACAAATGTTTTCAAGCAGAGTACTTCTATTTGGACAGTATGTATCCAACATATTTGTTTTCAGAATGTCTGTACTGTTTGGTTCTTTCTGGGCTAAATATTCAATTTCTTGCACAGGTTTCAGAACACGGTTTCGTGTTTCTGCAAGGCCCAAACTCACCCAGAGAATAGTCCTTGATTTAGCATAAAGACTTGCTGATGATAATCGGTCACAACATTCATATGCTCCAATTTCTCGATGAGACAACATCTTCAAACTGTACGTATACAATTTCTTGCTTAGGCTCTTTTCATGTGAAATATCTTCCCACATCTCCTTCAGTTCCGTCTTTTCAGATTTCGTGATGTAAGACGTTGCATATCGAGCCACAGCAATAGAATTGTCTGCAACATATTGTATGTCCATGTTAGCATTCCACATGGATAAAATGACTGGGTTATAGTCATTTATATATTTGGATTCTTCACCTCTTCTTAAATTGTACGTATTTTCAGGTGACCTTCTTCTGATATTATGTCGCAAACATGACATCAAATTGTTGACTCTTCCTTTTGAAAGTACCGGTCGTGCAAATCCAAAATGACATTTGGTGTAGAATTTGCTCTTTGATTTGAATTTTCGCCGACAATATTTTCCACAACGATGACTTTGAAAACGTAACACTTTTCCTCTTAAGTCCTTATCAGTTGTACTATTAGGTATGTCACAAGTGGCATACTGTTCAATAAAAGACAGTACAGTCTCATCCGAGTCTGTTCCAAATTTAGGAGCATCCTTGATCCATAACAGCATATGAATATGAGGAGCACCTCTTGCTTGATATTCTTTTCTCCAAAAGAAATCCAGTACTTCACCAAGAGGCGGATTTTTCTTGTTTGTAATGAAAGACATCATAGCTTCAAATCTATGATTAAAATATCTGCAAACATTAACTGGATCTAATGAACACAGTTCTCCAGGTGTCGTGTAGTTTATATTTTCTATGTTTCCATTCGCCTCCCGAAGAAATTCAAGTAAATCTTCCCAAGCATACTCTGCACAGCTTAGAGTTAAAAACCATGTTGGTGCTCCTAAGTTTCTAAGCATGCACTTCAAATCTCCATGACGACCGTACCAATACTCATTAGTACCACACTGAGAAGCCATTAAATTAATTAGGTGTGAATCCAAAACACTATCTTTCTGTTGCACTTTATCCATAAATTCCTTTGCTGAAATATTTTGCAGATGAACTCCACTTTTTAAGATATGGTTTACTGCATAAGACAGACCAGATAAGTCACTCTCAAACAGAAGATGAAACAAATATGGAATGCATTGGCGAAACCTCGGATCTTCTGCATATAATCTTGTTGTCCGGTATTCAGATGCAGGAATCTGCATAGGTCGATCATCATATCGTGTACCTTCACCTGTAGGGAATAACTGTGGAAAACAACGACCTTCCGAACTTTCTTCCCACACACTAATAGGATTTCCTTTCGCCTTTTTCATCTGAAATAATTCAATAGCATTCCCTATTGCTTCTTTAGAATGCAGTGGATGAACACTGTTATGTTCATAAATGTCTTCACTTCTGGATACGTCAACTTTTTCAATTTGTCCACTAGACAAATCACTGTCCTCTTCTTCACTTACATCTTCTTGTTCTACGTATACATCTTTATTGTACTTATTGTTTTGGACTAAATACAACGTTGCCTTTTTGACTTTTCTAACATCCACTAAATCTTGCCAGATTTTCTTACTCTTTGTAGGTACACCATTAACTAGAATAACTAGAGGTTCCTCTTCTACATTTTCAACACCAATTGTTTCCATATTTTTTTTAAATCAAGTGGCAAATATACAACTCTACCCTTTAATCCTCTTTGTAAATCTGAAGGATTTAATTTACCAGTCTTAGGCTCCATACGAACAATAGCCTGAAAAGGATGTACACATTGAATCAGAATAGTCTCATAAGTATTTAAATCCATCAATTCTGATGGAATATTTATCAACTCTAGATTATTATGAACAGCTCTAGCAGGCATTTTATTTTCATTTAATTTATTATAACAATATTTACAAATACGTTGCTCAAAACCCAAATCAAAATAGTTTTCCACCAACAAATAAGTTGCAAAATCTTTCCATTGACCATTACTTTTGTCTTCACTTTTTAAATATAAATCAATTAACCTAGTTTGACTTTTGTGATGAATGCGTCGACAACAGACACAAGAAAAATTTGGTTTCTCACCTGCAATTACCTTAAACTTTCTTATTTCCTGTTCAAATTTTTCAATATTAACATGTCCATCATTTTCTAACACATTTCCTTCTATAATTATATCAGTTTCTGCATTATCTTCCTCTGGACCAAAATAACTTACCTCAATTTCTGCACAAATCTTCTTAACATCTAATTCACATCCATGCAAAAGAGCACTATTTAACTGTTTAAGTTTAAGTGCTGGATTTTTTGCATAATACAACTTTCTCATTAATTTTCTCATTTTAGCATGATGCACTGCTAACATCCTGAAGTGATGAAACACACTCTGGCATATTTTTTTAGAAAGACAAGCCAGAGAATGACCTTGCAGACCTATTTTTTCTCGCACTCTGCAATGATCTAATTCTTGCAGCATTACAATTTTTTTTAAAGACTTTCTTTAGTGTACTTGCGTAAGAAATTGCGAAAGAAATCAATTGAATCCTGTCGTACAATACAAATGCTACTACAATTCCAACTGTAAACAGGAACATTAGGACGTCCCTCTAAAGCTTCTCCAGCCAACACCTCTTCTGCATTTCTAACCACAATTTTCTCTTTCTCAATTACACAACCATCCTTCACCTCATATGCTCGACCACTGGTGTCAACTGCATGCAACAAATCGTTACTTTGAAAGTAACTCTCTTCATTAAAAAATGGCTCAGAAGTTGAAGTATGCATCCACTTCCCAGAAAACACTTTACAAAAATTACTCCTATTTATGTGTCTCTTCCATTTACTTTTAGCTTTTAAAACTCGTATTGCCTTATTTAGAGTATTTATTCTATTAAGTACTAAAATAAATAATTTTCTTTTTGTCTCAAATGCGCGCTCAACAATACCCTCTATATATTGTTTCTTCTTAAGAAAATCAGATCTTCTTTTAGAAACTTTCTCCTTTTGTAATAAATTCAAAACTACTCTGTTGTAAAACATACGCTTCCTGATTTGGCTAAATTGATTCGTCCGGGTTTTACTAAACACTTTTTCCTGTCTGCTGATTCCAGAATTTTTTTTATCTTTAGTTCCATGTCTCCTTCTTGATACTGGTATACTTTTTTCCTTGTGGACTTCAATACTAACATTTTTCCTTCCCAAAATTGCTTTCAAAAACTTTTTGGTTTGCTTACCAGGAGCACTCTTCTTTTTATCCGTCCTTTGTTCTTTTCATAAATCTTGAATTCCTTTCTTCTTCAAATTGTAAGTCCGTTTATAGAGCGTTCTTTTTTCAGTTCTGGTCGGCATCTTAATTTAAAATTTTGATGAAATTGTCAATCTGTAAAACACAAACATAACAAATATTATAGTTGACTACTAGCATATAACGTACAAATTAAAACCACAGATTCATTTTCTAAGTAGAATAAAGAAAATAACAGAAAGTCTCTGAACAAAGTAGGAAATCCTGTAGTGAATGTTGGTTCTAAATTTATCACACTCCATATCTGTTTTAACATTGTAGACAGTTTTTAATTCTAATTTTTAAAGCATACAAACAGTACACTTTTTTCAAGAACTATCGATCATCGTAGATGTTTTAATCTTTTTTACTACAATCTCTTTTACACTTCATGAGAACATGTCTTATCACTCTCATAAAGCAGATCTTTGACGAATAGGACAAGAAAACTGTCTTCAAGAATGCTTTACTATCAAAAAATGTTTTATTTATTCAAAAGTTCATAATTTAGTAGAACTTCCAGCATTACATCATCAGGGACTTCTTCAAGTCCAAAGTCCTCATCTCCTTCTACCATCTCTAAGTAAGCTGAGTCTAAAGACATGTCCATAAAATCATCATTTTCATCTATTTCCTCTTCAAAGACCATGTCTAAAATTTCCTCCATCACTTCGTTAATCATTTCAAAATGAATTTGTTTCTCTTCTGAGGAATTCTCCATAACTAGACTCAGTTTATTCTTCTGTATCCTTTTAAAAAAATATAGAGACTAAATTATATCTTTTTTCATAAATGTATAACTTAAAAGTACCTTTACTAATTTTTAAACTACATATATTTTTTATATTTTCTAACTTATTAACTCTATATATTTTAAGATACCACGTTCCTCTTGTTTTGAAAAGAAATTGGCAATATAACCCTAAACATTAACACTGATCTTTTTTTCCATTAAATAATTACTGTTCTTAAAAGACATTTTACTGTAAAATTTCTTTTTAGATTTTCTAGATATCACAAATATTAATTAACTGTACAATTAATTTTTAGAGACCCATTTTTTGAGTTCACCAGTACAAAGTGCTATATAAACTATATGCACTCTGAAGAGAAGGCTCACACTATACAAACCATAGCATTCACTTGACAGATTACTACTCCCACAGAGACAGTTCCTTTTATGTTTCAACAGCATACTCACCATGTAAATGTCATAGCATATACAAAATGTCATACTAACCATGAAGAACCACCTCATAATAAACATCTGCATTAATATGTAAAACAGTGCCTATACATAGTATAATCACAGATATGCAGGAAAGATGCCCATCACACCTACAACCATATCATAATACCTCTCTGTAAATAAAGGAGAAAGACTGCCAAACATAATGCAACAAGATTTCAAAAATAATGAGCACTTCACAAGAATTAAGTAATGGAAACCTAAAAAATTATACTCCAATGATTCGTAAATCTGAACTCCATCAGAAAGAACACATGCACCAACCCATTAAAAGATAATTTCAACTGTCAGTGGAAAACATCTCAAAATACATATCTAGTATAAGCAGATACAACCCATGTGAAAAATTCAAGATAAAATCATGTTCCAAAATGAAATTTTACAAACATTTTAAAAAATCTTCTTTATTATTTTCATGTGCACCCAAAAAAATTGCCTATGCAAAAATACCAACTCACCTGAAAAAAAGAATATAATTCCTCAAATTGTGTAATTCACAAGGCAGGTTGTTGCTTTTCAGCACCAAACACTATAAAAAAGAAAATAATAAAATTGAATTAACTTATTACAGACTTATTTCTTACACAACATACAGCCATTATAGCAAAGAACAAGCATAACAGATAAATTCCCCAAGATTCTCTATCATTAGAATAAGATACAAAATGTCTCATTTATGAAAGCGTTGCGCCACAGATATGTCACTTTTTCCCATGTTAAAACTGATGCACCAGCAACACTAGGCCTTCATAACTAAAAGCCCATGTGACGGAGAACAAGTGCATAGACAGAAAATACAGGGCCGGACTTAGGCATATGCAAGCCGTACACCTACACAGGACCATCAAACCCCAGGGGCCACCATGTTAATATATATCCTTAATATAATAATCCTCTGAGGATGGATACATATTTGCGTGGCGGCCCATGCCAGGAATTTGGCGTCCTCTGGCTCTGTTCCACTTCCAAACACCCTGACCCCCCCCCTCTTCACTGAACTCCGCACTCCACACCGCCCGGACCCCCTGTTACGGGGCCCCCTACCTACGCTCCCTGCCCAGGGCCACCATGAGCCTAGAGCAGCCCCTGGAAAATTTATAAGACACAGCAATAGTAAAAGTCAAAGAATAGCCAACATGCTGAAAAACTACACAGTAGATAAAGAAACATATTTTTTAGATAACTCCATTGAAAAACATGTAGTGATTTTTTGAATCTACCATGCATCTGGACCGCTTTGGAAACTCCTGCTTTAAACCTTTAAATTTCATTTTTAAACCATACACACGTTTTTTTTCAAAGCTGCATATTAAACGCCTAAACACTTTTACCTTTTTAGAATCCGAAGCCACAACTACAACATGACTAATGCACAAATTAATTAGTGTACCTTTTCTGTTTTTTTACTCTTTATATTCTATAAATTTCTTCACATAAATGGATAGCAGCGACTCACTACCTCCTACTGTCATAAAACTAAATCGCTCCCTTTCACTTACAAATGCCTTTGAGACGGCAAAAAAAAGTCGGGCAGATTTACAATCCCTTTACGCCACTTTGCCATCACTGTTAACATATGACAAGTGAAGCAAAAGTGCCACACGGACCATGTTAATCTACCCCTAAATGTTTATACAAATAACTTAACTCAAACATGTATTTAGTCGTCCACATGCAGACACTTTCAATTACATTTTTCATTTAATTAGAATCCCTGTAATGTTACATATCTTTTCAAAAATACACCAGTGCCTGTTATTATGACGTTTTTTTTCATTCTTCATCAGTGATATTTTTTTTTACATATAATGAAAATCACTATGACTTTTTAAACGACAAAGCTTACGCGGTAAAAATCACACTGCATTTGCTTCCCTTTAAGAATGTAGTTTATCTACCCCACGCATGTGAACCTTGATGTTTCCATCTGGCAGCGAATACCGACCTTGAATCACAAGACATGAACAACAGCCTTATTGTCACAAAAACAAGTTAGCATAGCATCTGTTTGCACACATATCTTTCACTTAGCTAATATTCACAGACAACCGCATTCGTTATGAAAGAGTGACCTTCCTTTACAATTTGCTGAAGTGACTCCCTTAATTTTTAACGCATCCTCCACTTCAAGAGAGGCTATTTTTTTTATAAGTACTAAGCAATGGTTTAGTGACTACTCTGCCAGAAATTATATGAAGTCATTCTGCTACTCTTCACTCCATAGTCGCCGACCTATTTCTGTGGACTTCCTGTTGAACTGGCAGTTCTGCGACGTTTGTGTTCCCATCTTGTTTATTTCAAAATGGATGTCCCTCCTATCTTTGCAAACGAGCCGGAACACTTAGAACTATTTCGCCAGAGGATGCTTGACTACTACGGCATCTTAGCACTCTCGACTTTGAATTCTTCATATCGATTATCATTTCGATATTCCTATTTCACCTGTGTACATCCTGTATTTCATTGCCTGAGCTGTGATTTCATGTGGGCCCTGGACTTATGTCTCTGCAACTTGGTACCTCCTGAAGTGAATTACAATCATCTCATGAATCCGTTAATTGATCATGAACAGCTTTGTTACAACGGAGGGATTATGGCCTTTGCAGCGATACAAGGAGTTCTGGGTCATTGGAATATATTCGCAGTGGCGCAAGATTTCCTGACAGACAGCTACATTGAAAACCCACCGAGCTGTCCTCTGATGGTAATAGAGGCTCCGGTAATAACAGATCATGAATGCTGCTTTCCTCTTTTCAATTGGATGGCTGACATGTTTTCGGATGATAACAGTGACTTCCTGTTAGAAGCAGTTGCTGCCTACTTTGCCTACACAATGGTAGGATGACTCTTATGCAAGCCATTGACGTCTACATTTCGTTTTGCCTCCCTATCTTTTTCACGTTTTCTTGGATATTTTTTTAACATGAACAGACCTATTGGCTTTACTAACAGTGGACATTATGATTTCGTGCTAATTAAATTTTGTTTTTTCATGTGGACTAAATTTTTTTCTTCAGCTACTCGATTTTGAACTTTATTTTCTATTAAACTCTAATCTCAACAATTCTATTGCATACCTTATCTTATGTTATTTCAAACGTACTCGGAGCAAAACTCGCTAATATATGCTACATGTGCCCTGATTAATGTGTAAAAATAGTAGGAGTTTTTTATAACTGTAAACGCCATTTCTCCTTTGAACTGCTTACTTACGCCTCACACAACTCTGCTCCTTTAATTTTCCATAAAGTAAAATATTTTTTAATACATAAGAGAAAAATATATTCTTTCAATAATATTTCCATTGTTTTTCGTACTGTACTTCAAATGCAATACTGCAACCTTCAAAAGATATCTCAATACAGTAGTTCTTCTCAACACTGATTTGCGAACGATCCAACAGATTACATACATGCACCTCTCGCCATTTTGTCGCTTTTGGCGCGTTTTTTATCCCTTACACAATAGCATAACACAAACTTGATAGTGCTTCGCATGTAGAGAGCTGATTGATAAAGAGATGATGGTTAACCACTAGCATTTTCATGTATCGTTCCAAAAATGAAAGGCCAGAGACCTTCTTCCATTTATTAAAATATATTATACTTCCTCATAAGAGTGTACAATTAATTTTGCGAAACCATATTCCTTTTTCATCAACTATACCGCTTGTATTCTATGTACTAGTGACTATACCGATTACTTTGTTTTTTGCAATGTCTGTACTCATATTAGATAAGGGACTTGCCTTGAAAACAGTGCATTTCTGAATAAACATTTCAAATGTACACGTTCTCTCTTTTAATCCATAATCTCAACTGAAATGATTGCATACTAAAAGAGTATTCATAATTTCCACGTAACTTCAGCTGTACTAACTTAATATTTTCTTTTGTCGACCTCACTTACTCATACTAGAACCCGCAGGCCTATAACGGCCCGTGAACCCTTTCTTAGTAGGTCGCGCACCCTGCAGACAGTTGTACCTCTGTTAAAAAATAATTTATTACTGTTACCAGGCACCGCCGCAGTTCCGCTTGACTCACACTTAATTACTGCTCCCCCGCTTCTACAGACCAGACGCTATGTCGTATTTCACTCCTTATCACGCTTTCATCTCCACAATAACAAACACTTCTCCGCCAGCCACCAGAGAACAGAGTGGAGATGCAGAGGCATCAAGTAGTGAAATACGACATACCCTCTGCTCTATGGAAGCAACCGAGCGGTAATTGTGAAAGAAAACATTCACTAGCGCTTCAAAAAAGCAATGCAATTATATAAATCTTTTTTAGAAAACGTTCCAACTACTTTGATGGGACTATCTGTGTGTGCCTCCACAGCAAAGTTCCTCAGCCCGGTCTGAAGGCAGACACAGACAGACACACACACAATAAGATAACACAGGGCAACGGAGATGGAAAACAGAAGGGAGATGAAGATGCAGTCAAACAGCAGGAGTGAGAGAGATATTTTTATACTCCGTTTGGTACCTCAATTTACGAACACATTTACTGCACAAATCTGTGTACAACCTCATGGTCAGAACTTTTCATTTTATTTCACTCGACCACCTGCCCTTCTCACCCTATGCCCACCAATGCAGGCTGCGGCCAGAAACCGCACTATAATTTTGTCGTCTAACAGAAACTTTGTGAATACCTTAATCATTACCACTTTGGCCCCCTCCCCCTTCCCTCTCACCCCACCCCCACCAGTGCAGGCCACGGCCACAAACAACACTGTAATTTTGTTGTCTGACAGAAACTTTAGGAATTCATTAAGCATTACCACTTTTTCAAGACGATATTACATGTAATATACGAACTTTTCATTTTATTTCACTCAACCACCTGCCCTTCTCACCCTACGCCCACCAATGCAGGCCGCGTCCATAAACCGCACTGGAATTTTGTCGTCTGACAGAAAGTTTACAAATTCCTTAACCATTAGCATTTTTTGACGACGGTATCACATGTAATTTACCATTTCTCTCTCTATCTGCATTATCTGTCTCTCTGCTAATATCATTTTTTCACTTCATAAACAACTTCTCTCATTATATATAAAAGCTTCAAAATCTCACAAATAATTACTCTCTATATTAAACATATTTTATACTTCATATTTCACATTTAAATGGAAAAATAGTTTTAGAAATACAACACATTATGACAGCCAAAAATGAGTTTAGTTTCAGACTATGACCAAAATCAATCAATGTTTGTGACTAAAGCATATTTTACGGTACATGACAAAACAAACTGTTACAGACTTACCTTTACCAATGCTTTGTACGATGTACAACAGTGACAGTCACAAAACAGATATTCGTTTGACGGAACTCTCAATTATGCTTCTATCACTGCAACCAAAATTCAATTGCACAGATATCCAGTCAATACAGACTCATATATGTCTCTTCAGCCAATCATATTTCGTCCCGCAAAATTTTGAAATCAAATTTACATTTCAGTTGCTTCTCCCTCACAATATTTTTAATGTCACATAAAAGTCACCCATCACCCACTGCCATCTCTGGCTGTTTCCATGATAACACCTCATTCTGCACCTGGCTGAAGGCACAGGTCAAAAGTTCATATCTCAACGTTCTACAGCAAACTAAGAAGACTATTTTCCCTCCAGAAACACCTGCCTATCCACAGCTCTGTTACATGTCATTTTTTTCACACCCAATAGTACTTTTCGTTTTACATAAACATTAACATGCAACGTAGTCTTCAATGTTCAGGTATTACAATCAACAAATCATTTTTATTTTTTCAACCACACCAAGCCTCATCCTTTTTTTTATCCTGACTTTCAGCTTCTAACTACCATTCCACTTCCAGAACCCATCGGAGTACGACTGCATATCCCTTGAAAATGAAGGTTTGGCTTTTAGGACACAGCTATATTCACTGGAGTGGAAAATATGCAGCAAACAGACGAATTTCCAACCTTGATTTACCAAATGTGCAGATAACGTGGATTGGCCAAAGAGGATTGAGATGTCACCAATTGATACCATTGGTGAAAACTTGTATGCATCTCCCAGAACCAGACCTTATAATTGTGCACTGTGGTGGGAACGATCTAGGCACATTGACTGGGGTAGGTCTGGAAATGCTTCTAAAAGACACCTTTCGACAATTGATGACACTTTTTCCTCGAACTGCCTTGGTATATTCCAATATATGCCAAAGACAGAAATGGAATTGGTCCAATCAACATTGTGCACAAATTGAGAAAGCAAGGAGACATGTAAATAAATCTGTTTCTGCTCTCCTCAGAGATTATAGCATGGGTTCTATTTACCACAACAACTTGCGTTACCACATGCAAGACGTCTATAGGAGAGACGGTGTTCATTTCACAGAGGAGGGAAACAGAATCTTCCTCTGCAACATCAGGCTCTGCATCGGTACTTACTTATAAATGCAGAAAAAACTAAATTAACACAATGGTTCTTTTCAGAGCCACCTTATATCTAAGCACTCAAACTTCTGATTTATCTCCATTTTCACACTCTTGTAAATAGGTGTGCGCGACCGGGTGCGCGCACCCCGCAACTTAAAAAAAACAAATGTATATATATTTTCGCGTTTAAGGGCCTTACTGCACACCCTGAGAAAACCTACGCCGCAAGACAATCTCTACCTTCTCCCCTTTCCATGTTCCAACGCTTTGAAATGAACAATATATTTACTTGCAGTGACAAAATGGCGGTCAACACTTCCTGATTTCCTTCGAATCGAACGTTAACAGACGTCACGCAAAAAAAAAAAATTCCGCTCACGCGCAGCCGCTTGGGTGGGCGCACCCGTGCGCGCGTACAGATATATAATTGACTTTAACTTTAATTTTCTCAGCAACTACTGAACGGATTTACACCATTCCAAAAAAAGCGTAATCTGCGAACCGGACTCTACAGTTTTGCTAAATTTCTATAAATCCATTCAGCCGTTCGACCTGTAGCCGTGTCTAAACGTCCTATGGAAAATAACATGGAGAAAACACGTTTTGGGACCCCCATTTTATCTCAGCCCCCACTTGACCAATCCCCCCCAAACTTTCAGAGAAGGAGCGCAGCGGACCGAGCCATCTTCTTTGAGAAATTCGCAAAGATTCATCCACCAGGGCCAAAGTTAATCCAAATAGAATGTTGAGGATTTCCTATGGAAACTAGGTCCTAACTATAACTACCTACTGACGACCGCCAGTAGGCAATATATTCACTGAAAAAACCATAGGTTAGAGACCATATACAGTTAGCTGGACATTTTATTGATATAAAACCAATGAAATTCCATATATAGTTATTTGCACTAACTATATATTTCACGCATCCGCAATCCAATGCTGATGATGTCACATATTACATCATTCATGACATGGTCAGTGACATCACTGATGACATCACTGATGACATCTCAAATGACATCACTGATGACATCACTGATTACATCATCCAGTGACTGTGTGTTTTTTTTAATTTTAAATATGTTTTACATATTGAAGAATGAGTGGATGTATAAGTGTCTGTATGAAGGATTTGATTGTATCAGTGAGTAAGTATGTGTTAGTATATGTGTAAAAATGTAAGGTGTTCTGTGTTTAACTGTATAGATGAAGAAATCAAAGTGTGATTGATTCTTTACAGGACTGACTAGGTGTGTGAGTAACTCCATGGATGAGTGGCAGTGTGTGAGTGTCTGCATAGGTGTATGAGTGCATATGATAGTGTTGTGATGATGAGTGACTGTATGTACGAGTGATTGTATGGGTGAATGAGTGAATGTGTGGGTAGACGTAGGAATCAGTGAGTGCGTATGTAGTAAATGTTATTCGTGTGTCAATGTTTTCAAAAATGATACTCTGTATTTTACACTAGGTGTAACAGAGGTTATATTAGAGTGTAAGGAGGTGCATTGTATTATCATATGAAGTATATCATCAGTGGTGTGATCATTGATGTTAAATGAGATGTCATCAGTGATGTCATCAGTGATGTCATTTGAGATGTCATCAGTGATGTCATCAGTGATGTCACTGACCATGTCATGAATGATGTAATATGTGACATCATCAGCATTGGATTGCGGATGCACGAAATATATAGTTAGTGCAACTAACTATAAATGGAATTTCATTGGTTTTATATCAATAAAATGTCCAGCTAACTATATATGGTCTCTAACCTATGGTTTTTTCAGTGAATTTTCAAGGTTTTGTAGATGCAAATTCCTAACTATATATGGTCTATAACCTATGTTTTTTTCAGTAAATTTCATTGGTTTTTTAAAAGCTAATATCTATAGCTGTAAAATATATTCTTTATTACGTGACGTATCACGTAGCCACGTGAGACGCCTCATGACGCGTCGCATAACCGTGACGTATCGGCTCTGCAGCGCAAACAAAACCCGTAACGTAAGCGCGCCGGAGCACGCTTACAGATATATATATTTTTTTTAACCTTAATTAGACAAAATCCACACGTGCACATATCTTGAGGCCTTGCAAAGGCACATCAAACAAACAGTCCCTACAATTTTGCCAAGTTTGGTGGAAATCTATTCCCTTAAATTTTATTTTACTGTTTCTCTTGTTATGCTTACCGGAACGCTACCCGGTACGTGAACCGGATGCTCCAAAAACACAAGATGGCGGACTCCCGTTACGGTGCCGGTTAGCTGCCCGGTTCGCGTACCGGGACGCGCCTCTACGGCGAAAAATCGCAAAAAAATATTTTTTTTGTAATTTTTTTATTTTTTGCCCCGCGGGGCACTTTAATATCCCCCTCATGAATCCTAGGGGGTCAGGAGGGGTCTACCTTGCCCCCTTTCCTTCATTTCCCCCTTCGTTTTTCACCACCTCTTGTCTCTCGATCCTACCGAGAGACAAGATGGCGGCCGCTCCGGACTGTTTAGAATGTTGACAGACACCAGAGAGCCAATCAGCTTCACTTCGCGAAGTTCCGTTACAGCAAGAAAAGGCTTTTACTCGTTGTGAAAATGGAACAGGTAAAGTACACCCAACGCGTTTCTCCTCCTGCGAGGCTTGATCACGGGTAGAAGTCTCTGCCTTTGACTGGCAGTTTGGTATATATGTATATATATATATATATATATACCAAACTGTATTGAAGATTGAGTGGATATATAACTGTCTGGATGGAGGATTTAGTAGCTGTCTGACTGTCTGTTTAAGTGAGTAATTAAAAGTGTCTCTTAATACATGGATTAGTAACTAAACTATGTGAATGTATGCATCACTGTCTCGGTTGTTGTATAACATGCTGCATCAGTTGGTCACTAACTATATGTGTGTGTATATTAGTTATTGATTAGTTGGGTGAGTATTTGTATGGGACACTGAGTTTGTGTGTGGTTGGATGGGTTGTGATTAACTCTATAGCTGTGTGAATGGTTGATTGACTAGGTGTATAGGTTTAAGAGTGCATGTGGAAACAGTTGTTTGGGTGACTGAGTGTATTTATTTGTGTGTTGGTGAGCAAATATATATGTTTTAGTTGTACATCTTCAGCAAAGTAAAATAATAAAAGGCATTGTATGTGAGAGTTGGTGTATATAAATAAGTTTATGTAAGAGTCAGTGATTGTGAGAGTAACTATAGGAATGAGTGTATAATTGTAATGGTGATTTTTTAACATATTAACTATGAGTTACTATGTGTCTGAATAAATGAGGTGTTGTGTATATAATTGTGTAAGTGAGTAAATGTAAGTGTGGTTAATTTTTTTCATGAGTGTGTAGGATGACTGCATAACCGACTAAGATGACTGCTAATGTGTCAATGTCTATAAATGTGTGTAAGTGCTTTGGATAGTGTTCTATTAGTTAGTGACTGCATGTATCAGTGATTCTGTTGTTGAATGGGTAGTTGTGTGTGTAGACTTAGGAATCAGTGAGTGGCTATGTAGTAACTGGTATTGGTGTGTCAATGGTTTCAAATATGGGACTCTGTATTTTACAGTGAGTGATGAAAGGTTATACTAGTGTATGATGAGATGTATCATATTGTCACGTGGATGACGTTTGAGATGTCATCAGTGAAGTCACTGACCATGCCATGAATGATATAATATGTGACATCATCAGCAATGCATTGCGGGCGCGCGAGTTATAGTTAGCAGAACTAACTATAACGGAGGAATTTCTATGGTTTTGTACCAGTGAAATGTCCAGCTAACTATAACCCCCCTGAAACCTATGGTTTTTTCGGTGAATTTCTAAGGTTTTTTAAATGCTAATTTCTAACTATAACGTCTCTGAAACCTATGTTTTTTCAGTAAATTTCAAAGCTTTTTTAAATGCTAATTTCTAGCTAAAACGTCTCTGAAACCAATGGTTTTTTTCAGTAAATTTCAAAGGTTTTTTAAATGCTATTTTTTATGTGTAATAGTAGTTATACCTATTTTTTTGTACTGATTTTCTACAATTTTTAACTGTTTATTTATAAATATTGTATTCATTAAATAATATTATATTTTTTTCTGAAAATTGCAAACAAAATCTTTTTTAAAAGATTCAAACTGAAATATTGTTTAATTTTTTTATTTTATTTTTTTATTGTAATATATGTATATTATTTTCTTTTTTCATGTATTTTTTTCCAAATTTGTTTCGGAGTCGGACACCCAAAGCGTACACATCACGATGGGTGCACGGAATCTAGCCGCCATTTTAGAAAAGTCCTGAAGGGTCTGCATACGGTGTGCGACGGCTGTGTGTTTTTCAGTTACATCATTCACATTTATTATTACGTGATGTGCGCGATTGGTATGCGACCAGTCCGCGACTCATGCTCCCGCGCAATTGCGACACATGGGCATTACAGTGAACGACGCTTGCGCATTGATGGGTCCCGCATGATGTCATATATGTGCTGGGGCGCGCTGGGTGTGCGACTCCTGCAAAAAAAATGTATGTTCTAAAATGATATGTATGTGTCTTTAATATACATATAAGGGCAAGAGATTATCTAAGATATTCATAAAAATAATATATTTGTACTTATAATAAACATATTATTTTCAAATATATTTTCACAAAGTCGTGTCGGGTGCGTGCTTCGTGAGCGCAGAGTGCGCGGATCCCATGTGACCTCAAAAAAAAGATTTCATTGGTTCAGAGCATTTCCCACTGTAACTATTGAAGGACCCCACACATTTAAATCATTCTTGTTGGAGCATCTCTAGAGAGACATCTCTTTTCCTACAATAACCTTTTTTGCTTGTTTTTTGTGGTGTTTTTCAAAAAATATCAAACAAAATGGCATCTGGACAGCAGCAGCAGCAGGAGGAAGTATCTTCTGAAGAAGAATTCTTGCAGGAGGCACCACATCCACAGAGGCCGGAATCTGTCGTGTAGAAATTCTTCACTTTTTCACCTGGAGAGAAGTAAGTAAATGCGAGAAAGGTGACGTGCAAAATTTGTGACCGAGTCCTGTCAAGAGGCAGTGAAAAAAAATACTTTTGTGGCACTGCTTCCATGTACAAGCATCTTCAGACCACACATCCTCTCAATCTTGCTCGGGAGGAAATGAGGCGAGCTGCTTTGAATCCCTCACCTGCTTTGGCAAGTACGTCTGGAGCCTCCTCAGTAACACCAGCAATAGACATTAGGCCAGAATTCGCCTTTCTCAAGCAACACTGCGTGAAGTGTAGGAAACATATGCTTTCGGTGAGTAGTCGGTGGATGCTGTTTGTGCTGCGCAACGCAACCATCGTTGTTAATTTTTTTTGGGGGGGGGGATTGATAAGTAATTCCGAAAGTTTCCTGTTTTATTCGTTCTTTTTTTTGTTCATTTTTTGAAGAACAAAAACAAAAATACAAAATTGTTCAAAAAAATAAAAAAAATACAAAAGAAAAAAGAATGAAAAAAAAGTTCTTATCAGAACTACCTTATCTGGTTAAAGAAAGAACTATAATTGCAAGGTAATGTGTATAAGTTTGGTTGAATATTTGTATACAGCATGATTGACTGGAAGAATGCATTAGTAGTGTATGGTGAATTTATAGGTGAAGATTTATGAGGAAGTACTGCAGCGTGACACTGCAAGCTCTTTAGCTGCACTGCACTATGGCACTTCCGAAGCACAGGGATGTGACATATGTACATGAACATGCTGCAACTCTGTTCTTCCCTTTGCACTGCTGCACAAACTGCAGCCATGCGATGACACAGGCACCCTTGCACATGGTGCAAAGATGTCTGTGTCGTGCCGAGATTGTTTTTGTTCAGGAAGGGACACCTTCCTGCACAAAAACAATCAGTAAAGGCATTTTCCTCTTTCAATGTATGCTGTGGAATGCAGCATGCATTGAAAGAGGAAAAATTGAGGAGAAATGAAAACAATTCTCCTCGTTGCGTCTTACTACACCAACTCTAGGATGGCGCAGCATTCACACACATCTCCAGATTTACGATTTCTCATGAATCAGCAACACCTATGGAACGCCCCTTCAACGCAAAGTTCTGTGTATGAAGGGGTTGTATTTACAAGGAGAGTAAAAACCACGCAGGATGGCTTTTCCACTCCTTGCAAACATGACGGAGTGCCTGGCGCCATCACTACATTACAAAAAGTGACGTACTGGTGCTGCAGTTGCTTGTAAATCTGTCCCATAAGTGCTTAGGTATTGGCAGACTGATACAATAAAAACATAGTGCTGGAGGGGTGTGAATTGCATGAGACTGACAGGAGGTATCCTACGCTGCATGGGTATTACTTCAGTATTTAATGGAGTGGACCAATAGTATGTATCTGCTTAGAGATTTGTAGAGATTATGCACAGAATATTTTATGTGTACTTGTGTTGGTGCCTAGGTCATTTTATAAGAATACCACTAGTAACTGGAATAATGACAGGGCTGTAAACAGAGTGAACCCTTACTTTATAAGTGCTTACGCATTGGAGTGATAGGATAAGTAGATAGTGCTAGATAAGTGATTAAAGAAGTGCATGGGACAGACTGGACGATTCCTCCACTGCATGAGAACTAACTGGGTATTTAGAAGAGTGTATCAATAGTATATAGCTAGTTAGAGGTCTGCTTGGATAGTGCACACAATATTATAGCTATACTTGTGCTAGTACCTAGGCCATTCCATAAGTTCATGACTAGTAAGTAGAATAATTACAGTATTACAAACAGAGTGTATAGTGTATAGTGAATTTATAAGTGCTTAGGTATTGGTGGAGTGATAGGATAAGTAGATATTGCTGGATGGGTGATTGGAGAAATGCATGGGACATACAGGAGGATTCCTACACTGCATAGGTACTAACTTGGAGGCATATTATCAAGGGGGTTTATCTCCGCTTTTTTGGCTTTAAAAGCCAAGAAAGCGGAGATAAAATTATCTCCCTATTACCTAGCTGTCGCTAACATCAGTTAGCGACAGCTAGTAGGAGATAGCGACCATCTTGGGCCCCACTTTGCATGTCAGTGATATTTATCACTAATGACATGCAAAGTGGGCGTGCCAAGATGTTAGCGACTGAAAACAGTCGCTAACATCGCTATCTCCTATTACCAACGTTTGGAGATATTCGCGCTAAGAGCGAATATCTCCAAAAGCTAAAACCTGCTCTGAGCAGTTCTTAGCCATGTTATCCAATGGGAGGTGGATAACATGGCTAAGAGCATTAGCTCGGTAATGCATGAATATCGCTGACTTTTCAGCGATATTCATGCATTGCGGCGATTTTTATCGCATTTGCGATAAACCTTGGTAATACCAAGGTTTATTTGCGGTAAAAATCGCCGCAGCTCTGCGGTAAATTTTTCCCGCTAACCAAGCAATAGCGATAATTATCGCTATTGCTTGGTAATATGCCCCTTGGTATTTAGAAGAGCGTATCAATAGTTTGTAGCTGGTTAGAGGTGTGCATGCATAATGTACAAAATATTGTACCTGCTCTTGTGTTAGTGACTACACCATTCCTTAAGTATACAACTAATAACTGGAGTAATTTCAGTGTTGCAAAGAAAGTGTGTGCTAAATGTATTAGTGCTTTGGTATTGGCAGAGTGATAGGATACGTAGATAGTGCTGGATGGTTGAATGGAGAAGTGCATGGGACAGACAGAAGGATTCCTAGACTGTATAGGTAATAACTGAGTATTTAAAATACTGTATCAATGCTATGTAGCTGATTGGAGGTCTGCATGCATAGTGCACATAATATTGTTGCTGTACTAGTTTTACTGGCTAGGCCATTCTTTAGGTACATGACTAGTAACTAGAATAATTTCAGTGCTGCAAAGAGAGTGCATGTTGAATTTATAAGTGCTTAGGTATTGCGGAGTGATAGGATACATAGATAGTGCTGGATGGGTTATTGGAGAAGGTTGCATGGGTAGTACTTTACTAAGTAGCTGGTTAGAGATTTGTATATATAGTGCACAGCTGAATGTAGTTGTGCATTAGTAGTGTTTGGATTACTTAATCTTACCTTGACAGTTGTACATATCAAAAAATGTTAAACATTTGTTTCAGTTAATATAAGTGCTTAAGTATTGGTGGAGTAATAGAATAAGTAGCAAGTGCTGGATGGGTGACTGGAGAAATGCATGGGACAGACAGGAGGATTCCTACACTGCATAGGTACTAACTGGATATTTAGAAGAGCGTATCAATAGTATGTAGCTGGTTAAATGTCTGCATGCATAGTGTACACAATATTGTACCTGCACTTGTATTAGTGGCTAGGCCATTCTTTAAGTATATGACTAATAACTGGAATAGTTTCAGTGCTGCAAAGAGAGTGCATCTCAATTTATAAGTATTTAGGTATTGGTGAAGTGATAGAATACATAAGTAGTGCTGGATGGATGAAAGGAGAAATGCATGGGACAGACAGAAGGATTCCTAGACCGTATAGGTACTAATTGAGTATTTAAAAGACTGTATCAAAGCTATGTAGCTAATTAGAGGTCTGCATGCAGAGTGTGCATAATATTCTAGCTGTACTAGTTTTTCTGGCTAGGCCATTCCATAGGTACATGACTAGTAACTAGAATAATTTCAGTGCTGTAAAGAGAGTACATGTTGAATTTATAAGTGCGTAGGTATTGGCCGAGTTATAGGGTACGTAGATAGTGCTTGATGGGTGTTTGGAAAAATACATGGCACAGACAGAAGGATTCCAACACTGCATACTTATTAACTGGGTATTTAGAAGAGCGTATTATTAGTATGTAGCTTGTTAGAGATCTGCATGCATAGTGTACAAAACATTGTACCTGTACTTGGGGTTGTGGCTAGGCCATTCCTTAAGTATATGACTATTAACTGGAGTAATTTCAGTGCTGCAAAGAGAGTGCATGCTAAATTTATAAGTGCTTAGGTATTGGCCGAGTGGTAGGTTACATACATAGTGCTGGATGGGTAAATGGACAAGCGCATGGGACAGACAGAAGGATTCCTAGACTGCATAGGTACTAACTGAGTATTTAGAAGATGGTATCAATGCTATATAGCTAATTAGAGGTCTGCATGCATAGTTCACAGAATATTGTAGCTGTATTAGTATTGGTGTGTCTATGGTTTCGAGAATGGTAGTCTGTATTTTAGGGTGTGAGGAGGTGCATCAGATGATCACGTGGATGATGTCATCAGTGATGTCATTTGAGATGTCATCAATGATGTCATCAGAGATGTCACTGACAATGTCATGAGTGATGTAATATGTGACGTCATCAGCAGTGTATTGCGGGGTGCAAGTTATAGTTAGCACAACTAACTATAAAGGCAGAATTTCTCTTGGTTTGTGCGAGTGAAATGTCCAACTAACTATGAAACCAGTGAATTTCTGAGGTTTTTTAAATGCTAATTTCTAACTATAATGTCCCTGAAACTTGTGGTTTTTTCTGTGAATTTTATATATATGTATTTAATCTCCTCTCACTCTTACAAGGAAGGAATCCACACTCACGTTGTAGTTTGGAAGTATTTAATCTGCAAAGGACGTGATCCGCGCATTTCGGCTCGTCCGAACGTTGATAACGATACAAGACGTCATTGTAGCATCCTTATTTAAATGTACAAATGCCTCCAGTTGCCAACATTAACAAAGGACTACATATTACTTTATTCCAAAAAGCTGGTGGCCATATTGGCCTGGTCCCAATGTGAAAATTCAGAAATTGATACAATAAAGAAAAGAAAACAAGTGTCAATATGCACACAATGTCATTTCAACAAATCTTGCCCTGTGACCGCCATACCTCTATGTTGTACAACGTGACTTATTCATGATAAACATACTTAGGATTGCAAACATCAACATAAACAATGGACTACACATTACTTTAAAGTGAAAGGCTATCGGCCATATTAATCTGGGCACGCTGCGAATTTAATGGTTCTTACACGAAAGAAAAGAGAAAAAGGGGTGGTAATATACACACACAATCCCTAAATAAAGTTCTAGCGATTATAGTTCCATTCCATTCACAGCTCATTTGAGATGTCATGAGTGTTGTCATGAGTGATGTAACTGGCCATGTCATGACTGATGTAATGTCTGAGGTCATTAGCAGTACATTGCTGGGGCGTAAGTTATAGTTAGCTCACGTAACTATAACTGCTAAATTTCACTTGTTGTGTATGAGTGAAATCTGAGTCTAAATATTCCCTCCCTGTAATCTTTGTTTTCTTTCAGCAAATTTCTGATTTTTTTTAACATTAAGTAAGATGCATATCACAATGGATGGTGGGGGGGTTGGACGCAGGGCCTGGCATTGTGCTGCCCCCACCCAAGCTTGCTGCTCCTGCCTTCCCTCCTCCTAGCCATCCATTGTCCAAGTCCATGTCCCTGCTCCCTTATTACAGCCTTGTGTGGCCGTTGTTCTGCCACTGGCCTTCCCGCCCTCTCTGAACAGTTAGCTTGCTGCCCCATCTACCTCCTCCCTATATTCTGTTGTCTGAAACCATGGACTAGCCTCCTCCCTCCTGCCATGCATGGTCTGATGTGCTGCCATTGCCCTCTATTTAGCATGATGTACCAGTCCACTCCTCCTGCCCTCAATTGCCCAATTCTATGCCCCATCATTGACCTCCTGCTTAGCCTCTGTGCTTAGCTTACTGTCCCTATTCTCCTTTCCCCTGCCCTCCGATGTCGGTGTGCATGCCCCTGCTCCATCCCTTTTGCCCATCATGTTGGATGTATGTCAGTACAACGCGATCTTTTGGATCGCGGTACTTTACAACGCGGTTATTACAACGCAAGTTGTTACAACGACTTGCGTAGTAGGGCGCGGATTGAGGAATATTGTAATTTTATATTCCAACACCAGTCCACGTAACAGTAGGGAAGGTGTTGGAATATAAAATTAGAATATTCCTTAACCAACAGCGCCATCCAGCGCAAGTCGTAGTAACGACTTGCGTTGTAATGGCAGCGTGGTAAAGGTCGTGCGGTGTAAACATCGCGTTGTAAACGACTTTTACCATCATGTTCCATGGACCTGCCACTCCTATCTACTCTGAGTGTTCTGTTGAGCTGCCACTCCCCTCCCACCTGCCTAGCATTGTCAGATGACTGTAACCTGTCCCTGCCACCTCCACATTCCATGCCCCTATCCCCTTCCTCCTGTCCTCCATGGTCCATTTTACTGCCACACCATTCTGCCCTCCTTGGTCTGTTGTGCTGCAACTGCTCCTACTGCCTGCCCCACGTGTTCTGTTGTGAGGCCCCTTCCCCTGAACTCTCTTGTCTGTGCCCAGGTCCTGAGCCTCCCTTCTATCCTCCATAGTCCTTTGTGCATGCCCCTGCACCATCTTTCTTGCCCATAATAGCCATTGTGCTGCCACTAACCCTCCCGCTTGCCATACATGGTCTTCTGTGTTGCCACGGCCCTTCCCACCTTCCCTGAGTGGTCAGCTAGCTGCCAATGACCCCCTCCTACCTTACCTCCATGGTCTGTGTGTATGCCATTATAGTCTCACTGTTGCTCTCCATGGTGTGTCTTGCTTCTAGTGCCCATCCTGCCTGACCTCATGGTCATCTTGCTGCTCCTGCCCTGCCCCTTGCCCCCAGCCCTCTGTTTCCATGTGCAGACCCATATTCCCTCCCTGCTGGCTTGTCTGTTCCATTGCAATGCCCCTGATCCGTCCCTCCTACCCTTTATGGTCTGTTGTGCTGCAGCTTTCTCTCCTGTATGTCCATTATGGTCAGCTAGCTCCCACTGCCTCTTTCCCCTCTTTTCTCTGTTGTCCATTTGCATGGTACTGTCCACTCCCTATGGCTTTATATGGATTGTTGTGCTGCACTCCAGTCCTGCATGCCCTGTGTGGTATATTGTGCAGCTGCAAACCCTGATGCTTTCCCTGTATGGTCAGTTTGGTGCACCTCTCTATGTCACTCCTGTCCTCTGTTATCCAAGTCCATGTCCCTATCCCAATACCTCCTGCCTTCCATGATCCAATGTACCATACTTGCTAACATTTTGAACTTGGTAAGAGGAAGATTTTGAAACAAAACTGGGGTACTGATTTTCCCCTGTGACTTACATTGAACAAGGAGATTGTAGACAGGAGACAGATCAAATAAAGCACATTAGGGCTTAAAAACATTGGACGTTTCCTGGCTGAATCGGGTCTGTTGGCATGTATGGTTGTACTACCACTGCCTTTTCCCTCTACCCACAATGATCTATTATATTGCCACAGCCTCTCTTGCCAGTCCTGTATTGTTGGTTTGCTGCCCCTGCCCCCTTTCCACTGCTCTCCATAGTCTGTTGTGCTGCCACTGCCCTTCCTGCCTGCCCAGTGTGGTTAAGTTGTTGCCTCTACACCCTTCTACCTGCCTCCAATTTTCTGAGTCCGTGCCCCCAGCCTCTGCCTCTCAACAGTATCCTAATGAACAACTAGATTGCTAACGTTCTATATTTATTACAAAAGTGTGGAACGCCTGACGTCATCTTGATGTAAACAAAACTGTAATAACTAGAGCATTTCCTTTAGAAATTACATATATGAGAGGATCTTATTTGCATCAAAATGATGGTTAGTGCTCTAAAAACTTAAATGAGGACATATTTTCTGAGTTTTCAAATAGCAACAAAGCACTTTTGAATTATTTGTTATCTTTATGTTTTTTTTATCCAGTTCACCACTTCATTAAATGTTGCACTTAGTAGAGAGGATGTGGTGTTACTTCCAGAGCTGCAGACTTTGCAACTGGGGAACCGGTTTGGAGTTTCTGCTTCAGCTCAACATTCTATGAATCTGGTCAAATCACTTAATCTCCCCATGTCTACTATCAAAATGAATTTGTTCTTGTGTGATGTAACCAATGCTCATGTAAAGCACTCCAATACCTGACAAGTCTGCACTTTATAAAACTGCAAAAACACAACAAATAAAAAGTGTTTTGCACACTTCTGTCATTGGGTTACATGTGGGATACATCTGGGTGATATTTGTGCTACATTTGGGCTCTTTTGTCTCTGGTGGCCATCTTGGGAGATTTATTTGTTATGAAGTTTCCTAAATTTCTCATTTACTGCAGTCTCCTCAGTAGGAAATGCTTTCAGTTTTTTACTTTGATTCCAACAATTAGGTATTCAGATATGCCACACTTTTGCCATAAATTCTGAGTGTTAGCACTCTAGTTGCTCATTAGATCACTGTAGTAAAGCTACTGCTCATCACAGAAGTCTGCTGCTGGTATTAAAAGTGCATGTTTCAGCCTACATGTCAGAATTTTTTAATGAAATAGGATTTGAGAAGTCACTCAAAATGTTCTCTAATTTTTCTTTCTCCAGCACTAATCATAATTTCTATGGCATAATGAAACTCCCTCATTGTGTTCCTTTTTAAATTAAATGTTTTAAGTGTTACCAGTTTATTCCAATCAAGATGTCTTCAGGTGTGTCATACTTTTGTCATAAGTAAGACAGTAACCGCTCTAGTTGTTCTTTAGAACACTCGGGGACATTCTGTCATTGAGCTATACATGGGCTACATCTGGATGATATTTGTGCTACATTTGGGCTCTTTTGTCTCTGGTGGCCATCTTGGGAGACTTATTCGTTGTGAAGTTTCCTAATTTCCTCATTTACTGCAGTCTCCTCAGTAGGAAATACTTTCAGTTTTTGACATTGGTTCCATCAAGAAGGCATTCAGATGTGTCACACATTTGCCATAATTTCTGACTGTTAGCACTCTAGTTGCTCATTAGATCACTGTAGTAAAGCTACTGCTCACGAGGGAAGTCTGCTGCTGGTATTCAAAGTGCATGTTTCAGTCTACATGTCAGAATTGTTTAATGAAATAGAAGAGGATTTGAGAAGTTAAAATGTGCCCTAATTTTTCATTCTGCAGCACTAATCATAATTTCTATGGCAAAATGAAACCCCTCATTTTGTTCCTTGGCAAATTAAATTTTTTAAGTGTTACCACTTTATTCCAATGGCTTCGGGTGTGCCATTTTTTTGTCATAAGTAAGACTGTTAGCGCTCTAGTTGTTCTTTAGAACACTCAGGGACATTCTATCATTGGGCTATACTTGGGCTGCATCTGGGTGATATTTGTGCTGCATTTGGGCTCTTTTGTCTCTGGTGGCCTTCTTTGGAGCCTTATTTGTTATGAAGTTTCCTAATTTCCTCATTTACTGCAGTCTCCTCAGTAGAAAATACTTTCAGTTTTTTACTTTGGTTTCACCAAGAAGGCATTCAGATGTGTCACACATTTGCCATTAATTCTGAATGTTAGCACTCTAGTTGCTCATTAGATCACTGTAGTAAAGCTCCTGCTCACCAGGGAAGTCTGCTGCTGGTATTCAAAGTGCATGTTTCAGTCTTTATGTCAGAATTTTTTAATGAAATAGAAGAGGATTTGTGAAGTCAAAATGTGCCCTAATTTTTCTTTCTGCAGCACTAATCATTAAGTGTGGCCAGAAAATCCGTTCCGCTCGAGGAATTTGCGGATTTACTGCGATTTCGCGATCCACGAATCTCGCGAAATCGCAGAAAATCAGAGAATTAGCGACCGGGACGAATTTTCATGGAAGCACTTACAGGGTTACTGCAGCAGGTGCACAAGTTGAAGTTGATTTCTTTGTAACCATTTACAAAAGGGTTACAAAGAAATTAACTTCAACTTGGGCACCTGCTGTAATCCTGTAAGTGCTTCCTGAGCGGCGCCTCGTTGCCTACTTGCAACTATTCTCTGACCCTGCTCTGACCCTCGAAGCAGGGTCAGAGAATAGTTATAAGTAGACAACGAGGCTCCTGTCACAAAAACTTAAACCTCAAGAGGAAGCACTTACAGATACAAATAATTAAAGCAGGTGCCCGAGTTGAAGCTCAAATTCAATAACTCCTTAATCAGCTCAAAATAAATTTGCGCTTTGTCGAGGTTGGGCAGGTGTGCGTTCTCCCCATATCTACAGTCGAAAATTATCTATGATGCTTGATGGAGGCCTTTGCATCCTTGACTTTCACGGGCGCAATCCCCGTGACCAGGTGCTTCTTTCTCATCATCTGCTGCTCTGATCAGTGTCTGACCTTTTATACACACACAAGAGGCATGTGAACTCGCATAGAAGCCCCCCCATTTGACCCCGCCACTCACACTAGCGGTGTGCACCGTCTTCCCACCCTTTACACACTATGATGGACAGCTCACTCGAGGGACCCCTGCGCCCTTTGGAGCGATGGCAAAGTTAATGAGCCCAAAAGAAATGTGCGCTTTGTCGAGGCTGGGCAGGTGTGCGTTCTCCCAATATCTACCATTGAAAATTAGCTATGATGCTTGATGGAGGCCTTTGCATCCTTGACTTTCACGGGCGCAATCCCCGTGACCAGGAGCTTCTTTCTCGTCATCTGCTGCTCTGATCGGTGTCTGACCTTTTATACACACACAAGAGGCATGTTAACTCGCATAGAAGCCCCCCCCCCCGTTTGGCCCCGTCACTCACACTAGCGGTGTGCACCCTCTTCCCGCCCTTTACACACTATGATGGACAGCTCACTCGAGGGACCCCGGTGCTCTTCGGCGCAATGGCAAAGTTAATTAGCCCAAAATAAATGTGCGCTTTGTCGAGGCTGAGCAGGTGTGCGTTCTCTCCATATCTACCGTCGAAAATTAGCTATGATGCTTGATGGAGGCCTTTGCATCCTTGACTTTCACGGGCGCAATCCCCGTGACCAGGAGCTTCTTTCTCGTCATCTGCTGCTCTGATCGGTGTCTGACCTTTTATACACACACAAGAGGCATGTGAACTGGCATAGAAGCCCCCCCCGTTTGGCCCCGCCACTCACACTAGCGGTGTGCACCGTCTTCCCGCCCTTTACACACTATGATGGACAGCTCACTCGAGGGACCCAGACCAGTGTGATGGCAAATTTATACACACATTGTCACTGGAGGCAACTCTTCTGGCCCTTTACGCAGCTGTAGTGTAGGAAAAGCACTATACATTTACCCAACAAGGTAGCACTTACTGATTAGCCAGTAGAAAGTACTCCAGTTAAGTATGGTGCAAATCGCAAAAAATCCACGATTTCGCAGGGAAATCCGCGAATTCGCAGATTTTTTGGCAATTTCACGCGAATCCGCAAACCGCGAATTCGCAAAATTTGCCCATGCTTACTAATCATAATTTCTATGGCAAAATGAACCCCCTCCTTTTGTTCCTTTGCAAATTAAATGTTTTAAGTGTTACCCCTTTATTTCCAAAACACTATGCTCCTCATCGATAAGGAAGACAAAGCCACTGAGCCAATCCCTATGACCGCAACGGTGGATTTGGAATCCAGTCCTCCCTGTCATGCTCCAGAGATTTCTGGTAATAATCTGCCCACGACTAGGGAAGATCCACCACAAAAAGTCGGTATGGGCTTAAACTCTTCCACAGTATTGGACATAAGGAGTGCCAATCCAGATAAACTTGGGTCCCTTAACCCATTGGCTTCTTCTTTCACTATCACAACTGGGGCTGGGGAGCAACCACTCCCCCTTTCGGAACGAAAAGATGTAATATCTTACGTGGACACTTGCGTGTTGGACTTCCTTCCGCTACTTGATGGGGACTTACCATTAAATAGAGCATGGTTACTCAAACGCTTTAGTGAGATGGATAATCTCCACCTTATCCAATCAAGTGATATTGAGCTAGTCTCTTTGTTAGGGGGAGATAATGTCTCTCGTATAAGGGTCAAATTTTATTCTAAAATTATTGTAAATTTGATTTTGCAACAAGCAGAGATTTTCCAATGTACAGGCATTGATGTCTTGCCTATATTCAGCTTTGGGTACAACCATCGTTTCCATAGGACGTCCCAAAAGGATGATAGACAAAATGGGGTTGTTTCACCACTTAAAGATCTAAAGATTCGGGTTGCAAAAGGGAAACGTTCGGTTTACCAGGTAAAACCACCACCACTGACTCAGATTTCCTCTCAAATAGAGGATACTAATCGGTGGAATTGGCTGCATAATGCCCTATCGTCTAAGACCATTGATAATCCCAAATTGTTTCAGCATCTTTAACAACCAACTGAAAATTATTTCTTGGAACGCAGCCGGGATACATAGTAGTCCAGAGAAATTCGAGTTTCTATTCACGTTGGGGGCAAACGTGATTTGCATTCAAGAAACTTGGTGTACCAATAATATTGACGTTAGAAATGACTACTTTGTGTTGGAAATCCCGGCTGTCCCATCCAAGAAAGGTCATGCTAAAGGGGGAATCGCTTGCTTGTTATCGAACAAATTGCATTGGAAATTCTCTCATTATATTGACCCAAGTAACCTCTTCCAAGCCATAACTATAGCAAATCTCCCCACATCCTTAAAGAAGTCTCCGGTCGTAATTATTAATGTATATATTCCTCCAGAAGAGTGTTTTAATGGTTTATTGAAGCATGTTTTCCAATATATCGGCCAGATCAAAAATATTTCACCCTCACCAGAAGTCATACTAGTTGGAGATTTAAATTGTAAAATATCTAATTCTAGTTTGAAGCTTTTTAGAAATAAAGCCAAAGAGGAGGCGCATTTTATACCTCAACCCCTCTTTCCCGACAAAATAGTAACTAATAAAAGAGGGAAGATTCTGTTAGAAGAATTATCGGCAGTTGAGGGGCTTATCTTAAATGGGAGATTTCCCTCCGATGTACCCGCGAAATTTACTCATAAATCCCATTGTAGGCCCTCTATCATTGATTATGCGATCTCGGACTATGATATGTTCCCGTGCATCCAGGATCTTACGATAGTCCCCACAACATTGAGTGATCATAATATAATGCTCCTGACTATTTCTTTAAAACCTCCAACTACAGCATCTTGGTCTTTCAACAGTAAGGATGCTTCCTTCCACGCATCCTCTGGTAGATGCTTTTGGAATCCATCTGCTATTTCTGGGGTGCATATTACCCTATGTAAAACCATATCAGATCTAAACGCTTGGTATGGTTTGGAAATTGTTAGTTTTGAAAGCTTTATGAGGAATATTATCCTGGATGTAAAAAAGGCTAGCTGTCCCCCGAAGCGGGTAATCCTGCCTAGTGCCTTGCGCACCCTGAACAAAGAAATAAACAAACTAGTCCGAGACCAATTCTTAGGTAGATCTGAGGAACGGGGAAAAGAAATATCTAGGCTAAAAAGAAAGAGAGTTAGACTAAAAGCGAAACTAAAAAAGGAGAAGGAAGACACTGTTTGGATCAATTTAAGGGAAGCAGTAGCGCATGGTAAGATCCGTGAATTTTGGTCCATAATCGGGAAGGGATGTGGCAATAGATTAAACCCTTGCCCAATTCCTATAGCCGAAGATGTATCGTCCGCCTATATTCGGGACCTATATGGAGGGAATGGTACTACTGTGGACCTTAGTCCTCCTGATTTAACATCTGAAGGAGTAATTAAGTATCCATCGGAGGAAATAATAGCAGTGGCCATAAAGAACATGCGCTCTTCTGGCGCAATGGGCCCTGACGAACTCCCCATGACGGTCCTGAAGCAGGAGCCCTCTCTCTGGAGTAAAATCCTTCATCCATTGTTTAAATCCTGTTTTGATTCGAAAAAGGTACCAGCATCCAGGAGGGGTAGTATCTTGGTCCCTATTTTTAAGAAGGGAGCAAGGGATAGCCCTGGTAATTATCGTCTGATTGCTCTCCTCGACTCAATCGGTAAGGTTTTCGCGAAATGTCTTTTAAACTTACTTGCCGACTGGGTTGATGAGAACAATATTTTGCCGCTCGAACAAACTGGATTTCGTAGGGAGCACGGCACCCTAGATAATTTAACCACCCTTCATGTGATATCGGACAAGTACACACAAGTAAGAGGGGGGGTTGTCTATGCAGCCTTTATTGATTTCTCCACGGCGTTCAATAAAGTGGATCGTAGATTGCTGTGGAGAAAATTAGCAGCCCTTGGGGTACCCCCGTACTTATTAGATCTTGTTCGTACACTACATACGGAAACCTGGTGTAGGGTGTTGCAAGGGGGTGAAAGGGGTCTCTCCGATCGAATTCCCTCTTTGAAAGGCCTAAAACAAGGCTGTCTTTTGGCACCCTTCTTGTTCTCTCTATACACGCAGGATCTACCAGCTGCCTTGTCTGTTTGTGAGGGTATTGCGCCAGTGATAGGGGGGGCCCCTATCTCTTGCCTGATGTATGCCGACGACATTCTTGTCTTAGATTTAACACCTAAAGGTCTTGCAAATAGGTTGCAAGCGCTCTATGCTTTTGCAGTGTCCCACTCTATGAAGATTAATATATCAAAAAGTAAAATCATATGCATAGGGGGGAAAAAGAAGTGCCGCTCGGAAAACTTTGGATGGTATATTGGCGGCCAAAAGCTGGAGGTTGTTAAATCCTACACCTTTTTGGGAAAAATCATTGCGGCAAATCTGAGTGAGAGGCCTCATATTGAACATTGCTCTCGAAAAGCCCTTGCCCATGGTAAAGGCTTAAATTCACTTTACTCAGCGACCGGTAAAAGACATTTTGCCTGCATGCTTGAGGTCTATAGGGCTAAGATCCCCGCTACCCTCCTACATGGTATCGAACTTGTAGAGCTAAAATACTGGGATTTCTGCCATAAAATTGAAGGGAAAATTTTAAGATCTTTGTCCTCCCTAAACACTAATTGCTCTCTGGCTGCTTGCAGACTGGAGTTTGGGCTAAGGAGCAGTTGGGTGCAGGGATTATGTGCCTTGGTAAGATGGATGGTTTCCCTAGCTAGAGCAGAACCGGGGACGATGAGAGCCCTACTCAAAACTGATTTATTGGGCAACTTTAAAGAGTTTTCACAATTTGTAAAGAATTTCAGAAGAGCTGTGACTCTTTTGAAGTTAGATGAAAGTGTTTTGTTCCTGCTTTCAAAATCTCAACTAAAAATCCTGTTAAAACAGGCATCGTGGGAACTATGCTTTCTGACAGATAAGAATACAATACAAGGAAAAGGGGGCCGTGATCTTCTCCTTAACTCTTATGTTGCCAAGAAAGCCCAACCCTATGCTTTATGGAATTTACCCCATGGCATCAGAAGACTGTGGTTCCTTCTATGCTATGATCTATTACCCTTAAATGTACTCCTATCCAAATGGTACGGATCATCTAAAATGTGTAATCTCTGTAATTTGGGTATACAGGATCATATGCATGTTTTGCTGATTTGCCCTGCACTCCGCAATTTGCGCCTTAAATGGTTAAAACCGATTTGTCTTCGTCTAGGTATCTCTAATGTAAATATTTTTGTTCAATCTTTATATTGGCCTCCGAATGAAATGTTCTGCTTCTCCATATTTAATTTTTTTAAGGGATTTTTAGCTATTTATTAATATGTTATTTAATTGATTGGAGCCGGTTTTGTTGTATCTCTGTCAATGGACGACTCATGGATCTGAATTTTATACGTTTTTGGAACATTATGATTTTATTTGCATTTGGTTTTGAATTTGTTGTATGTATCTTTATGTGGCCCTCGTTGAGAGCCAAAACATAATAAAATTTGACAAAATTTGACAAATTTGACATTACCCCTTTATTCCAATCAAGATGGCTTCAGGTGTGCCATACTTTTGTCATAAGTAAGACTGTTAGCGCTCTAGTTGTTATTTAAAACACTCTGGGATATTCTGTCATTGGACTATACTTGGGCTACATCTGGATGATGATGATATTTGTGCTACAATTGGGCTCTTTTGTCTCTGGTGGCCATCTTGGGAGACTTATTTGTTATGACGTTTCCTAATTTCCTCATTTACTACAGTCTCCTCAGGAGGAAATACTTTCAGTTTTTTACCTTGATTCCATCAAGAAGGCATTCAGATGTGTCACACATTTGCCATAAATTCAGAATGTTAGCATTCTAGTTGCTTATTAGATCACTGTAGTAAAGCTACTGCTCACCAGGGATGTCTGCTACTGGTATTGAAAGTGCATGTTTCAGTCTGCATGTAAGAATTTTTTTAATTAAATAGAAGAGGATTTGAGAAGTCATTCAAAATTGCCCTAATTAATTTTTTTGCAGCACTACTCATACTTTCCATGGCAAAATGAACACCCTCATGTTGTTTCTTTTTAAATGAAAGGTTTTAAGAGTTACCACTTTATTCCAATCAAGATGGCTTCAGGTTTGCAATACATTTGTCATAAGTAGGACTGTTAGTGCTCTAGTTGTTCTTTAGAACACTCTGGGAAGCTGCAGTAAAACACAAAGGAATCAACTGACAGTCTCTGCCCTTGTTGGATGTACATGTTTTACTGAGAATGTCAGACTTCATTCTCACATGACTGAGAAGGATAATGCGAATTTACAGAAAATACGCTCTCAGTTTAGCTTATAGATCACCTTCCAAACCTCTGTGTGGAAATGAATGAGAAAATAGTTTTCTCTCAAACATGATTCATGATATCCCAGCAGAAGGATTTTTCACATGGTAAAATCACCTTAGAACACACCACAATTCTTAAAATTAGTATGGTACCATCAACAAATGATTTATAATGTAACTAAAGTCTTAAAACCTTCCATTAACTGCAATGCTTTTTAATGAGGTGCTATCATGTATATTGGTCCCAAGATGGCTGCCAACACTTCTTGGATGAAGTGCTGACAGCCAATCTGATCCCACGCTGAGAAGTGTGTTTAGGCTCTGCCCAAATATATATATTTCTTTTTCCATTAATACTTAAAAAACTACTGAACGGATATACACCATTTAACAAAAAGGGCTCTTTCTGAACCAAGGGCTACCTTTTTGCCAAATTTTGAGTAATTCCGTTCAGCAGTTCGGGTTGTAGCCGTGTCTAAAGTTTCCTATGGAAAATTGCATGAGGAAAACACGTCTTGGGACCCCCCTTTTTTCTCAGCCCCCCCTTGATGAATCACCACAAAACTTTAAATATGGGAGCTGACCGGAGTGGGCCATAAGTTTTGAAAATGTCATGAAGATTCGTCAATAGACCCCAAAGCTATTGGGAATATAATTTTGCAATTTTCCTATGGTAACTAGGTCCTAACTATAACTACCTACTGCTGACCGCTAGTAGTTAATATATATATATATATATATGTTCACTGAAAAAAATCATAATTTTCAGCCACGTTATAGTTAGGAATTCGCATTTAAAAAACTTTGCAACTTCACTGAAAAAAAACATAGGTTTCACACATGTTATAGTTAGATGGACATTTCACTCTTACAAAAAAACTGAAATTCCCCCTTTATACTTAGTTCAGCTATCTATAACTCGCTCGCCCGCATGCACTGCTGATGACGTCACATATTACATCACTCATGACATGGTCAGTGACATCACTCATGACATCACTGATGACATCTCAAATGACATCACTGATGACATCACTGATGGAAGGAAATTCAAGTTACTGGTAAGTACAGTTAAATTTACTTTTCAGGAATAGTAGTGAGCTGAAAGATGCAGCACTGAGGTATCTCCTGATAACAGGTGAGTAAATTAGAATTCGTAGTTCGACTGATTTTTAAGGAATTTTTTTAAGTTCCAAAACTCCACACTTAGAAAAATTTCCAAGTGAAACCAGTCAATGTGAGCCCATGGAAGGAACTTCAAGTTACTGTAAGTATGGTTAGAATTACTTTTCAGGATAAGTAGTGTGCTCAAAGATGCAGCACTGATGTTTCTTGTGCTAACAGGTGAGTAAATCGGAATTCGTAGTTCAGCTTGTGTCTCATCAACAATCAAGCAGACAACTTAGATCTAACTCCCTCTCCCTGGCAAAAGTCCCCAGAATCAGGAAGGCCAGAACAGGTGGTCGCCTGTTTTCGTACAATGCCCCTAGACTATGGAATGCCCTCCCACTCTCCCTGAGGCAAGAACAAAACCACCTCAGATTTAGGAAAAGACTGAAGACCCTACTCTTCCCCTGAGCATTCCCCTCATGACTTTCCACCCTACAGGACTGTGTTCACTAGCGCCGGGATACCCAAGGGTAGCTGTGCGCTCTACAAAACCCAAATCAAATCAAATCAAATCAAATCAAGGTTGACAAAGGCAGCATAAAAGCTGCCCTTGCCTAAAACCCTGTCCTCCAATATAATAAGATAAATTGGAACACCTGATCAATATTACTGATGTGTGCCCGAAAACCAGCCTGCAACGGGTATAAGATACCCTGCTCGTCCATCCAGTCTTGGACCTTGTTTAGAACTAACTTCCCCATTATTTTTTGGAAGGAGTCTATTAGGCTGATAGGCCTATAATTGCCTGGGTGAGATGTTTCCCCTTTTTTTTAAAACTGGATGATCTTAGCCCCTTTCCAGGTGTCGGGGACTTGTGCACCTTGGGCGATTGCATTAGCCAGCAGGACCATTTACCACCATCTAGACTTATCATAGAGGAATATACAGGCCGGGATACCATCTAGGCCGGGTGCTCTTCCGCCCGTTACTGTTCCTAGGGTGTTGATGACATCAGCCCCGACAAAAGGCACATCTTGATAAAAAAAATATAGATGCTTGACCAGATCTCATCAGCTATGCTATGGACATATTGGAGTTTAAAATGGTTTACCCATTGGTCCCGGGCTACATGGGTTTTGGTGGTAGTGGCTGGCCTCCCCTATCCCATTTTACTATATTCCAAAACTGTTATGGAGTTATTACTGGCACATGCCAGTCTGAGGTCCTGCCATCTACTTCCATCCCATGCCTTTGTGGCCTTTTCCTGAGCCCTCATGTATGTTTGCCTCGATGACCGTACTTTATCGGTATCTCCTGCTTTAATTGCATCCCATAAAGACCTGCGGGCCAGTCTGCATTCCCCGTTAAACCAATAGTTTTTTTCATTTGGTGTGTGCTCCTAGCCTTATGATGTGTGACGAAGAGGGAGCGTAGATGGGCAAAAAATGTATTATGAGTGACAGTTGTAAGGTCAGGAGAGTCAGGTTTAGAAGAGCAAGCCTCTAGATCAGCTATGGCACCATTGATGTTATTAGTAATAGTAGCTAGGACTTCGGGCTTCTCTAGTATCTTCACCCACTTTAATCATCTCATGTCATTTGTGGGGACCACAACAAGGGTAGACAGCTCGTTGCTTAGCTGTGTGAGTACCTTCTCTGGTAATAGATCTAAGGTCGTGCATAAAGGGTTATGATCACTCTCTACCCTGTCCCTCACAATCATGTCCCCAAAAGCTTGCTATAGCCACAGGTTAATTAGGAGATAGTCTATGCGGCTAGCACTGTGACCGTTGTTGAATGTATTTGCCCCATGTCTCTCTGAGGGAGATCTTCCATTTACCGCCCATAATCCTTTTTCAAGGCAAATGGAATTAATTTGGATTGTTGCATCCGTCCATTTTTTTATGGGTGCAAGTTCCACTTTTGGGATGCCCCACTGGGTGTCTTCCTCTCCTGTAAGATTGTGCTGCCCGTTGGCAAGTGGCTCAAAGGCTGAGTAAAGGTCTCCCGCAATTAAGACTTGGGAATCCCAGGAGTGCAGGTCTAAAAGTTCAGAGAGCCGCTAAAACCTCTGACCGCTTAAGCCTCTCGAATAGACGTTATTGATGTTGATATTTCCTTTCAGACCCATCTTCAGCCTAATTGCAAGGATGTCCTCGCTCTGGGTCTTGAGCATCTGAATATTGTAGCCAATCACTTGGAAAACCCAAATTGCCAATCCCCCTGAGGGCTGGCCTTTTCCCCCGCTGATGGCTGGAATATGGTAGTTTAAGTAACCTATACGATAAAGAGGTTCCACCAGCCAAGTTTCCTGAAAAAGGCAAATATCATGGCGCTCAATGAAGGTGTTACAGTTAGGAGATGCGACCTTTGACCTCAGCCCTGCGATGTTCCACGATATCACAGCTAACTTGGATGGAGTGAATCAGGGTTCCGTTTTCCCATCTGACATATTGGGTAACTTGCCTCTGGTGTCCCGCTTTCCTATGTGCAGGGAAGGTGTTACCAGTGTGTTTCTAGGCACCATGTCAGTGCCAGTAAACGGGGACAGATTACTAAGGATAGTGGCCGTACGACTTAGAGGGACAATGTGAGATCCCAAGCGCGGTAGGGGCTCACTCTGCAGTCAAACAATAGCCTCCAATGAAGAGCGTCCTGCTAGAGGAGTAGGTGTTTGCCTATCAGGTTGGCTACGCTGGCTAGCAGTTGAAAATCGCCTAAACTGTACAGAAGAAGTTTCGGGCGGGCAAGTACGGAATTCCAGGGCAAGAAGGTTTTCTGCCAGTTCAGTTCCTTTCAGTGTAAGCTCAACATGATCTAGCGGTAGGACGGGAGAAGAAAACCTTTGAGCTCTAATGATGTCATCCCGTATAACTGACAGGCAGCCCCAGACATGGCGGATCCAATGAATGGCTTTGTTTTTCAGGGAGTCTGCATTTTCGACCCTATTTCTAGGATCAAGCTGGGGTACGTTAACCATATAGATTTTAGGGGCTTCAAATGGGTTAGAAATGTTTCGCTAAATCGGTCTATGTTGCACACTGCCTAAGGGATTTTGTGCCTGAAGTGAAGAGTTATATCTGATATGAGCTGGTTGGTCCTGTGTTGCTGCTGTGTTATGGCGGACATTTAGATGGCTAAGGGTTGGTTGGATGTTTAGCCATTGGAAGGAGTGGCACTGGTTTTGAGGGTGGGGACAAAGAGGGTCAGGGTGGGACCTGTGGGGCAGGTACCCATAACATGGGTACCTGCCTCGTGTTCAGTATAATTACCCTGATGGGGCTGTAAAATATGTCTTTACTTGGGATTGACGCTCTGTGGCCAGGGCCGAGGAGGATATTTTTACAGAAGGAGATCAACCAGGGAAGTTAGGTCCTCGATCATAGTTTTCATGGTCCCTATTTCAAGTCTGAGGGTATTAATGAGTTGCTGAGTTTCCTGAGATTCTAGACTAGGCCTTAGGTCTAGCCCTAAACTAGAAGTGGGAGGTGGCTGGGGCCTACCATCCCTATCATCCTCAGGCAGATCCTACAGGGGTAGGAACCTCTTAGCACAGGGGATGTCAGGTCCCAACTGATGGGGGTTATTGCCGGGGGATGGGTGGATGATTGGCAGGCCCTTACAGTGTCTTGTTTTGCCTCCGTGTTGGGTGTAGGGGCCCCTTTTCTAAGCGATTTGTGAAATATTGCTTGGATAGTGGCGTGTCTGCTAGATCTTGGGTTGGGCGAACCGGTGTGGGGTTTCAGAGCTCATCACGGCACGGAATTGGTTATGCTTTCCGTGCTGGATAACCTGAGACTTTGGGCTGACAAAAAAACTCCATGTGCCCTGGTCCTTCTGGACTCATCCGCGGCGTTTGACACTGTTAATCATAGCCAATTATTATTGCGGATTAAGGATCAAGGGATACAGGGCACGGTCCTGGCCTGGCTGACTTCCTTTCTAAAAGATCGCTCACAGCGAGTTCAACTAGCGGATCTAGTGTCTAAACCAGCCAAGCTGACTTGTGGTGTGCCCCAGGGTTCAGCTCTTTCACCCCTGCTTTTTAACATCCATCTGCAGCCTTTGATAGCAGCACTGAACCTGATGGACTGCTGGTGAGAGAGGCTGGTTTTATCTCGTGTGTGACTGAACTCTTTTAATTACTTTTTAACCTGTATTTGCACTTTAGTGGTTTAGCGCTTTTCAGCGCTACCGCTTTGAGTGTAGTGTCCTGAGTTTAAAAGGCACACCGGCTCCTTTCTGCCATTTATCGCCGATCTCGGCGCAACGTTTATTTTCTGATCGCCTCCCTGGCGCAACGTCCTGTAAATCTTACCTCTCATGTAATTTGAATTGTGCTGTTCCTGGCTCCTGGCACCGATCCGCCACGGCTTGTGCCGTTTGCAGCGGCGGCGGCCATACGAGCGCTCTCCTACTTCCGCCCTGCATCCCCACTTCCGCCCTGCTGGCTAATTGGCAGGTGAGCGGTCTAGTGGAATATATTGCTGCTTATATTTAAAGCGAGCTCTCTGTCAGTCCGGGGTGAACTGCTGGTGAGAGAGGCTGGTTTTATCTCGTGTGTGACTGAACTCTTTTAATTACTTTTTAACCTGTATTTGCACTTTAGTGGTTTAGCGCTTTTCAGCGCTACCGCTTTGAGTGTAGTGTCCTGAGTTTAAAAGGCACACCGGCTCCTTTCTGCCATTTATCGCCGATCTCGGCGCAACGTTTATTTTCTGATCGCCTCCCTGGCGCAACGTCCTGTAAATCTTACCTCTCATGTAATTTGAATTGTGCTGTTCCTGGCTCCTGGCACCGATCCGCCACGGCTTGTGCCGTTTGCAGCGGCGGCGGCCATACGAGCGCTCTCCTACTTCCGCCCTGCATCCCCACTTCCGCCCTGCTGGCTAATTGGCAGGTGAGCGGTCTAGTGGAATATATTGCTGCTTATATTTAAAGCGAGCTCTCTGTCAGTCCGGGGTGAACTGCTGGTGAGAGAGGCTGGTTTTATCTCGTGTGTGACTGAACTCTTTTAATTACTTTTTAACCTGTATTTGCACTTTAGTGGTTTAGCGCTTTTCAGCGCTACCGCTTTGAGTGTAGTGTCCTGAGTTTAAAAGGCACACCGGCTCCTTTCTGCCATTTATCGCCGATCTCGGCGCAACGTTTATTTTCTGATCGCCTCCCTGGCGCAACGTCCTGTAAATCTTACCTCTCATGTAATTTGAATTGTGCTGTTCCTGGCTCCTGGCACCGATCCGCCACGGCTTGTGCCGTTTGCAGCGGCGGCGGCCATACGAGCGCTCTCCTACTTCCGCCCTGCATCCCCACTTCCGCCCTGCTGGCTAATTGGCAGGTGAGCGGTCTAGTGGTTCTTTCCTCTTGTGTATTTAATGACACAATGGCGGAAGCGCAGCGGACGAGCGCAGCGGGAGCGCCGACTTCGCGCCGAAGTCGTGCCAAAGTCCTGCCCGTCTGCGCCCGTCCGCGCCAGCACGGGCCCAGGGCCCTGCCCCCCTGCACAAATTCCTCTTTCATACTCTAGATCCGCTCTCCTGCTGCTGCGGGGATCATTTTGCCCCTCGCATACTGTGTTAAATTGTTATCATGCCCCTGTTGTGTGCCCCCACTGCTCCCTGGCCCTGGACTCTCTTGAATCTAGTACCGACAGTATGTCGTCTTCGTTCTGGACCTTACCCCTCCCAGTGTGTAATATACGTCCCACTTTACACAACCACTCTTCAGAACTAACCTTCATTAGCATTAATAGTAGATCGCTCTCCAAACATAGAAGAGATATCTTCGATTTGTTGGAGTCAGATCGCCCTGCTGCTCTATTTGTGACCGAAACATGGCTTAATGATAGCTCGGGCCCAGATATCACCATGGCCCTCCCCAATGATTATACCTATGTTGGGAGAAACCGAGCGATTAAAGACGGTGGAGGAATTGCCGTTATTTACAAAAGAGAGTTCTCCTGTAAATGGGAAAATCTCGACTTCCCTGACTGTGAGGCGGGCCTGTTTAAATTAACTCTTTCCCCCCAATTTACCTTAACAGGCATTTTGATTTACCGTCCACCTGGATCAGTGAGCGGTTGGGCTACTGCACTTCCTGAACTTATTGCCCCTTTATTAGCACAATCCACTAATTTTACCATTGTCGGAGATTTAAATATTCATTTTAATTCTGCCTCGTGTGCTATTGCTCAACGTCTCTTACAAGATCTTGAAGCTCTTGACCTGCATCTCTACAATTCCGACCCTACCCATAAGGCCGGTAACCTTTTAGACCCTATTATTTCCAATCTGTCGACCATTTCCTATCAATCCTCTACCCCTGTTCTTTGGTCAGACCATTTTTTAATTAAGTTCTCTGTTAAAATATGCATAGCTGACACTCCTAGGCCAGACCTTACCCACAAAACCAGTAGAAACTGGAAACGTCTAGACCTTGACAGATTTAACTCCTCTCTGGCCAACTCTATTCCGGCGGGCTCTAACATTACGATTAAAGAGCTACCCATAATTACATCATGGCTAACTACAGCCCTGGATTCCTGCTTACCTACTCAAAAAAATAAAACTCAAATTCACCACCCCCCAGCGCCCTGGTTCAATGACTCTTTACGCCTGGAAAAATCCCATTGTAAGAAACTTGAACGTATCTGGCGTGCAAAGTATGATCCTGAGCACAAAGCTAATTATAGATCCGCTCTTAAAACCTACCATGCGGCATGTGACACTGCTAGAGCCAACTTTGCCAATAACACCATACTCACGGCTCAAAACAGGCCAAAGGCCCTGTTTAAAATTGTTAAAGAGCTTTCTGGTGCCTCCGCAGTTCCGAAAGACCCATGCTTAGACACTGCACAGTGCAATGCTCTAGCTAACTTTTTCCGGGAAAAGATAGACAAGATTTATGCCATTTTTAATTCCACTTCTGCTACTCCTACCCTTGACGTGCCCCTGGTTACTCCTCCCTGTTTTTCACCTACCACTCCCCCATTGCTGTCCTGGGATCCTATCTCCCCGGTGCTTTTTAAAAAATACCTTCAGGACATCAAATCTGGTTCTCCCCTTGATCCCCTCCCCCCTCAAGTTCTGGGTTCCCTTGACCCGGCTCCTCTCCACATTATTCTGGATGTCCTCAACGCCTCATTGGTAGAAGCGACTGTTCCGAATGAATGGAAGCATGCAATGGTGGTACCACTATTAAAGAAGGCCAATGCTGACCCGAACAATCCTTCCAACTTCCGCCCTATTTCTTTACTTTCCTGTTTCTCCAAGATTTTGGAGAAACATGTCAATTCTTTACTTAGTTCTTTTGTTGAGTCCTCCAATTTTCTCCATGGATCCCAGTCCGGTTTCAGGGCTGGTTTCTCCACGGAAACCACTCTCCTTGGCGTGTCAGAAACCATCAGGCGCCAAGTGGATAATGGTGAGACGGTGGCACTCATCTTACTTGATTTGAGTGCCGCCTTTGACACCGTCTCCCATTCCATCTTATTATCCACCTTGGAGACAGTTGGTGTTGGGGGCACCGCCCTGGCCTGGATTGCTAACTTTTTGTCTGATCGCACGTTTCAGGTTTTTTCTTCTACCTCTGTATCTTCCACTCTTCCTTCTCCTCACGGTGTTCCCCAGGGCTCTATCCTCAGTCCCCTTTTCTTTAACCTGTACGTAAGGCCTCTTGCGTTCCTGGCAGAACAGGCTGGTCTTACAATTTACTCTTACGCTGATGACACGCAGGTCATCTACTCACTTTCCACTAACAAAAACCTCCCTTCCTCCTCTCTACAAACTGGATTAAAGCATATATCGGATTGGATGTTGAAGCACAAACTAAAGCTCAACGGTGACAAAACAGAGTTGCTTCTGTTTGGACCCGACTCCTCTCTCTGGGGCCCTCATCATTGGCCCCCGGAGATGGGCCCTCTACCTATTCCATCAGTGTCTGCGCGTAACCTCGGTGTGATCTTCGATAACCAACTCACTTTCAAACATCATGTTGTGAAAGTCGCGGCCACCTGTACTACTATCATCAGGTGGCTGAGGAAGATCACCTGGATGCTGCCTACAGACACTTTGAGGACCGTGGTCCAGGCCCTTGTCATCTCTCGCCTGGACTATGGGAACATCCTGCTCTTAGGTGCTGCCAAAGAGGTAACCAGAAAATATCAAGTGGTTCAAAATATGGCAGTTCGTCTGATCTGCCAACTTCCCGCAAGATCTTCGGTCACTCAACACAGGCGTAACCTGCATTGGTTGCGCATTGAAAGCAGAGTGCACTTTAAAGCACTCTGCTACATGCATAAAATCATGACTGATAGAGCACCACGCTATCTTGCTGCTTTGGTCCAACGATATGTTCCCCCCCGTACACTCAGGTCCTCGTCACAAAATAAATTTAAAATTCCACGCATTAACAGAGCCAAAATGGGTGGCCGCTCGTTTGCCCTGCTGGCCCCATCCTTATGGAATTCTCTTCCTCAACCCTTGCGCACAGAATCGTGCTTTCTGAAATTCCGTAAAGGAATTAAAACATGGCTTTTTAACAACTAATGTCCTTCCCTTTTCTTTCTCCGTTCAGTTTGCTTTAGCGCCGGGAAACCTCCGGGTAGCTGCGCGCTTAATAAATGTAATAATAAATAAATGGACTGCAAGGTTTATAATTATGCCGACGATACGCAAATTCTGATTCAGATTGATCATTCATCTACGGCTTACTTGAGAATGCAAGACATTCTCAAGTTTACCATCAACTGGATGTCGGATAATTCTTTGAAAATCAACCCGGATAAAACCGAAGTCCTGGCAGTCACTACAGCTGCAAATCCATGGAGTGATCTGTTCTGGCCGGCAGAATTGGGGCCTTTTCCGGAACCGGCAGTGGCAGTAAAAAGTTTGGGCATCAGAATTGATGCCCTGCTATCCATGACACAGGAGGTGTCGGCAGTGGTGGGCACATGTGTTAGTCTGCTGCGCTAGCTCCGGAAACTATCCTCTCTGCTGTTGATTTCCACTCTTAGGCTGGCGGTCTCTGCCCTGATTCTGGCACGTCTTGACTAGGTAATTCCTTATATTATGGCCTACCAAAAAACCTTCTGGCTAGGCTTCAGGTTGTAATGAATGACGCTGCCAGACTCATTTTCAACAAAACTAGGCAAACCAGGGCCACGCCAATACTACAGGATTTACATTGGTTGCAAATTGCACAGAGAGCGAAATTTAAGAGCCTCTGTATTGCACATAAGGCCATCTATGGCTCGGCCCCCAGCTATATCAAGGACCGACTCACTAACTACCTGCCAAGTAGGGCCCTGAGGTCTGCTGAGGCATGTAACCTGGTATGTCCGCAGTTCAACCCCGCATCTAAGGGTGGCAGAGCTTCCTCCAGCACTGTCCCTCTGGCGTGGAACCACCTTCCAGCTAAACTCCGGAAAGAAACTCATCTATTCCCTTTTAGGAAGAATCTGAAGACTGTGCTTTTCCTGGAGGCATGGGGGCCCCTTTGATCGGGTGGTTCTGTGTCCTCGCTGGTGTTGTGTGTCCGCTGATAGCGCTTAGATACCCCTGGGTGATAACGTGCTCTACAAGCTCATAATAACATAACATAACATAACATTTGTCAGGGCTAGGATGCGAAGTTGGATCGACCTCTAGGGTATCTTTTCTATCTAAGACACAGTTACTGCCTGTATGTTTCTGTGATTTCCTGCCCTTTTTTCCTTTATCAGCCCGTCCATTACCACCAGCACCACCACTCCCACTTCCCTTCATCGATTTTCTCTTCAGCATCATTCTATGCTTCTAGCAATAACCAGAGAAAGCAAGCCAAGCATATCCACTTGTGCTCCAGTGAGTAGCAGGGGTCTAGGCAAAGTCTAAAAAGCACTTGAACAACGTTGACACACAAGCTCAAGATGATTATGTTGTATTCACATATGTATTGCTTGCGCCTTTCACTTTAAGTGGTATGTTCTATGTGGATCCTGTACTATGTTAATGTTCCATGCTTTGTGGATTCTATAGCTGTTACCCACTAGCTTGTCTGGGAACACCAATTCTCTGTTGCTTAATAAAAGATTTAATGAGCAATCAGTAAACCCTTTGTAGGAGTGATCTTTCCCCTACAACAGATGGCGACGAGGATGGGATTCACATATTTATTGCTTGCTTCCGCCTTTCACTTTAAGTGGTATGTTCTATGTGGATCCTGTACTATGTTAATGTTCCATGCTTTGTGGATTCTATATCAGTTACCTACTAGCTTGTGTGGGAACACCAACTATTCTCTGTTGCTTAATAAAAGATATAATGAGCAATCAGTAAACCCTTTGTAGGAGTGATCTTTCCCCTACAACAGATTACTATAAATGAGAGTTACAGCTGCATTATACACGGAGCCTGCGCTTACATGGGAAACAGGGCAAATACAGAAATGAATACAGTACCTCACATGCCTATTCTAGTCAAAAATAAGATCCACAGTCCACAAGCCAGATGAAAGGGAGGGGCCCTGGCCTGCCTCTTCCTGTCAATGACGGGCAAAGACGGTCTATATTTTTCTAAATTGGTGTGGGATTTCTCTTGTGTTGGGTTTTTACTTTACTACTATTTTTATCTTGCATACATACTAAATACATTGTCTGTAAGTAAAACCTGACTGCTTTTGTGGCAAGCTACCACAGGGTTAAGCACAGATTAATTTAGTGACAAGGATTGCGGTTGGTGCTTGAGATGGGTCTATACCCCCCTCAATCAAAAACCCAATTTCTTAAACTCAGTGAGAACTCAGCTTGTTATCAGCCAATGTAGGAGGTGGAGAAACAAACTGCCTGTAAGATGAAGAAGCGCTGCTCTCTCTCTGTCTCTCTCTCTTAATCCCATTGTGATGTGATAATGAGTTCAAGAGAATTCCTAATTATAACTGATCATATAGGAATTCTTCTAGGCTTGTGCTAAATATGTAATTACAAATTTGCACCCCAAAACTTGTCATGAGGTAGGCAATACTGCAGCATGTAGGTTGATGCAGGTGTACCTATTGTTGGTGTTTTTTATTGTGTTAGAAGACTATCAATAGGGCTTTTTGTGAAATATGTTGTCTACGATGGTATGTTTTCTTATGTAGGAGTGGGCGGAACTCATTGAGTTTCACTCTGCAGAATTCCACTGAGTTACCTAAAAACTCTGCAATATTCTGAAAAGGCTTGTCTTGTCATGTCAGGTTATAGGTCAAAGACCTATAGGTTAAAGTCTTTTGAAATCCTTTTTAGTCAAGCTGTGTATGAACTAATCTGGATACTGTTGTTTATTATTTTGTGCAGGAGGATAGACATGCCTAATCTATGGATAGGTAGGTTACAGTTGGTTGTGAGCCAAAATTGATGTGTTTGGAAGGGCTTGAGGCGTTTTTCCCTTTTCTATGGTGAGTTAGATTTTCTGTCCCATATATGATAGGATAAAAAGGTTCATTTGTTTTGCTTTTATGTCTTGCATTTCAAGTTTCACTTTGAAATTGTATTGTGATAGGTTTTATTTATGTGAATTTTGAACAAGGTTGTGATTACAATGGCAGCACTTTTGACTACGTCTATTATACCTTGCTAAGGGAGGAGATTCTCTAGCCCCAATTGTTACCCCATCCAAGAACCAATTTTGGATCATGGAGATATACATCTTTGTGGCTTAAAGAATGGAGCAGAAATACTCCTGAGAATAGGCAGTTACATTTTCATGAGCATGGTACATTTGAAAGGAAAATGACTGAGAATTTTAAGCATGCCATGTTTGAGATGAAAAAGAAGCTTATGTCAGGATTATGGGTACTGTCCCGGGCTCTGGGTTGAAATCTGTAGCAATGCCGATCCGGCGCAAAAAGGTGCCATCAGTTCCCCGTGGGAGAAGAGGTTTCCTAGTGTCCAATCTTATGTGGAGACTATGTTTAAGGGCACTTTGCGATCCTCACCAGCATGGCCGCCAAAAGTCCTGTGATCGCTGTCCAGCAGCAGCGGTCTAGTGCACGAGAGCTCGCGCTTGCAGTACAGCTGAAGCTCTGATTAGAACTAAGGAATGACGCACTTCAACTGAATTCGCACCGTAGCGGTCGCGTTCTGTGAAGTCCGCCGTTCCTGTTTCTGGTATCTTGTCAAGACTTTCAGCTTACAAGTATACACAGACTTCAGAATCTTCTTCAAGCAAGTCGCATGCGCTACGTGGGATTACAAGCATCGTTTTGCAGTTCGGAGCCGAGTAAGCAGTTTTGAATCCAGTTTTAGACACAGGACGTTATTGTCATCTTCAGGTACTTTCTAAAAGACAGTTCATCGTAAAAGACTTGTATTTAGTTAATTTTCTTCCTGAATGACAATTCAATCACCGAGTTCTCTGGGTGTAAGACTTCGTGTTACAGACACTAAAACGCCAGGACAGAGTGAGGCGTAACTCTTCCAAGATACTCCCAGGGGGGTATATTCAGTGGTGGTCAGGACTTATTTTTGCTACAGTTGAAGTTGATATTACCAAGAATTCACAGTTATTTCTGGTAACCTTAGAAGCAGCTAAACTTATAGAGCTGGTGAGTATAGGACCTGGGATTGATATTCTGAGGTGGGGAAAAGTCAAAAACGTGACAGTGACTTTATAGTTAATAAGTATATATATATATATGTTTTGCAGATACAGAACCACCTAACCCAACAAGTTAGCAGTCAGCCCTACCATCATATAACAGAGAAGCAAATAGCCAGGTCTTCCAGGTAACGTTAGTAATAATTAGACTTGTTATTCCTTGAAAATTGTTAGAGTATCAGAGAAGGTTAAGTGTGTGTCTTACTGCAGGTGCCAGTGTTGCCCATCGACGTTGGCAGAAGACAAGAGAAGAGAACCATCAACCAGGCTGTCTCTCTTTCAATCCACTTCCCCTTTCCTTTCTGCTTCAGAAGTGGCTTTGATAGTTTTCAGGCTACTTCTGAGGTGGTGGGGCATTGGGAGCATCGTCGGTTTCGATGGACTTGGAGTGAGCCTTCTGACAGATTGAAGTGCCAACTTTCCATCTAAGCCACGATGGCAGAGGGCTTTGATTTGAAAACTCTGGCAGGAATTTTGGATGGACTGCAAAGTCAGTTGACTCAGTCCGTTGATGATAATAGGGCTTTAAGAGAGGAAATGAAAAGGTCCCAACAAGAGAACAATATAATTAGGTCAAAAATGGAGGAACTCTTAGCAGGAGGATCTTCGGATTTGGGTAGAAATTCAGCTTCAGAAGTAGCTACTCAGGTGATTCATTCCGTTGCTCCAGTAGTTCCATTGGCTAATCCAGAGAGATTTGGGGGAGACCCACATAAGGCACAGATATTCCTTACACAGTGTTCGCTGCACTTTCTCTGCCGACCTGTCGTATTTAAAGATGATAGAGTGAAGGTTGCGTTCATGCTGTCCTATATGAGCGGTGACGCGGCAGCTTGGACAATGCCGTTAATTTCTAGAGATGACCCAGCCCTGTACAACTTCGATGTATTTAAAAAAGAATTTTTACGGATTTTTGACTGCAGAACTGCAGAACAGGCCACGGACAATGAACTTTTGGACCTAAAACAAGGGAACCGGGAGTTAATCGCCTACATTGCCCAATTTAACAAACTAATCGTAGAGACTGAGTGGCCAGAAAGTAAACGCTCCGCCATTTTTTACAGAGGCCTGAGGGACGAGTTAAAAGATGCATTGGCACAGATACCCAAGAGACCACGAGAGATATCAGAATTAATGGACCTGGTCTTGCAGCTGGAACATAGACTTTCAGAAAGGAAGTCAGAAAAGAAAAAGGACTTTCGGACCTATTTCCCACGTCTTGACCGGGTAAAGAGTGAGACTAGTCGATCAGAAAACGGTGCAGGGGAGGAACCAATGCAGATTGGATCTATCAGAGGACCATTGTCAAAAGAGGAAAAAGAGAAAAGGCGAGCAAACAACTTATGCCTTTACTGTGGAGTGTCAGGTCATTTTGTAAGAGACTGTTTGAAAAAACCCAAGGTCAGTGTAAGTTTAAAAGCCAAATCCCACCATTAGAGGGAGTTGCTCTGGTGGGAAAAGAACAAAATTCAACTCCAGAGGTGCAGCAGTTAATAAACACCCTTCAGTCGGCAGCTCCACATTTGACGGTTTCATTTGTTGTGAGATTTGGCACTAAAAAAGTTTCTGGGGTATCAGTCATGATTGACTCAGGTGCCACTGGCAACTTTTGTGACCTGTCCTATGCCAAAGAAATGGGAATTCAGACAGTGACAAAGAAACACCCTGAAATAGTCAAAGCAGTGGATGGCACCAATCTCACTTCAGGACCCATCACTAAAGAGACTGAAACTTTAGAGCTGTTGGGGTTACAGGGTCATCGGGAATTTCTTAGTTTCAATCTAATAGATGCTCCACAGTTCCAATTAATATTGGGATTGCCCTGGCTCACGGAGCATAATCCAAAAATCGATTGGGAGCAGAGATCAGTGGAAATGACCTCAGCACATTGTCGTCGGTTCTGTTTCACAACTCCTCATCAGAAACCTGAGGGTTTACCAGCTTGGGAATTGGCTCAACTCACCCATCAGGTGTGTGCTCTGGAAACCATAGAAATTCCTCCGGAATATCAGGATCTGGCCAGTGTGTTTGATAAGGGGAATGCAGAAAAACTCCCACCCCATCGTGAGTACGACTGCAAAATAGAGCTTGAACCTGGAGCAAGGTTACCCTGCAGTCGAATCTATGCACTTACAGAAGCAGAGAATAAGTTCTAAAGAAGTATTTGGATGATTATTTAAAGATGGGATTCATACGACCCTCCCAATCACCTGTCTCTTCGCCTCTGTTTTTCCGGCCGAAGAAGGATGGTACGCTGCGCACCTGTATTGACTACAGAGCATTGAACTTGGTGACCGTAAAAAATCGTTATCCACTACCACTCATCTCGCAGCTACTAGACCAAGTAAAGGGAGCGAAAATATATACAAAATTAGACTTATGAGGGGCATACCATCTGGTAAGAGTCGCTGAGCGTGAGGAGTGGAAGACAGCGTTTCGTACCAAGTACGGTCTTTACGAATAATAGGTAATGCCTTTTAGATTGAGCAATGCTCCGGCGGCGTTTCAACATTTTGTGAACAACATTTTAAGAGAATTTCTGGACCGAGTAGCCGTCGTTTACATTGATGATATCCTTATCTTCTCAGACAGCATTGAGAATCACGTTCCCCAGGTGCAAGCTATTTTGAAGAAATTGCTAGAAAACCATTTTATGTCAAGCTGGAGAAGTGTTCTTTTCACGTGAAAAAAGTGGAGTTCCTAGGATTCATCTTGTAGGCTGACGGGGTGGCCATGGATACATCCAAGGTACAAGTCATTCAGGATTGGTCATCTCCTAAGAACATCAAGGAAATACAGAGTTCTTAGGCTTCTCCAATTTCTACAGTAGGTTTATTCCAAATTTTTCGGCCAAGGTTCAACCCATTACTCGACTCCTTAAGAAAGGGAAGGAGTTCTTTTGGTCCCTTGAAGCGGAAGAGGCATTTCAGTTCCTTAAGAGGGCGTTTGTCACGGCACCTATCTTAATGCATCCAGACCCAACACAGGAATTTTTCGTGGAAACTGATGCGTTGGATTTCGCAACTGGTGGAATTTTGTCACAGAGAAACAAGCTTACTGGACAACTCCATCCTGTGGCTTATCGGTCGAGGAAATTGTCTGAAACCGTATTTAATTATACCATTGCTGACAAGGAGTTACTAGCAGTAAAGGAAGCATTTCAAGATTGGCGTCACTATTTGCTTGGGGTTAGGCACAAGGTGACTGTGTACACAGACCATCGGAATTAGCAATTTTTTAAGTCAGCCAAAATCCTGACTCCTCGCCAACTGAGGTGGTCGTTAAATTTTTCTGAGTTTGACTTCGTCATAACTTTCAAACCAGGTGTGAAGAATGGCAAAGCTGACGCTTTATCACAAATGAACTGTTCAGAAGATAAAGGAGTTCCAGGAGATGAACCAATCATTCCACGAGAGAGAATTGTGGGAGCTATTCAGCTAGGAGACTTCACCAAGGAAATACAGAAAAAAAGTTCCCAGCAGGAATTGGAAAAGTGGGCAGCGGACGATGAGAAAAAATCGATAAAACATTCTTTACCATACTATGAAGAGGCTTTGTATTTGCCCACCAGAGAATTACAGGAAAAGGCACTGGCCAGTTGTCATGACGATCCGCTGGCTGGTCACAAGGGCATTAAGAAGACGTTGCAGTTGTTACAGAGGCATTTTTGGTGGCCGGGAATGGCAGCTCAAGTGGGACAGTATGTCGTAACCTGTGAACTGTGCATAAAAGGTAAACCCTCTAGACAGAGTCCACAGGAGTTATTACAACCTCTACCCAATGCTCCAGGCCTTGGCATACAGTATCATTGGACTTAATTGTAGATATGCCATTTAGTCAGGGGTACACTGCTATTTTGGTGTTGGTAGACACCTTTTCTAAAATGGGTCATTTTGTTCCATTGGAAAATATTCCATCCGCCCCACAGTTGGTGAAATTATTTAACGAGCATGTGGTGCGAGCTCATGGTATTCCTCAGATTCTAATCTCGGACAGAGGTGCTCAATTTGTGTCTAGATTCTGGAAGAACTATATGCACAGTTTGGGCATAGACACTCGGTTCTCAACTAGTTTCCACCCTGAGACAGATGGGCAGACCGAGCGACTTAATCAGGAGTTGGAGCAATACCTGAGATTATATTTAATGGAGCAAGAAGGGAACTGGTCGGACCTGCTGTGGTCGGCTGAGTTCGCTTACAACAATGCAGTCCATGCCTCCACAGGTTTTACTCCATTCTATTTAAATTATGGACGTCATCCTAAGATAATATTGGGGAAACTTATTGAGGAGAATCCAACTGTGGTAGATTGGATAGAGAATTTGAAAAAATCTTATCAGCAGGCTCAGTTAAATCTCACCAAAGCCAAGATTTCATATAAACATCAGGCAGATAAAAAGAGGAGGGTAGGAGAAAGTTTTGAGGTAGGTGATCAGGTTTGGTTATCCACTAAACATCTTAGATTGAAAGGTAATAGGAAGTTTCAGCCTAGGTTTATTGGCCCTTTTAAAATACAGAGAAAGATAAACCCAGTAGTAGTCAAATTGCAACTTCCCCGCAGTTTAAAAGTTCATCCAGCCTTTCATCTATCTTTGCTAAAGAAAAATCCTCCTACGGTTCGACACAAAAGTAAACCAGCATCAAATAGAGTAGAATTAGATGAGGAATTTGAGATTAGTAGAATCCTAGATTCTAAAATCTCCAGGAAGAAATTGTTCTATCTAGTCGATTGGAAGGGGTTTGGCCCAGAGGAAAGATCATGGGAGCCTTCTAGTAATGTTCATGCTCCTAAGTTAGTTGGACTTTTTCATCTGACCTATCCCATGAAGCCAAAGTTGGGAGGGTCCCCTTTGGAGGGAGGTACTGTCAGGATTATGGGTACTGTCCCGGGCTCTGGGTTGAAATCTGTAGCAATGCCGATCCGGCGCAAAAAGGTGCCATCAGTTCCCTGTGGGAGAAGAGATTTCCTAGTGTCCAATCTTATGTGGAGACTATGTTTAAGGGCACTTTGCGATCCTCACCAGCATGGCCGCCAAAAGTCCTGTGATCGCTGTCCAGCAGCAGCGGTCTAGTGCACGAGAGCTCGCGCTTGCAGTACAGCTGAAGCTCTGATTAGAACTAAGGAATGACGCACTTCAACTGAATTCGCACCGTAGCGGTCACGTTCTGTGAAGTACGCCGTTCCTGTTTCTGGTATCTTGTCAAGACTTTCAGCTTACAAGTATACACAGACTTCAGAATCTTCTTCAAGCAAGTTGCGTGCGCTACGTGGCACAGGACGTTAGTGTCATCTTCAGGTACTTTCTAAAAGACAGTTTGTCGTAAAAGACTTGTATTTAGTTAATTTTCTTCCTGAATGACAATTCAATCACCGAGTTCTCTGGGTGTAAGACTTCGTGTTACAGACACTAAAACGCCAGGACAGAGTGAAGCGTAACTCTTCCAAGATACTCCCAGGGGGGTATATTCAGTTGTGGTCAGGACTTATTTTTGCTACAGTTGAAGTTGATATTACCAAGAATTCACAGTTATTTCTGGTAACCTTAGAAGCAGCTAAACTTATAGAGCTGGTGAGTATAGGTCCTGGGATTGATATTCTGAGGTGGGGAAAAGTCAAAAACGTGACAGTGAATTTATAGTTAATAAGTATATATATATATATATATGTTTTGCAGACACAGAACCACCTAACCCAACAAGTTAGCAGTCAGCCTTACCATCATATAAGAGAGAAGCAAATAGCCAGGTCTTCCAGGTAACGTTAGTAATAATTAGACTTGTTATTCCTTGAAAATTGTTAGAGTATCAGAGAAGGTTAAGAGTGTGTCTTACTGCAGGTGCCAGTGTTACCCATCGACGTTGGCAGAAGACGAGAGAAGAGAACCATCAACTAGGCTGTCTCTCTTTCAATCCACTTACCCTTTCCCTTCTGCTTCAGAAGCGGCTTTGATAGTTTTCAGGCTACTTCTGAGGTGGTGGGGCATTGGGAGCATCGTCGGCTTCGATGGACTTGGAGTGAGCCTTCTGACAGCTTAAACTGTGCAGTTCAAAGCCTTGAATAAGCGAGACAACATGGCAAGTGAGAGGGAGATAAGAAAATATTGAATGGACAAATTGGGCCTGTCAACCATTGGATGGATATGAGATTGCATTTACAGAAGAAGGCATGGAGACAGAAAGTGTTAAAAACTGTAAGCACTTTTCCTGTGATTACTAATTGATCAGACAAATAGAAACCAAAAGATGACAAAAACGACGAGAACAAGAATGAGATGGAAAATAATGAGAATGATCCTGTGGGAGAGGATGAATTTATGAACAGATTGTTTACTGAAGGGAGACTACCTCCATATAACGTGGCTCATGTTCAAGTGCAGAGGGAGGCGATAGGAGCAGGAGAGCTGAGAGTTAGGAGAGATAAAAAGATGTCTACTTAATAATAATAATATTAATAATAGGACATTTATACAGCGCGCAGCTACCTCCAATGGAGGTGTACCGGCACTTCATATTCAATTAGTGAGACCATTGTGGCTGAATTAGATACATTCAAGCTAAAAGAAGACTTGGAAATTTGAACTTATAAAGGCGAAATTTCAATGTACATTTGTCCGACCCCCTTTCAGAGGGCCACAAGGCAAGCAGGACCTACTGTGGTTGAGGGCTTTTACCCCTTATATCCTAGGGTCCGGTCTACTAAGATCTCTGACCAACTGGGCCAAGAACCCCTTCTGCATTTGACACTCAGTGATAGTGCAAGCTGAGCAGTCTGAGGCTTCTCGGGGAGTAGGTAGGTGTAGGGCACACACAGGCTTACAAGCCAGCATACATATAGCAAGTGTAATATTTGAATGTCCCACCAAATAGGTGCTTTGATAAAATGTAGTGTACAAAGTAAAATATGGTACACACTAAATAATAGTGCACTCTTCGTAGGGTTTGTATTCTAGCACAGTCCCTGCCAGCACCGGCATCTGCTCTTCTAATTACGGACAGGATCATTCCTGATTTATTCGAGAAAACATCCAGGCTAAGCCCTGCTAGTTAACAAAAGTCTTAGAAATCCTACAATGACTAGTAAAATTCAAAGGGTCCCAGCAACTTCAGCACTACAGTCAGAGCAGATGCCCACACCTATTGGCTCTGAGACATGAATGTTTGTTCTTACCTACTGGAGACAAGATGAAGAGCCCAGATGTATTCAGCACTCTGAGGTTGAGGCCAATGTTGGGGGGTGCCGGGGAGAAGCCAGAGTATACTCAGGGCTAGCACGGGGCCTGTCCCTCTGTGGTGCTCCTCGGTTGTTAGGCAAATTTCCTTGCGATCTTATGGCAGACACAGGGTGCTCCGGACAATCCAATCATGGTGTAGCCTCTCTGAGTCCACAGTTCAGAATTGGTTTGTGGGTCACGGCTCACTCCTTCTAACACTGCCCCCGGCAATCAGGAGTCACTTGCCATGCTCTCACAACGATGTCTCTCTGTGGGTCACAACACTATCCAGGATGACAGCACTCTCCACCACAGTGCTGCACCAGGGAGGGAGCCCTTACAATTCACCACATCCCCTCCTGGCATTCAGGGGTCACAAACACACACTTAAGATGGCATTTGGCTTCGAGACACACTGCTGCACAAGGCAACAGCCCCATTCACCAAAACGTTGCACCAAGGAGACAGCCCTTAAGATGCACTAAGGCCCCACCTTGCATACATGTGTCTCAAACACAACTAAGGCTGCCTTCTGCTTCAGGTCACCATGATGCATAGGGAAATAGCCCTCTTCACCGCAATGCAGCACCAGGGCAATGGTCCTTATCTTTCACCATGGTCCCCACCTGGCATACTAGAGTATTGAACAATAAACATGGGTAGATGGTCGATCAGTACAGCTGTTCCAATGTGGACGCATCTCTCACACTCTGTTACCAGATCCCCACTCAACCTTAACCCCTCCAGGCAATCTCCTGCTCCTCACCGGATCCTCTGGGCTTCGGTCAGGCAGAATCTGGTGCTCCAGGCTCCAGGGTGATGGTCTTGATTCCCCTAGGTGATGTCCCCTCATCCAGCAGGGAGACTGGTAATTCCATTACTGGTCCAAATAGACAGACACTGTGCTGAGCTTCTCCACACCGGCGTGCAGTTACAGTATGACAATATAGGTGTCTCAAGCTCCTGTTTTTATAATTCTTTTCCACACACAAATGTGATTTAGTGTCTATGTCTTAGAAGTGTGTGCTCTTGGGAATAGCCACTTCCAAGAGGCCATTCCTCTAGTGTGCTATTCCTCCAGAGAACAGTCTGTCACAGCAGTTATCTCCAAACATGATAGCCTCAAACTCAGGTAATGGGAGTGACTCGAGATTCACACCTGGATGTCAGCCTCAGTGGTATATGCATCAAAGGTTATTGAAGGGCCTTCACCCCTACTCTTCATGATTCCATTATAAGCCCATCTCTTGCTGAATTGTGTTCCTTGCCCCAATGTGTGTCCCACCCAGCACTCAGAAATGCAGCAATCCAAAAATCTATCTGAGGTTCATCTACCTCCTCATAATCCACCCGCAAGGCCTGGCTCTTCTAAAATGGAACCCAGATAATTCCATGTATTGTGCCCTTCACAAGCAAACATACATTCCTGTACACACAAGCAACAATACATGTGCAGGCTCTCATCTACTGCACTACTTCACAGACATACATACATCGCAGCATCCACACGCATCGACTCACCCTGACTGGTACTTCATACACCCCAGTTCAGGCCAAGGGGAAATTAAAAACACAGCAGCAGAACTTTACACAAGTGGGCCAGAAGGAGCCACTTCAGTGACACAGGCAAAAAGGCCTGTTCACTCTACTGATCACTAGTATTGAAAAGACAGCATGCGGACACCACAGTGCTCATGCTACTTAACTCCAGGTGGAGGCAGTATGCTTCCAATACCTGAAGATAATACGTTGGGTGACCCTTTTGTTCTTAGCAGGACCACAATCGGTGAGGCAGGCCTAGGTCATAGCACACACTCATGATCTGTGTTTGCCCTTGACCAAAATTTGTTACCAGCATCCAGATATCACTTCCTCTGGGGTCCTCCTGGAAGGAGTACACATACATTATTATGCATTGAACATTTCTGTCTCAACAATAATAAAATAGAAATTGTCCTTTATGGGTGCAGAACCAGAAAGACATGTGATGCACCATTTTCATCGGGACACCTGGGGGAATGCTGGGTGGTAGGAAATTTGTGTCAGCCCGGTGATCCCACAACTTTCCCACACAAAAATATGTGGGAAAGGTGATTTTTTCAGCTAAATTTGAGGTTTGCCGGGGATTCAGGGTAAGAAAACATTGGGGGATCCATGCAAGTCATATGTCCCTTGAACTTCCCGGGTATATCGTTTTCAGAAATGTATGGGTTTGGTAGGTTTCCCTAGCTGGCCGCCGAGTACGAGGCCAAGAACCCAGGTGACCCCGCTTTGCCAAACCATGTTGTTATGTGATAGGCAATTTTGATGTCTCCTCAATACGTTTTGTGCTCTTGCCTGTCCTGGGTACTTGGGCCTACCACAAGAGTGAGGCACCATTTTCATCTGGAGACATTGGAGAATGCTGGCTGGTAGGAAATTCGTGTCAGCCCGGTAATCCCACAACTTTCACACACAAAAATATGTGGAGAAAAGTGATTTTTTGAGTTACATTTGAGGTTTACAAGGGATTCTGGGTAAGAAAGCGTTGGGGGATCTATGCAACCAATACCTCCCTGGAATTCGCCAGGTGTCTAGTTTTCAGAAATGTGTGGTTTTGGTAGGTTTCCCTTGCTGGCCGCAGAGCAATGGGCCAAAAACCGAGGTGACCCCCCTTGCAAAACCAGATCATTTTGTGATAGGCAATTTTGATGTCTCCTCAATATGTTTTGGGCCCTTGCATGTCGCGGGTACTTCGGCCTCCCACGCAAGTGAGGTACCATTTTCCTCGGAAGACTTTGGGGAATGTGGGGTGAGTGGAATTTTGTGGATCTATGCTGATTCATGAACTTTCCACCATAGAAATGTGAGGAAAATGTGGTTTTTTTGACAATGTTTTAGGTTTGCAAGGAATTCTGGGTAACAGAACTTGGTGAGAGCCAGCCAAGTCACCCCATACTGAATTTCCCTGGGTGTCTAGTTTAAAAAAATGTATAGGTTTGATAGGGTTCCCTAAGTGCCGTCAGAGCTAGGGTTCAAAATCTACAGCTAGGCACTTTGCAAAAAAAGGGTCTGCTTTCACTGTGAAAATCTTGTGTGTCTCCACGTTGAGTTTTGGCCATTTCCTGTCACAGCTACTTGATCCTCCCACACATGTGAACTACCATTTTTCTCTGAAGACTTTAGGGAATGCGGGGTGGGTGGAATTTTGTGGATCCACGCAGATTCCATAACTTTCCACCACAGAAATAGGAGGATTTTTTTTTTTTATAATTATTTATGTTTGCAAGGGATTCTGGGTAACAGAACCTGGTGAGAGGCAGCCAGGTCACCCCATCCTGGATTTCCCTGGGTGTCTACTTTAAAAAAATGTATGGGTTTGATGGGTTTCCCTAGGTGCCGGCGGAGCTAGGGTTCAAAATCTACAGCTAGACACTTTGCAAAAAAAGAGTCCGTTTTCATTGTGAAAATGTGGTGTATCCACGTTGCCTTTTGGGCCATTTCCTGTCGCGGGTACTAGGGCCTCCCACACAAGTGAGGTACCCTTTTTACTGGAAGACTTTGGGAAACGCTGGGTGGGTGGAATTTTGTGGATCCACGCAGATTCCAGAACTTTCCACCACAGAAATGTGAGGAAAATTTGTTTTTTTGGACAATTATTTAGGTTTGCAAGGGATTCTGGGTAACATAACCTGGTGAGAGCCAGCCAAGTGAACCCATCCTGGATTTTCCTGGTTGTCTAGTTTTAAGAAATGTATAGGTTTGCTAGGTTTCCCAAGGTGCCAGCAGAACTAGGGTTCAAAATCTACAGCTAGGCACTTTGCAAAAAAGAGTCAATTTTCATTGTGAAAATGTGGTGTATCCACGTTGCGTTTTGGGCCGTTTCCTGTCGCGGGTACTTGGGACTCCCACACAAGTGAGGTACCATTTTTCTCAGAAGACTTTGGGGAATGGGCAATGGGTGGAATTTTGTGGATCAACGCAGATTCCAGAACTTTCCACCACAGAAATGTGAGGAAAATGTGTTTTTTTGACAATTGTTTAGGTTTGCATGAGATTCTGGGTAACAGAACCTGGTGAAAGCCAGCCAAGTCACTCCATCCTGGATTCCCCTGGGTACAATCCTCGTAAGTCCAGCACTCTTCAACAAAGTAATAATAATCTATAGCTCTTCAACAAAGTAATAACAATCTATAGTAAACAAAGTTGTTTCAGATTATTCAATTATTGTAATAACTGAATCCTGATGAATGATGAATCTTCAGTGGAATAGTAGTAAATTCTTTATTTATTTAAAAAAATGTTCTTTCTTCATTAAAACAGACTGTAGCCGATGCCTACGCGTTTCGTCCGACAAGGACTTCTTCAGGGCTACAAATGATACATATATACATTATTTACACATTGCACATATTACATAATCTACACAATTCATCATAAAAAACAATATTTACAAACATTTTACATAATTTCCAACTGTCCCATGATTAATTTAAGACATTTTTACAATTTCACTGAAGCATTTTCTCTCTAAATATTTACAAGCTCAAACTATTTCTATAGTCAGAATATATTGTGCTCTCAATATCTGTTTTCATCTGAATGATTGACTCTGAGGATATTATGTGGTCTGATGGGTTTTCGCTACTATGTCTAGACACAGAAGATAAGAATCTAAGGAGGTCAGCATTTCTTGACTAAGATTGTAAACTAAGCTGGTCTTCTGAGTCCAAAGGGAAACTACCATGCTACCGCTAATATTAATCCAATTTTCTATTTTTATGAGCAACTATTACACTTTCATTTTTATGCATGAGATCGTCTACGGGCCAGCTTTTATCGAAAAAATATTTACTGGTTCTTACCAATTGAATAGCTATCTTGATTCCTGATGTACTGTAAAAGATTTTACTGGTTCTTCTTTTATACGGCTTACTTTCTATAAAGCATTTCCTTAATGCTGTTGGCAGGATCCTATATCATGGGTCTCTATAGAGAAAAGGAGAGGTTGTACAGATTGTGTAAGTACCCATCCTCTATGGTTCTTTACAAAGTTATCATCATTTGGAAATTCTGTTTTGCAAATGAAAGGGACTGTTTTATAATTCATGATAATATTTTCGTATTTTATACATGTAGAGAGATATTTCTCCTGATACACATCACTCTTGTTTTTTCTGATGTGGAGTCTGTAGTACGTTGGGTTTTTATATGTCCAACATACTGCAAAAGTCAAATAAGTATATATATCTTTTCCTTTATATTCACCTATAGCGTAATGCTAATTGCTTAAAAATTATTATATTGATTGTAAAGGAAGCCACATTTTATTTATATTATCAGTGTGTTGTGCCATCAAACATATGACGAAATTGCAAAAACAACAGATGATGGACCGAATGAGGATCAATGTCACACATTCAACCCAGTCAAAAGATCTGGGTCCTAATCCATCGTTTTTTTGCACTCCACACCACCCTGGGTTAGACAATGGTGATATGCAAATCAGCTCTGACCCTGTGCCCCATGGGAACAGTCCAGTCCCAACTACAAAAGCCATGTCCTTCCCAGAACGGAATCAAGCATCCGAGGACCGGACCGGTTTCGAGGTAACACCTCTCATCAGCCCGGCTAGCTTGACTCCAGTGGTGTGGAGTGCCTGGGACCCACGTCTGGGCATCCCCAGTACACTTATAGCGGAATTGCAAAAACAACAGATGATGGACCGAATGAGGATCAATGTCACACATTCAACCCAGTCAAAAGATCTGGGTCCTAATCCATCGTTTTTTTGCACTCCACACCACCCTGGGTTAGACAATGGCGATATGCAAATCAGCTCTGACCCTGTGCCCCATGGGAACAGTCCAGTCCGAACATATGACAGCACAAAATGGATACAGGAGAGGGAGAAAGATATTATTATAGTCTCCAATATCTTTGTCAAAAGATAAACTTTCAACTAGGTGTAAAGGATTAATCCCATATCCATAACTCCCTATTGAGGAAAATATTATCATGAATTATAAAACAGTCCCTTTCATTTGCAAAACAGAATTTCCAAATGATGATAACAGCATTAAGGAAGTGATTTATAGAAAGTAACCCGTATAAAAGAAGAACCAGTAAAATCTTTTACAGTACATCAGGAATCAAGATAGCTATTCAATTGGTAAGAACCAGTAAATATTTTTTCGATAAAAGCTGGCCTGTAGACGATCTCATGCATAAAAATGAAAGTGTAATAGTTGCTCATAAAATAGAAAATTGGATAAATATTAGCGGTAGCATGGTAGTGATCCCTTTGGACTCGGAAGACCATCTTAGTTTACAATCTTAGTCAAGAAAGGCTGACCTCCTTAGATTCTTATCTTCTGTGTCTAGACATAGTAGTGAAAACCCATCAGACCACATAATAACCTCAGAGTCAATCATTCAGATGAAAACAAATATTGAGAGCACAATATATTCTGACTATAGAAATAGTTTGAGCTTGTGAATATTTAGAGAGAAAATGCTTCGGTGGAATTGTAAAAATGTCTTAAATTAATCATGGGACAGTTGGAAATTATGTAAAAAGTTTGTAAATATTGTTTTTTATGATGAATAGTGTAGATTATGTAATATGAGCAATGTGTAAATCAGGGGTCTCCAACCTTTTGTGTAGTCTGAGCTACTTCTGGCCAGTGAAAATCGTCGTGAGCTACTGAACCCGAATCAACTTGCGCATTTTATCGAGAGACCCCCCACGCCCAGTTTCATTGACTTTAAGCCTAATTTCATCAGAGCCCATACTGTGGTTTAAACAAAATACCCAAGACAGGCCTGACTTAAGAGTTCCCTAGAACACCAAAAGGAATGACTTTGGATTTGTGACGCTTCAAGTCATTTTAATTAATAGGTCCAAAATTAAGGTCCAAAATTAAGACCTTCCAGTAATAGTGGTCATTGAAATAATCATTGTAAGCTTCTCCTCTGTCGTGCAAGAATGGATGCCCACCCCCACGTTGTGCACGCGCAGGCTCATCTTATATAAGATCTGCCCGGGCGTGCTTGGTTAGGGATTTCCCACGCATTCCGCGTGTCACCGCTGACTGATCCTACTAAGCAGCATAGTGCTCAGAAGCTTGAACACCCCTCCTCATGTTTCAGGAGCGTGTAGACCTCCACTACTTTTCAAGGCGCAGAAATGTTGGCAAACTCCCCCCTTCACAGTGTGTAAGAGAAGGCAACACATTGAAGTCCTTCAAGTGTTGGAAGGTAATGCCCCCCCCCACCCCTTTCTTTGTGCATGGGGCGGAGTATCACCTTCCAAACACACAGGTGCGTGAAAAAACGGCAGATCCCCTTTTCACCCCACATCCGGCACTTGACCTCGTTTCTTCCACTCCACACAACTTGCAAGCGCTGACAAGATCCAGTAAAATGCACTACAAGACATTTTTATTGGCAGGGCATGTCAGGCAGGTGTTTCCCGAGTCAGCACATGAGATTCCTGCACTATACATTCACAGTCACTTCAGCGTGATGAGTTCACCTCCCAGATATGTGGAAGCAGATGTTTTGTGCACTCGCTGTTTTGGTGACACACTGTGATGCTCACTGCAGTTTCTGCTCCTAGCACGAGGCACACTTGCGCAATGTTCCTTAAATCTTTGTGCACATAAAAAATGTGTGCAACTATTTAGATCAGAAACTCCCTGTCATATGCGTCAACAGCGCCATACTTTACAGGCGGCTCTGTGAACCAGGCAGCCAACTAGAGCCAAATTTCGGGAGGGGGGGGGGGGAGTGGGGGGGTGCTGAGGTGTTGCACGCCTGCTGCGAACAATTTCACTATAAGGTTTCCTTGAGCTCTGTGTGCCCGACAAGAAATAAACTGCAGCGTGTTAGACTAGCTCCGTCGCAGGGAGGAGGGCGAGGGAACAGCAGCCCGGGAGGGGAATAGGAGCGGAAGCAAGGAGGAGGCCAAAACAGCAGCCCGGGCTGGGGCAGAGGGAGGGGGCCCTGGCTACTGAGAAGGGAGGGAGCGGAGCAGCAGAGCAGCCCGAGCGGGGGTCAGCGGGAGGGGCCCTGGCTGCTGGACAGAGGGGCACCAGATGTGAGGCATATTTTAACAAAAAAGGCACGATAAACGGCACAATCGGTGGGGGAGAGGCACACAAAACGAGCTTACCTGCAGTGGCTGACAATGGCAGTCAGTGCGATACCAGCGCGTTTTCAGTAGGTAATGTCAGACTCTCACGAGAGACGTCGGAAGCTCCAGGAGAGGAGCGTCATTGCGTCATCCTCTTCGCCCACCCCATCCACACATTATGCCCAATCAGAGCGAAGGGCTGGACGAGCTACTCCCGGGGTCTCCGCGAGCTACCGGTAGCTCGCGATCGACCGGTTGGAGACCCCGGGTGTAAATAATGTATATATGTATCATTTGTAGCCATGAAGAAGTCCTTTTTGGACGAAATGCGTAGGCATCGGCTACAGTCTGTTTTAATGAAAAAAGAAAAAATGTTGAGATAAATAAAGAATTTACTACTATTCCACTGAAGATTCATCATTCATCAGGATTCAGTTATTACAATAATTGAATAATCTGAAACAACTTTGTTTACTATAGATTCTTATTACTTTGTTGAAGAGCTATAGATTATTATTACTTTGTTGAACAGTGCTGGACTTACGAGGATTGTGTTCTGTTTGAGACTTGTTAGTCTTAGGAGATCGAGGGGTTTTGGATCTCTAGTCCCTAGCACCAAATCTTTAGATAAAGCGTGACACTAGTGGATAAGTGCAATTGTCTATAGCCCCAAACCCCTGTGTTCTGTGTGTGTGGATTCCCCTGGGTGTCTAGTTTTCAAAAATGTATAGGTTTGATAGGTTACCCTAGGTGCCGGCAGAGCTAGGGTTCAAAATCTACAGCTGGGCACTTTGCATAAAAAGGGTCCGTTTTCATTACAAAAATGTTGTGTGTCCACTTTGCGTTTTGTCCGTTTCCTGTCACAGGCACTAGGCCTACCCACACACGTGAGGTACCATTTCAATCGTAAGACTTGGGGAATGCTTGTGGGTGGAATTTTGTGGATCCAAGCAGATTTCAGAACTTTCCACCACAGAAATGTGAGGAAAATGTGATTCTTTTACACTTTTTTAGGTATGGAAAGGATTCTGGGAAACAGAACCTGGTGAGAGCCAGCCAATTCATCCCATCCTGGATTTCCCTATGTGTCTAGTTTTCAAAAATGTATAGGTTTGATAGGTTTCCTTAGGTGCCGGCAGAGCTAGGGTTCAAAATCTACAGTTAGGCACTTTGCAAAAAAAATGTCTATTTTCACTGTCTAAATGTGGTGTGTCCACTTTGCGTTTTGGGCCATTTCCTGTCGCGGGTACTTGGGCCTCCCACACAAGTGAGGTACCATTTTCCTCTGAAGACTTTGGGGAACGCTTGTGGGTGGAATTGTGTGGATCCACACAGATTCCAGAACTTTCCACCAAAGAAATGTGAGGGATATGTGTTTTTTTGGACAATTTTTTAGGTTTGCAAGGGATTCTGGGTAACATAACCTGGTGAGAGCCAGCCAATTCACTGCATCCTTGATTCCCCTGCATGTCTAAATTTAAAAAATGTATACGTTTGATAGGTTTCCCTAGGTGCCGGCAGTGCTAGGGTTCAAAATCTACAGCTAGGCACTTTACGAAAAAGGGATCAGTTTTCACCGTAAAAATAAAGTGTGTCCACGTTGCGTTTTGAGCTGTTTCCTGTCGTGGGCACTAGGCCTACCCACACAAGTGAGGTACTATGTTTATTGGGAGACTTAGAGTAACACAGAATTATAATGCAACTGTTATTTCCTATTGACTTTCAATGCATTTCTGCCTTCCAAATGAAAGACAATGTATAAAAAATAAGTCATTTTGAAAAATGACCTATAATTCTCATTAGTATGGGTACTCACAATTTCAGAAATGTGCAAATATGTACTGTTTCTAAACTTCTAAATTTCTAAAATTTCGTTGCCCGCACGGCATCACCAAATGCGATGCAGTGCGCGCAACAAAATTAGTTTTATTTATTTACATGTTTACTTACCTGTTAAGATCCGTAATCCATACATTACTACCCCCCACCCTGCCCCTCCCCCTTCCCACATCACCGCCCAGCCGGTACTCCCACTACCCGCCGCGGCTGTTTGCAAAGCGTTACTACCAACTTCAATGCAAATGTTTTGCAACCACATCTCAGTCGTAAAACATCCCTACATACCCCTGGGATTCAGTATTAGAATGGGATGTCCTAAACACACCCCTTCCTAACGCCGAATCGCAACCCTATTTGCCATTCCGTAATGTGTAACTGAATCACAAATAGGTATAAGTACATCAGAAAATGCTTTTTTCTGGTCACAAGCGGCCCGATTCTGCAAAAATAGCTTTGTGCATTTGGCCCCTAGTTCTTGTTTTGTTACTGGTTCTGGGGTTGGTATTCAAAGTTTTATTGTGCAGGGCAGTTCTATGCAGTTTGTGCGAAGTGTAAATGGTGATTATCAAGGCAGAGACTATACTAACAACATGCCTATTCAAAATACTAATAATATACAGATGTAAAATGGTCCTTGCTAAATCTTAGGGCAAACATGAACACTGAAAATGGGAATATAGGTTTAATCCACATAGATTGCAAGATGAGTTGCGAATGATTCCCCAAAAGCAGCAGTATATACATCCGATAGCATAGAATGGGGTGACACAGTCAATTGCCCTAGCCCTATCTGCTTTTGTGCAGAACAAGCAGAATCCAGGGTAGTTGATAGGGAATATGCTTTAAGCTCCACTCATGAAAAAGCCCATGAAAGTAATTGCAGATTTTCCCAAGGAGTTTTAGATTTCAGAAAAAATCTTCAGTGATTAATGATAATTTTCTACAAATTCTGGTGCACCCAGGGTTCCAACAGAACCGGGTTTTGCAAAATGACAGTGACTGAGGGGGGAAGAGTACTGCGTGATTGGTGAAATCTTGGACATAGACTAGAATGGCCCTTTTATGAAAGCAGAACTGAATGGCTCTCCAGTATCAATCGATACAGGTGCTACTGTTTCCATGGTTAGACTCGTGGAGGTTCCTAACCTACTCCTCTTGGGGAAAGTTGTCCAAGTTGTAGGCATTTCAAATAAACATGTAAACAATAAGTTGTTAGCTAATGTCCTGGTTTAAAATGGTTCCATCATAAATAGCCATGAATTCATAGCCAATGATATGAATCCAGGTAATGTTTTTGGGTTCAGATCGTTTGTGCAAAGGTAATTGCTTTATTTACTGCACACCGGATAGGGTTGGTATCCTGAAAAAAGATGAGAATTCCAATGTAAAATAAAATCACAAGAATTAAAGTATTCCCAGTTCACTCAGAAAAATATTCACATCCAGATTTAATACATACTGTGAACAAGGAGAGTTGGATTTTTCAGAAAAAGAAACTCAGTTGATCACATGTGCAGAGCCAGCACAGATCACTCTAAAACTGAATGAAGTGTATCTTCCCACTCCACAATACAAGCTTACTTGTGAAGCAAATTAGGAAATTCCACCTGTTATTGATGAAACGATTAAGAAGGGTATTCTAAAAGAAGTTCTAGGAGCCAATATAAATCTTCAAATATGAGAATATTGAAACCTAGTGAAAAATGGAGTATAGTACATCACCTGCACAACATTAATGATATTATGATTCCTTGTTGTCCTCTAGTACCGAATCCTGCAGTAATATTGTTTTTGGATCCGGCAAAAGGGCTGTTAACAAGCGTTTTTTCAATTCCTCTTCATGGGGATAGTCAGTATCTGTTTGCATTCAGATTCTAAAACATAATCCTCATTTGCTGTAGAATCCCACAAGCGTATATTGAAAGTCCTTCCATCTTTCCCTTAATACTGATGAAGGATGTGAAAAGTCTACATTTGCCTTGTGACTTGGTGCATGTCCAATATATTGATGGTCTTATGGTTGCAGCAAAAATGGAACAGGGTTGTAGATTTGACACAATTGCTTTGTTGAATCATTTGGCTGAATAGGGCAGGAAGTATCTCCCGTGGAATTACATCATGGTCAGGAGGAAGTGATTTATTTCTGACACCAATTTGAAAACGGAGTACAAATAGTATTCAGAGAATGCGTCTCTGCAATTCTGAAAAAGAAGTCACCAATAACACAGAGAGAAGTAATATGTTTCCAGGGATGGTTGGCTACTGTTGTCAGTAGATTCCAAACCTTTCCTTGACTGCAAAGAATTCAAAGAGACTGATTCACAATGATGTAATGGGTCGGTGCCTTGGGACAATGAATACATGCACTCATTCTGGGAGCTCAGCCAGCTGTGTAGTGCTTCTGCTCTAGAAAGGGCAAATTGCAGGATATATTTTCATTTATTTTGGCATGAAGGAAAAGGGTGAGTACTTTCAATCCTCACGCAGACACAAAGGGGTGGGAAGGGGACAAGCAAACCAACCCATTTTTTCTTTCAATCTAGATGCAGGGGCCACTGTGCTCACTTGGTGTATGAAGAGCATTGCATAGTCTTCTTTGGCAAGTGTTAATAGTGAGATGATTGTGATGGGACACACACATAGTGTGGTGGTTGAGACATTGATGACTCATACACGTACTCAGCATCAAATAGTCGATTACCTAAGTATGAGCATATTATTCTGGTGGCAGAGAATATTTCAATTACGTGCTACAATACCCTAAATCCTGCAGATTTCTACCATTACCAAAGAAAGAACTTTATGATCAAATAGTAGGAGTCAGCGGTGAAATCTGCCAGCAAAGTTCAAGGAGTTTGACAAAAACTCTGCACTCCACTGCGTGGCGGGGTTAACTGGTGCCCTACCCATACACGTACAGTATCTATACACAAACTCCTAACTTGAAATGACACACAGCATGAGAGCCATGTGGCCTGTACTAGCATCATCAGCCGACTCCCTCCCACAAGCCTCTGTGAACTTCCTGCTGATCTGTTGATCTTCAAATTGTATAATTGAAAGAGCTTTTCCACTCCAGTAAGCAAAGTGGTGCAGATTTTGTTTTTGCCTAATGGAGAGCGACAGGCAACATTTTCAGGACATCAAGACTTTTTAATACTAGCGGGTAGTCTGGTAAAATAACCTTAGTAAAAAAACAACTTCTGCTTGAAAAGCAGGTCATCGTGAATTTAGGCAAATTTTTTTCTAGGGTTGAGAGGTTTCACATTTAGTGGAGGTTTAGGCCTGGGTTCTTTGAATGCATCAACCATTGATGTGAATTCAGGTGTTCGAGCATACATTTGAAAGATGTAACATTTAAATCTGACTTACAGTTTAATACATGAGAATAGACAGCTCAGACACATATTCTGTGGACTTCATTGTGGTATATTAATTAACGTAAGCAGTGTTGTTTAAAGGTTTAACCAAATCAAGCAAATCAGTCACTGACATTCACTACATACTAGACAGCACTACCTGGTGACTGAAGCATATATTTGTAGTTTATGTGTCTGCTGTTCCCAGTATTTGTATGTTCTGCCCATCCTTGTGTGCCATCTGTTTGAGTCTGTGGTCTTTTCGAGCGAGCACACACACCATCCCTCATACCTGCTTCTTGTAGGGTGTGCCCTTCCCTGGCATGCCTGGAGACCACCATTGTACATGTCAAGAGGATTCCACAGTGGCAACATTTGTTTATTCCCATCAATAGCCATAGGTTGCTTATGCATGAGCTTTATATGCATTTCTGCACAAACAATCTATAAAATTATTGCCCGACTCTATATCATTCATGTGCTGCATGCTCTTGTATGACTTTGTGCATGGACTAATGCAAGGGCACAAGTGATCAGTAATTGTATGTCCTGGTGTTTGCTGAAGTGGGGTCTAAAAGTAAATTGCCTTTTCCCAGGTACAAGCTGTCTATCGATACAAGAATGAGCACCAGCATCTGCGAGTGCACACGCCCAAGGGTGTTTAATGGTTCATAAATAGCCTCAGATGAATCCAGTGATGTCCAAGCACTGGGATGTGGTGGCAATAAGAGCAAAAGTTATGTCCTCTCTATCAATAAAGCATAAGCAGAGACGCAGGCTGCTTTCAGTCCTTTATTTAAGCAAGGGTGGGAACACCACCCGCAAGTTGAAATCCGCTGAATCTCGCTGATTTTTTCAGTAACTCTGCGTAGTGAAAGTCCACAAACATCATCCAGGCCTATCAAAAAGAAAAAAATGACCAGAAGTGTGCACCAAACCAAGACCGGATATTCAGCTTGTTCGATTAGAATCAGCTGATTTTATTTTATTTTTGGATGGTTATTGTCTTAGAGACCATTATGGAACTCTTCACACAGCATATGCAATTAGCACAATAACATATTGGGGAAGTACAATATGTGTGCAAGGTAACTGCAGCACAATTGGTAAAATTGATTGCAGTAATAAAAGCATACTACTACAATATATTACAAATAGCTAAAACAGTTTCAATGTTGGCTAATTTTGGTTGCAAATGGGTTTCTTGATATCTGCTGTTGGCCCTATTATATATAGGTGAATGTGTTGGTGTGCACACCTGCCTTTTCACAATAATCCATAATCCATATATTTAAACATCCTTGGCCTCTTGCGTGCATCCTGAGTTTCGCCTTGCCATCGCGCAATTTCAAAATCCATTAGTGGGGAATGCAACATTAACGTTCCACACCCTGGTGCACAGCATTTTATTTAAAGGATACTAGATCCCCCTTAAACTCATCCATTTTTTCTGATACTGATTCGTCCATGTTTTAACCTTAACATATTCTTTTCAATATTTCCATCCGTTCCACATATCCATCAAATTGCGTGTTTTTTTAAAAACTTTAAGTATTCACAGGTGCCCATCCAAGCCTCCTTGTAAATCTGATTCACACACGAAAAGTAGTTCTCAACAGCATCCTTTATTTAAAACCCAATGCATTTTGAGAAATTACTTGCTCTTCGTCAGGGGTAGCTGTAATACAGCATCACAAAATTCGCATTAATAATCAAGACACCTCATTAAACTCAAAATTCAGTTTAGTGCAGACATGGTGATCAGAATGATTTCATTGCATGATTTAATTACATCAAAATACGTTCACTTTGAACCTTTCCCCTAGTGTTTTACCGTAGCTAAATGACTGCCCAGACATTTCAGAATCGAGATACTTTGCAACGAGGCTATCTATCATTTTTTCATCCTTCTTTTTTATATAGGTATACACCAGCTCTCATAACCTACTCGGTTGTTATACACTTGTTCATTACGCTATAGCTACACTTTCCGCCTTAAAATGCTACCACTTCTTCTGTTTCCAACACGTACCAGTTTTTTCACTTTCGTATACGCCGTTGGCTTTATCGATTTACATATTTAAGCTGAAACTGTGTTCTACATTACTAGAACTTGCTAATTCTCTCTGTGCGCCTTGCATACCTGCTTACGTATCTTCCTCATTTAAAATCCAAGTTCCTCCAGTCCATGAATCGATCGTTTTGCAATAATCAGTATTGTGAAAAGTCAGGTGTGCACACCACCACATTCATCATTAACATTGAACTGCCACATTGGTGATGCACCCGAAGATGAATTGAGTGTACGTGAGGAACTGCCGTCTGAAAAATGTCACATTATCGGAACAGCGAGTTCTCATGAGCACTTTAAAGAGGGGACTTGAAAATACTGAGATATCTATTTTTATATTTAAAGCTTGTGCCATTTTACATATATGCAAAACGATCGACTCATGGACTGTGCGCACAAAGCTTACGGTGTAATCAAGCTGCACTATGGGATTATGAGTTGGACGGGCACATTATGGTGAATTGCAGGTTGCTAATTGATTGCACGTGAGAGGGAAGAGCTGAAGTATTTGATAAAGTTAGCGGGGAGGGGTAATACACCCAGGAGCTCGAGAGGAATTTGGATTTTAAATGAGGAGGATACGTAAGCAGGTACGCAAGGTGCACAGAGAGAATTAGCAAGTTCTAGTAATGTAGAACACAGTTTCAGCTTAAATATGTAAATCGATAAAGCCACCGGCGTATACGAAAGTGAAAAAACTGGTACGTGTTGGAAACAGAAGAAGTGGTAGCATTTTAAGGCGGAAAGTGCAGCTATGGCGTAATAAACAAGTGTATAACAACCGAGTAGGTTATGAGAGCTGGTGTATACCTATATAAAAAAGAAGGATAAAATGATAGATAGCCTCGTTGCAAAGTATCTCGACTCTGAAATGTCTGGGCAGTCATTTAGCTACGGTAAAACACTAGGGGAGAGGTTCAAAGTGAACGTATTTTGATGTAATTAAATCATGCAATGAAATCATTCTGATCACCATGTCTGCACTAAACTGAATGTTGAGTTTAATGAGGTGTCTTGATTATTAATGCGAATTTTGTGATGTTGTATTACAGTTACCCCTGACGAAGAGCAAGTAATTGCTCAAAATGCATTGGGTTGTAAATAAAGGATGCTGCTGAGAACTACTTTTCGTGTATGAATCATATTTACAAGGAGGCTTGGATGGGCACCTGTGAATACTTAAAGTTTTTTTTAAAAACACGCAATTTGATGGATATGTGGAACGGATGGAAATATTGAAAAGAATATGTTAAGGTTAAAACATGGACGAATCAGTATCAGAAAAAATGGATGAGTTTAAGGGGAATCTAGTATCCTTTAAATAAAATGATGTGCACCAGGGTGTAGAACATTAATGTTGCGTTCCCCACTAATGGATCCTATTATCTATATGCCAAGAATATGGGATTTGCTAGAACCCCTACAACTTTCAAAGAGATTTTTGTTGTTAAATATGCCGCACACAAGAGTGGAAATGACATAGATTCAGTGGGCAATAATTTTGCAGATGAGGTTGCACAGTCCTGTGCTCTTATGTGTAGTACATTAGGAACAAATTGAAAAGCAGAATGTGAGAAGGAAAATGGCAATAGTTTCTAGACAATGTCAGCTAAATCACTTGAGGAGTTGAGGGAACTGCAAAATGGAAGGCAGAAGGATGAAAAGAAAAGATAAGAGAAAGCAGGACATTTAAAGGATCATCATGAGTTTTAGATGTAAAGTGATGAGACATGTACTGCCTTTCCAGAGCTCTCCCTAGCGAGAGACACTAGGGCTGCGAGCGATTTTTACTGGCTTTTAATCTTTGGCATATGTATTGATGATTTCATGTGAAAAACGGCAAAAATAGCGTTTTTCCGAATTTTTTAATTGGGGGTTCTAAATTGTGATTTTAGCTGGGGAATTGTAATAGGCACACTGACACCTTGTTTCACGCTGTAATTTCTTTGCCCTGCCTCGCCCAGCCGTCTTTTGGGAACTGCTGTTTGTGGCGGTGGGCGCCATCTTAGGTAGGGCTGGGGGTGCGCTCTAGTCGCGCCGCCCTCCCGCCCTCCCAGGCTATTTAGAGCCGGCCTCTCAAGCCCTCGCTGCCTTTCCAGAGCTCTCCCTAGCGAGAGACACTAGGGCTGCGAGCGATTTTTACTGGCTTTTAATCTTTGGCATATGTATTGATGATTTCATGTGAAAAACGGCAAAAATAGCGTTTTCCGAATTTTTTAATTGGGGGTTCTAAATTGTGATTTTAGCTGGGGAATTGTAATAGGCACACTGACACCTTGTTTCACGCTGTAATTTCTTTGCCCTGCCTCGCCCAGCCGTCTTTTGGGAACTGCGGTTTGTGGCGGTGGGCGCCATCTTAGGTAGGGCTGGGGGTGCGCTCTAGTCGCGCCGCCCTCCCGCCCTCCCAGGCTATTTAGAGCCGGCCTCTCAAGCCCTCGCTGCCTTTCCAGAGCTCTCCCTAGCGAGAGACACTAGGGCTGCGAGCGATTTTTACTGGCTTTTAATCTTTGGCATATGTATTGATGATTTCATGTGAAAAACGGCAAAAATAGCGTTTTTCCGAATTTTTTAATTGGGGGTTCTAAATTGTGATTTTAGCTGGGGAATTGTAATAGGCACACTGACACCTTGTTTCACGCTGTAATTTCTTTGCCCTGCCTCGCCCAGCCGTCTTTTGGGAACTGCTGTTTGTGGCGGTGGGCGCCATCTTAGGTAGGGCTGGGGGTGCGCTCTAGTCGCGCCGCCCTCCCACCCTCCTCACACACTATATAATGTGTATTCCGGCCAGACGGCGCAGCGGGCTGGCGCAGCGGGCGCGCCGGATGCGCGCCGAAGCCGCGCCGAAGCCAAGCCCGTCTGCGCCCGTCCAAGCCTGGACCGAGCCCAGGGCCACCCCCTATACATCTCTGGGGTCATCAAGGTTAGTTTATACTGCAAATGAACTGCACAACTTAAACAACACTTTACAGAAGGCACATGTTCCCCCCATATGCTTAATATCTGATCCCATTGGAGGGCCATTTCTTTGCACTTTGTGTACATATAATAATTCGATAACTCCTACTCCTAAACCCCAGAAACTGATACATGCTGCACTAGTTAATGTGCGCTCGCTTCCTTGCCATAGAATTGACATACTAGAGTTACTTAACACTTACGCTATCGACCTCCTATTTCTTACCGAAACTTGGGGAGACGATGCATCAGGACCTGATTTCAAGGCTGCCATGCCAGAAGATTATTGTGTCCATAGGCAGGACCGCATCTCTGCCCATAAAGGCGGAGGGATTGCAATAATATATCGCAACAGCCTCCGCGTTAAAGGTATTGATTTAAAACACAGGAGCTGTGAGGCGCTTGCCTTTACGGTCACTCTTACTACTAACCAAACATTCACAGGCACTCTTTTGTATCGACCTCCAGGCTCTCGTTCAGTTTTTCTCTCACAACTTCATCAACTGAGTGAGTTAGCTGCAGATCACAAACACTTTACTATTCTGGGAGATTTTAATTTTCATCTCGAATCCCTGTCAGATAGAGACACTGACCAGCTTATTAATGACCTTCTTGCTGTAGACCTTGAACAACTGACAACAGCTCCAACACACAAAGCAGGACACACGCTTGATGGAATTTTTACTAATAACCCCTACATTATCATGAATAAAATACTTCCCTTAACATGGTCCGACCATTTTGCCATTCTATTCGATATTCAAATTAAATCAATAGCATCTAAAAATACATCTCAGAACCCTCATCTTATCACCAGAGACTGGAAAAATTTAGATTATAATCAACTCACACAGACTCTTACTGATGCTTTCATGGGTATAGACATGGTAACTGACTCTAACATTGCAGCTACCACATACACTTCTATTCTGGAGGGGGCTTTTTCTACATTAGCTCCATCCAGAACATCCAAACATAATAGGAAGACCCCTTCGGCCCCATGGTTTACTGAAAATCTTAGACTTCAACGACAACATTGTCGTAATATTGAGCGCCATTGGCGCAAACACTACAACCCATCAGACAAAGCAACATTTAAAGCTGCTCTTCATAATTACAAGCAGAGCATAGCAACAGAAAAAAACATCTACTACACCACTCAAATAGATCAAGCTAGAAGCAGTATGAAGAAACTGTTTGAAGTTGTAAACCACCTCGCCGAACCACCCAACCCTCTTACTGAAACATCACAAACTCTTTGCAATGTATTGGCCGATTTCTTTTCTGAAAAGGTCACATCTATATTCAAAGATTTTACCCCAAATTCTGACATTACTGATTCTTCTAACAGTCGGATAAATCCTACCTCGACAGCTTTAACGGAATTCACCAGAATAAACCCTCAACTCATTTATAAATTAATTCAGTCAATTAAATCCGGTTCTCCATTGGACCCTTGCCACCCTTCCATACTCAATACTATTCCTGACATCATTACTAAACCACTGACACATATCTGTAATATTATGTTTACTACAGGTTCTTATCCTACAATTTGGAAAAACACCATAATTAGGCCACTCCTTAAAAAACCTTCCCTGGACCCCTCACTGCCTTCCAGCTATCGTCCTATTGCTTCACTGCCGTTCCCAGCTAAGATCTTTGAATTTGTCATGAACAAACAACTGTCTGACTATATTCAAATTAATGACCTATTAGATGACACCCAGTTCGGCTTCCGACAAGGTCATGGAACAGAGACGGCCTTGATAAAGGCGGCAGATGAAATAAGGGCCACGATGGACACGGGTGGACAGGCTGTCCTGATTCTGTTGGACTTGTCGGCGGCTTTCGACACGGTCGATCACTCTTCTTTGATCGGCCGTGTCGAGGCCATTGGTATCAAACATAGAGCCAGAGATCTTATCACATCCTTCCTGGCTGACCGCAAGCAGGCAGTCAAGTTAGGTGCTTTCACTTCACCTACTTTCAGCCTTCCGTGTGGAGTCCCTCAGGGTTCCTCGCTAAGTCCGACCCTTTTTAATATCTATGTTTCGGACTTAGCGAGGGTAATAAAAGAGTATAACATCAACCTAACAACTTACGCCGACGACACTCAGTTGGTATTATCCATACATAAAAATGGACCTAATGTTGCAGCAAACTTCAAGGACGGTATGAGAGCCATTAGCAGTTGGATGGCCTCCAACTGCTTAAAACTTAATTCATCCAAGACGGAGGTCATGCTCTTTGGAAGTATTCAACCTTTGTGGTCCCCTTTATGGTGGCCAGAGGAACTGGGAACTCCACCTCAACCGGTCAGCAAAGTCAGAAACTTGGGAGTAATATTTGATGACAAACTCCTGTTCCATCATCACGTGAATGCTGTAGTATCATCATCTTTTAACATCTTAAGGAAAATAAAGAAACTTCTTCCATATCTTCCTATAACTGCAGGCAAAACACTTATATCTACGCTGGTGTTTTCACATACTGATTATTGCAATGCCCTCCTCCTCAATGCACAAAAAAAGGTTATTTCCAAATTACAAATGATACAAAATGCTGCTGCCAGAGTCTTATTGACCATTCCTAAATACTGCTCGGTCTCTGGACATCTGGATCAATTGCACTGGCTTCCAGTCAGAAGTCGCACGAAGTTCAAGGCCCTTTGTATTGTCTACAAGGCAATAAACAACACGGGACCCAAATTCCTTAAAAATTCCTTTAAGCCTTTGGCAACTCCCAGAACGCTTCGTTCCAACACGGCTCATCTGCTGCAGATACCCAGAACAAGGAAAGTTAACTGGGGAGACAGATGTTTTACTATAGCTGCTGCTAAATTATGGAACTCCCTCCCTCTTAATATAAAAACCAGCCCATCTCTGATTGTCTTCAGAAAGCAACTAAAGACTTGGTTGTTCTCTCAACGACATAACTAACTATAAATCAATTCAACTTCTGCCTAGAGATCTAATCACCGGTATCAGCTCCTAGCCATTAGCGCCGAGACACCCACAGGTAATTGTAGCGCTTTAAAAATTTCAAAAATAAATAAATAAAATTCCATGTTGTTGCTGTTGGCAAGATATTTTCATGGGTTGTGATGGTATGTTGTCAATCTTTGAAAAATATTGGTTTATTCCAAGTGTCAAGAAAATTGCAGAGATACTCTGTCAGAGATGTGTCACCTATAAACAGATAAACATCAGCAGGAAGACAAATGGACCATCACATAGGAAAATCTAAAGGTCCTTCCACAAAATTACAAATAGATTTTATAGAGATGCCCCCTTGTAACAATCTAAAATATATTTTGGTAACTTTCAGCCTTTTTTCTAATTGGACAGAGACATACTTAACCAGCAGGTGAGACTCACTAACTGAAGCTGAGCTTTTATTAGGGTGGGTTGTTCCTAAATTTGATTTACCAACTTTTTTAGAGTGAGATACAGCAACTAATTTTGAATATTAAGTCATGAGAGTCCTTTGTATGGCACTGAATGTGGAGCAGATATTCCATTGTGGATATCATACAGAAGCATCAGGAATTGTAGATAGGGTCAAAGTTAACATGAAAGCAAAGTTGACTAACGTGTGTGTGTCAACAAGATTAAAATGGTCAAATACCCTTTCCTTAGTTCTGTTGAGTCTCTGGGGCACACCCAAAAGGACAACAGGCTTGTCTCTCTATCTCTATAAAGTCATAATGGAGGAAGCTCTGAAGCTTTATAACTGAACTTATGAATAGTACTGCTGATCTGGTTCTGGATTACTGCAAGGGTTTGGATGATCGGGTGTGCTCTATCTCTCACCAGGTTAATTTAGCTACACCTTCAGCAAGAGAAGAACCCTGCAATGATTTAAAGCCTGGACAATGAATTGTGGTGCGAAAACATAGTAAAAATTCCTATTTATTGGTTCAATTGAAAGGTCCTTACCAAGTGATCTGATGGTATTGTTATACTCCCTTTCTCCCCTGAGGCGTAAGCCGGGGGCCCTTGAGCACTCTTGCTCCTCTCAAATAGGAAAAACGAACAGGACTGATTGATCCAAGCTTTATTTTTAACAACTGTAAATATTTTAACCGGGCCGATTTTAGAGGTCCTGTTGGCCTTACCTTGGTGCAAGCATTACATTGCCCAGGGCGGCCTCACACCCCCTCCTCAGCTGGGAAGCCTCGCTAGTTCGGGCGCTCGGCGCTGAAAGCATTTTGGGCGCCATCTTGGGTAGGGGTAGGATCGCGGTCTAGTTGATCGGCGATCCCGCCCTCCCAGGATACAAAAGGAGTCCCTCTTCTTTCACTCGAGGTATTGTTATACTCCCTTTCTCCCCTGAGGCGGAAGCCGGGGGCCATTGAGCACTCTTGCTCCTCTCAAATAGGAAAAACGAACAGGACTGATTGATCCAAGCTTTATTTTTAACAACTGTAAATATTTTAACCGGGCCGATTTTAGAGGTCCTGTTGGCCTTACCTTGGTGCAAGCATTACATTGCCCAGGGCGGCCTCACACCCCCTCCTCAGCTGGGAAGCCTCGCTAGTTCGGGCGCTCGGCGCTGAAAGCATTTTGGGCGCCATCTTGGGTAGGGGTAGGATCGCGGTCTAGTTGATCGGCGATCCCGCCCTCCCAGGATACAAAAGGAGTCCCTCTTCTTTCACTCGAGGTATTGTTATACTCCCTTTCTCCCCTGAGGCGGAAGCCGGGGGCCCTTGAGCACTCTTGCTCCTCTCAAATAGGAAAAACGAACAGGACTGATTGATCCAAGCTTTATTTTTAACAACTGTAAATATTTTAACCGGGCCGATTTTAGAGGTCCTGTTGGCCTTACCTTGGTGCAAGCATTACATTGCCCAGGGCGGCCTTACACCCCCTCCTCAGCTGGGAAGCCTCGCTAGTTCGGGCGCTCGGCGCTGAAAGCATTTTGGGCGCCATCTTGGGTAGGGGTAGGATCGCGGTCTAGTTGATCGGCGATCCCACCCTCCTCACGCCCCCCACACTGGATATAAACGTCAAAGTCCCCCGTCCGCGCAGCGGGCGGGCGCAGCGGGCGCGCCGGCGGCGTGCCAAAGGCAAGCCCGTCTGCGCCCGTCCGCGACCGGACGGGACCAGGGGCCATACCCCCTGTGCGAGGTGATACAGAGCGGGGCAGATTGATGAGGTATGACGCTATCACATTAAAAAACCTAATGCCTCCGACCAATCACATCTGTCAGCACTCTATCCTCCCGGACTCTTCACCCGGGATATGTCTACACTGTAAATTTTCACTAACCAGCTATTTAGATAAGTCCCCTTCTAGCAAAATCTATAAAATGTTTCTTCTAAACTGCCGGTCACTGACTAAACATGCCACACAAATGTCTCTCCTGCTGGAGGAAAATGAACCAGATGCAATATTTCTGACGGAGACCTGGTTAAGAGACGCTACTGATATGGATATCACCTCTATTCTGTTAATGGGATATACCTTGCAGAGATTGGACAGATCAGAAGGTAGAGGAGGAGGCCTAGGCATCCTTCACAAAAATCAATACCTCTGTAGAACCTCATCGGCCGATATTTCCAACTGCGAGAGCATGCTATTCACCCTTGAACTTTCACCCACAGATTCATTCTCTGGTGTACTTATCTATCGCCCCCCCAATCAAATAGGGGATTTCATTGAATCACTCCAGTTAAAAATAGCTAACTCTGTGGTTAGTAGATCCAATTTCTCGGTACTAGGAGATATAAATATTCATTTAGATGATCCTAGCAACTCCATGGCTAAAGCATTTCTGGACAGTATGGCAGCCCTCCAGATTACACAGAAAGGCTTTGTGCCTACGCATGAAAAGGGCCACCTTCTTGACGGTGTTTTTAGCAATGATAACAGATTAGAAGTAGGGACCCCACTACCTCTTACCTGGACAGACCACTGTCTAATACCTATTCAGTGGACTACAGCCACGCCAACCCAGTCCTCTCCTCGTACAACCCTTCTTGGAAGAGACTGGTCCAAAGTCTCCCCAGTCCAATGGGCCAATTTACTCTCGGCTGCTCCCCCCCAAAGGGCAACAGACCCTGCAGTACAATATGAGAACTACATCAAATGGCTGTGCACAGCTTTGGACTCCATCGCACCTATCAAAGTTCTTAAAGAAAAAACTAAGTCCAAGGACTCACCTTGGTACACTCTTGAACTTAAGGAACTAAAAAGGGCATGCAGAAGATCCGAAAGAAATTGGAGGATTTCCCGTAGTAAGGAAGACAAAACCACACACCTTGAAGCCATTAAAAAATATAAATTAGAAATCAGACGAACCAAAACCTTATACTTCGAGGAAAAAATTCTAACTGCCTCCAACTCTTCTAGAGAAATCTTCCAAATAGCAAAATTCCTGGTTGATATCCCCTTGGTTCTTGCTGATCCGAGTACAGCTCAGGCCCGCTGTGAAAGTCAAGCCGAATACTTCCACAGCAAAATACAAAAAATTGCCTCTGCATTTAGCTCACCTAATTTATCCCAAGATACTGGAACCAGCTTACCTAACATCATGACTCCAAAACTAGATGAGTTTCCACTGCTGGACGAGAACTCACTTGCAACCATTATGATGAAAATAAAATCTGGATCTCCTACAGACCCTGCCCCTCCCTATCAGTTAGTAAAAATTGAGAACATTATCAAACCTGTCATTCTCAATATACTAAACTCATCTATTTCCACAGGTTCAGTACCTACTGCATGGAAATGTGCACAGGTTAGGGCTTTGCTGAAGAAACCCACTTTAGACCCAGGGAATATGGCCAACTATCGGCCTATTTCCCTCCTTCCGTGGATCAGCAAACTCCTAGAAAAACATGTCAATTCATCCATTACTCAATTTTTAGAGAACCATCATCTTCTCCACGACTCCCAAGCGGGCTTTCGCCCAAAATTGGGAACTGAGGCGGCCCTCCTGGCGGTAACTGAGCTGGCCAGGAAGCAAATGGATCAAGGCGGCACTGCAGCAATTATGTTGCTTGACCTCAGTGCCGCCTTCGATACCGTTAACACCAATATTCTTCTTTACCGCCTCAATCAGATCGGAATTTCTGGGAAGGCCATGCAGTGGCTCCAGTCATTCCTGGAGAATCGATCTTTCAGGGTAGTTGAGGGTACTACTCACTCAAAAGTCTGGCCCCTGGATCAAGGCGTACCTCAGGGCTCTTCATTGAGCCCTACCCTTTTTAATGTTTACATGCAGCCACTAGCCGACATAGTGCTCTCTTTCGGCATTGATATAATAACTTACGCCGATGATACACAATTAGTTGTATCCATGAATCAAGCAGACTCTTCCCCGTCCAACCTAAGTAACTGTTTGGTAGCGGTAGCTCAATGGATGGCCACCTCGCATTTGAAATTAAATGGCGAGAAAACTGAGCTCATGGTGCTGGGTAACCCAACCATTCCCAGCCCTCTGTCAGATTGGCCACCTTGCATGGGGCCCACACCCCAACCGAAATGCCACATAAAGAGCTTAGGCATTTGGCTGGACTCCAACCTTAGCTTTATGCAGCAGGCTACCACTCTTTCTGCCACATGCTTTGGGCTAATGCGCATGCTGAGAAAAGTGCTGCCTCTTCTTCCTTTTGAAGCCCGCAGAATAATGGTCCAAGCCATTATCCTGTCCCGTCTGGATTACGGGAACTCGCTATATCTAGGTGCCCCCGCATTCACAATCAAAAAGCTACAGGTGATCCAGAATGCTGCAGCTCGCCTCCTGCTGGGCCTCAACAAACGAGAGTCAGCCACCACTGCCCTGAGGAAACTGCACTGGCTCCCTGTCAAGGCTAGAGTGCTATTTAAATCTCTTTGCTTTATGCACAAAGCTATGTGGAAGAACGCCCCTACCATGATCTGTTCCTTGGCAAAACCCTATCTTCCTCACAGATCCCTAAGATCCAGCACTGCTTTTCTGGCTACTGTCAGTAAAGTCAGACGGACAAGATGGGGCGGACGCTCCTTCTCCTGGAATGCCGCGAAGGAATGGAACTCCCTGCCCACCTCCCTTCGCAGTGAACCTAGCCTTCTAAAATTCCGGAAGGCTCTGAAAACGCATCTGTTCATTTAATCTCTTTCCTTTTCAGTATGACGGTACTTAGCGCTACGAGGCCTCCGGGTTGTTTGCGCTCTACAAAACCCGATTAATAATAATAATAATATTGCTGTAATGTGTTAGGGTTTGCCAAATTGGACCCACACATCTCACAGAAAGAGAGGGAAGATTGCAGATGAAGAAGTGGTGACACACACCACTAATTCACAGAGGCAAAATTGAGTTTGCTACTTGGATTCAGATGGCAGAGAACAAAAGTTCAAGAACAACAACAAAAAGAACAACAGCTTAACCTAAAACACAACTCATATTGTCCCAGTTGTATGTTGTGCCTGTAGTAAAAAAAAGAAAATATGAAAGTGAGGCAAGTTGAACAATTTGACTGAAGATGGAAGCTTGATACTTTCTGATTGGTCTGAAGATTTTAGAGAAGGAAAAGTAGTGTTGACAGTATGAAGACAAATGGAGAAACATCAGCTGACACAACAATAGATCTGAATGAAAGAGATTCTGAAAAGCCTAAAGTCAGGAGATCAATAAGCGTAAGAGTGCCAAACTAGAAGCATGCAGCTCCTGAATGCACATGTTTGGCAAAGATCGGACCAGAAGAATTAGAGATTGATCTGAGAGACTGTTGGAGTATCCTCTGTGAACAGACATGAACTGGGAATGAAGGTGATAAGCATTCAATGATTTTCTGATGGGGTAATAGAATTGAAATTTTGAATCTTTAAGAAGAAATGTTAGTTTTTTCCTGAAAACCTCTCATAGATTAGAATCTCAGATATTTGTATGCACATACCATTTACAAGATATGCTATTTTTTATAAACAATAGTTGTGTTCCTTAGGTTTCTGGCAGAAGATAGTTTTGTTTCTGCATTTAACTGTGGGAATTAAATTCCTGAATTATATGCCCAGATCTGCTTGTATCAACTTATTTTGAAAACTGAAGTTAATGACATCAAGTTTTGAATATTTTCAAAAAATAAATGTTTGACATTTTGGCACCTTGTTCATAGTTTTTATTTTTGAAAGTTTGTATAGAAAGACTATAATAATGCTATATGCGATAGAAGATTGAATCATGGAAATGTTTCTGTTGGAATCTTTAAAGGAAATACTTATGTTAATTTGCTTACAGAATTAGATGAGTAAAATAAGCTCTATAAGAGTGAAATGTGGACTTTATCAAGTGCTTATGGATATATTTGGTGTGTTGATGTCCCATTGGTGTAGCTTTGAATAATCTAAAAATTAGAAAGTTGTCTACTTCAGTGGATCGTTTGGCTGCTAAAGCTCTAGGTTCATTAGCTAAAATGAATGAAGACATAGTAGCCATTCATGCAATAGTTGTGCAAAATAGGCTTGCTTTGGATATTTCGCTTGTGAAAGAAGATAGTGTGTGCAGTGTAATAAAGGTCCAGTAAAGTTGTACATTTGTGCCTGATATTTGAATGCAAATTAATAGGTATATTATTAATTTAACTAATGTTTCTGATGAAGCTAAAACCTGTGAGAGACTGGTGCATGGGAATGATTGGTTCATTGTTCAGTACGATTAGAAAAGGAATAGCAAGGACTGGTAAATGTTTTGGTGATGTGGGTGGTGGCTTATTAAAAAGGATACCAACCCCCTACCATAATACTTATTCTTATTCTAAAATGTCTATTTAGACAAATAAAACCTTTATAAGTTACTTGTTTTAGGAGATTTTTGAAATGTGATAATGAAAGTTGAAGATGACTAGTAAAAGAAAGAGGGGAGATATCATCATTGATTACATAAAATACCAGATAATATGATGAAATTAAGTCCTTTGAGACGACGTAAGCATAACTAGAGGCACATTTATTTTACAGGGCTTTTACTTGTTTGCAATGACATTTTAAATTTGCTGAAGAAAATGTTGATTTTAAAATTGCATGAACAAATGTGCTATGCGTATTTTTCTCTTCTGTTTTTTTCCTTTTTATAAACTAGTTGAAATGGGATTAATTTAATTGTGCTTTCTTCTTGTACTGAATACAATGTATTTATGTTTATGCCTTAGGAGGAAGCCATGCCAGAATGTTCTTGTATGTTGCAATATTCAGGTCTGCTGTTGCCCAAGCTGCAACTGTATCTTCATTATTTTTTTAAGTGGCTTATTGTTTGGTTTGCTTCAACAGTGCAATGTAACTTCCCTTGTTTGTAGGGTAAAGGGTGATTACCATGTATCCATTATTTAGACATTTCCTAAAGTAACCTTGTTAGAAACAATTTTCAATGCTGACTGAGTGGTATATGTCATGTATCTTTGTTAGTATAGCAATATGATAGTACTTCAAGCCATGTCCTGTGCGTTGTTTTTTTAGTTCTCCGAAACTATAAAATATGCCATATCTGGAATGTGTACCAGGTCTTTTGCTCGTTTCTGTGGAGGCAGACACCATGATAGTCTACTTATTTGATTTATGCTTAAGGAATTTTCTTTGACTTGCCACAGACGTTTCTATGTCTTACATGTCTTTTTTCAAAGGCTGAATGCATGTCGATCCTCTTGTTGAATACTCTCCTTTGACTTTCTGACTGAGTAGATTTCTGCTACCTCTTTATTGGATTTTATATTTGTGTATGGGTAATTCCCTTATGTTATGACCTCTCACAATTGGCATTTTTTTCATGCGGCATTGGTGCTGAAATGACTTTGATTAAATAACGTATTTTTGAAATCTGGAATTATTATAAATATTAAATAGACTTTTAGGATTTTGACTTGGAATAGTGTCCTGCAAAAGTTTCCTTTATTTGTTCAAGGGCCCTTGTCCACTGGGACCGGGCACCCCGATCCAGCGCAATTGCCCTTTACATTCATTAGTGCAATCTCCAACACGGGTACTAGTGTATGTGGCTTAAAAAAGTGGTTTGATTGCCTGAACCTCGCTTAGAGCAAGGGTCAGGGTAATTATAAGATGCATGTAATTCAAAATTATTTATTTTAGAATGAACTGCCACAACCTCGTTTCCCAGTTTACCTGCTATTCATTTTTTCTCTTTTTTACTCTCTTTTTTCTTTCTCTGTTTTCCTTCATTCTTTCTACTAATTCCATAAATCTTTCTCTTTGCTTCATTCTCTAACTTTCCTCAGTTTACCAACCTTCCTTTCAATCTTTCTGTCTTTCTCTTTGTTTACCTCACTTGTAAACATGTACACCTACACCCAACAACTAGCCCTTAGCTCCAAATTTGGAGGATGTCTCGGTGTTGGGTTTTGTTGATTGACTACAGCAGCAAGGTGCCCAGGTGGAGGGGGGGTGCTTTGTTCACGTGCATATGAGGAGGACCGCCAGATAGGACACCCTTGTGCTTGTAATATTTCCAACTGCCAATCCATCAGTCATACATCTACTGGCCAGTTATTGGAGCAATGTAGTCTGATCCTGAGCCTGAGCCTTAGCCTGGTATTAAAACCTGACATTTCTGGTACACATGCCCATTTGATCTCTAGTGATTCATCTCCAGTCCTGCAGTCCCCAACAGCTAAGGTATCCCAGAAGCTCTTGCTGGTTTCCTGAAAAATAGCTGGAGTTAAATCAATATTGTCTTTACCCCATTGGCTCTACTTTGTGAAACCTGTATATATTTGTATTTTACAGGAAATCTGGAGCATTGAGCCTATTCATAGGGCCGGGTATCTACATTTCCATACACCTGAGCCATCGAATAAGTTTGGGTTCCCCACTGGGGGACTGTTGATTTGGGATAAAGATAGAACTGAGATGCAGTGTCACCCATCTTCACACTTGCAGCCCTTATATCCTGGGTATTCGAATCAAGGGGTGCTCAATACTGCCATTAGTATCTATACTATCTATGTGCAAGGAACACAGGGAGGGCAGTCTGATACCCTCCAGAAATTAGAGGAGTTATTGGATAGGAGAGACCACCTCTCATTCTTTTGATAGAAGCAAGTGACTTTAAAGTCACCTTTGAGCCCCTAGCCATGGTGTTATCTCTTGTCAAAAAATGTAAAAAGGTTGCAATCCAGCTCAGAGCCTTGTCCTTTGTATTTGGGGTCAAAGTTCTCAATGGTAGAACTAAGTCTGACAAGCTGGGGGCACACACCTAAAAAAGAATTAATTGTTTGAGTCGCATAGACTATATCTTGTTGCATTTAAGGCTGTGGCACCTAGTTGATGATATAGAAATAAGGGCCAGAATGGAAAGTGAACATAACCCTGTATGTCTAAGGCTGTTGTTATCATGGAGTTGTTTGCCTAATCAGGACAGGCAGAATGCATTATTTTGCAACCTGGTTTTCACCAATGACAGATTACTTTTCAAGTGGCGGCACCTAGTGCCACAAGGAAAGTTTTGAGCGGCAGCTACAGCATTTTATGGCACCTGTGGTAACCATTGAAACAAACATCTAGGGCAGCAATACCTGGTTTAGTAGAGAATGTAGAACAGTGCAGGAATGACTCTTTCAGGCCATCAAATCAAACGATGTACCTCTCGTAAAATCACTAAGGAAGTTATTTAAACAGACCCAGGCACAGGCAAAGAAGGGGTGGGATGAAGATAGGTGGTATCTCTATATGAGGCTTGCAAAGACAAAGATAACAATACGTTCTCGTCCTTGGTTATATAAAATGGTACTACAGCTTAACCATTAGTTGAGAACCACAAAGCAGCAGAGGAGTGGCATTCCCATTTAAAATCAATGTATTCCAAAGCCATAATCCCCACTATCCTGGTATAATTTCAATTGGAGTTTGAAGACAATTCATTTGATCTCTCGTAAATTCAAACTTCTATTGACGCAATTGTGCGACACAAAGTGCTGAGTCCTGACAGCATTCCTGGTTACCTTTTCCTACACACAAGGAAAAGCTCAACTATATACATTAGACTACTCTCTAATGTCATAGCTGGTGGTCCTCTAATTACTGGATCTTGGAAGGAAGCTGAGATGATACCTACATCCAAGAAGGGTGACAGTAATATCCCAATGAACTATAGGCCCATCAGGCTAATCAACTTAGCCCAGAAGGTCTTCTCTTGAGCTTTGTTATTGAAGTTCCAGGACTGGATAAATGGGCTTTGTATACTGTCACCCCTCCAAGCTGACTTCAGGTGCAGGATAAACACCATTGATCAGCATTTTGGTTTCCTCCTACTATTATGGAAAATAGTGGTTACAGGGAAACAGAGCCTTTATGTCGCTTTCATTGAATGAAATCAAGATTTGACTTAGTCCCTAGAGCAAACCTTTGTTGTGTGCTGCATGACATGGCTATGCCCATGGAGATCTTATCTATTGTGGTTTTCCCTGATGAAGAAAATTGTGGCAGAGTACCGTGGGAGGACCAAGGCCAACTTACAAAACCATTCAGTGTGTCCAAGCGCATTAGCCAAGGATGTGGTTTGGCCCCAACTCTTTTTTCTCTTTATCTAAATGATGTTGTTCAGTTTCTGGCCATTAAACCCGCAGATTGTTAAATAAGGAGAACATTCCAACACTCCTTTTCGCTGATGACACACTTTTAGTGTCCAAAACTCAGATTGACCTGCAATTGTTATTTAATCAGTTTGACTTTTTTTGTGCAATGCAGTGCCTTGAGATAAATACTTCAAAAACTAAGTATATGATAATTAAACCCCAAAAAACACAGTTTGGGGCCCACCATCAGCGGGGCTCTCCTAGAGAGGGTTGATACATTTAAGCATTTGGGCATCAAGTTGTCTGAAAGGATGTCCTGGAAACAGCATACCACCAAGATGTCTCTCAAACTAAGGCAAACAGTTGGACCACTTATTAAAGAACACCAAATCTCCGCTAACAAGCCTATCTCTACAGCCCTCCAAATGTATAAACTTAAAGCATTGGCAGATGCACTTTATGAGGTGGAACTCTGGGTCTTTGAAAGATGTGACAATCTATCTTCTATAGAACGTAAGTTCCTGAGGACCCTGGTGTATGCTCCCACCAGCACCCCGTTATTCCCACTAAAGATGGATATGGCTAGGAGATCAATTGGTAATAAGGCCAGACCGAGTCCTTTGTTGTATTGTAGGCAAGTCAGGTCTACCCCTTATTATCCTCCAGTGCCATGGCACTACAAGCAGTAGTTACTCTTGATGAGTATAAAAAACTTGCATGGCTTTGGAATGTTATATTACTGCTGGCTGACATTTGTTTGCCCAAGATTTTGGATTATACATCCATTGATACTTTCCCTCCTAAATTTTGGGAGTGGGTTAAACACTGTGAGCACAAAACGTCAACAGGGGGTCAGCTGATGAAGGAATTCCTGATTTTTAAATCTGACTGTGTATTAGAGGTCTATCATGATACCATCCTGATGGAGCATGCATGACACACTTACTATGTGCGATGAGTAAAAGAGCAGGCCTATTGAGAAAGACTTAGGAAAACAGTCCAAAATAGAAGCAGGATCAGGGTGCTGTAGCAAGCGTGTGGCCGAGGAATCCACACATTAAAATCACCCAATCAGTTAACTGCTTGCCTTCATGATGTAGGGAGCAAGAAGATACATTAGTAAAACAAACCAAAATGAGATGCAGGCTGTAGTGCGCAATACATTAAAGTACCGGTACATAAGATAGAAGCAGAATGAAAGATAAATAAATTGGTGAAAGTCAACAATGTATGAAGTTACAATGCAAACATTCACAATGCAGTATTTCACATGGCTTTTGTTACAACGCAAGTCATTACAACGACTTGCGCTGGAGGGCACTGGACTTAGGAATAGTATGATTTACTATTCCACCTTCAGCCTACATAACAGTAGGGAAGGTGTTGGAATAGTAAATCATACTATTCCCTAGTCTAGAGCGCCATCCAGCGCAAGTCGTTGTAACGACTTTGGTTGTAACGCCCACGATGTAAACATACAGCGGTGTAACGACCGCGTTATACAGGTTGTTCTACTGTCAAAAGAGGTCTTCATGATAAAGCATTGTAAAAATGTGTCCTTCAAAAATATGTGCTATCTGTGAAGGTGCGTAGTTTTTTTAGGGCCTGCGCAACTAGAGGTTTTCTGGATAAGGGTAAGTGTGATTTTATATGAACACAACCTCTCATGTATCACACTGGAAACCTCCAGTTCGCGAAAGGCCAAAATAACTATGTAACTTCAGCCACTTGTTAGCATTAGCAAATGAAATGAACTACTTGCTATTCTAACATCTTATCTTTAATGCACCCAACACTGCTGCCTAATGGAGGACAAAGGGTTGTCAGCTCACATCTCAAAAAATAGCGACTGCTCATGGCAACTAAGTACTTTAAGTAACCTATAAGAGGGTGTGAAAATCTCAGAACTTTAATATTCTATTTTATGCCTTCAGAATCCTTCCTTGCACAAGTGTCTGAACACTGCATCTATTTTTGTATACCTATGGTAATCCTGTGCATGTGACTTTTTGTGTTGCTAAACTGCTAATACTTCATGTATCCAGTTACAATGTAGATTATTATCGAAGATTAGGAGAAACATTATTTACCTGTCCCCAGAAGGAGCTCATTTTATGAAAGCAGTCATTTATCATTCGAGTCACAGAGAGGAGCTCTGAGTCCTTGTAATCACAGCGGTTTCCAAACATAATGGAGACAATAATGTTGGTGGTGATAGTCCCGAAGAGATCTCTGGGGTTAAATGGAGAACCTAGTGCAAAAAAATATAATTATTGCAGGGAATTGTATTTTTTTCTTTTTCCAAATTAAGTTGAGGGTGTCAACTGCATTATTACTGAGCACAACATGACACAGAAGCTCTCAATGAGGCACTGGACCCCATCAACTATATTAGCAGGCTAATTCTTAAAGTGTGTCATATCACATAGGTGTATATACAAAGCCTCTTAAAAGCATTAACCTGACTGAACACAAATTTCTGATTTCATACTTGAGCAGCATTCTACGATCTTAAGTAATATACATTTCCCACACCCACAGTTTAGCATTCGGATAATACAGAACATCTTCACCCCCTGGGTAGTACATACAAACCCTATGTCCATCATAGCAAAAAAAGTGCAACTGCATACAATATACATTGTATAATAGTACTAGCAGCCTGATTCATTAAAGTGCAACATTTTCAAACTAATACATACCAGAAACCTCTAAAAGCATTTAACTTATCTTGCCCATAATTCTGATATCAAGTTCGCCCAATATTCTGCAGTGTACCATAGCATAAAGTGTATGTGCATACATTGTAAACAATATTAGCAGCCTCGTTAATAATATGCAAGGTTACAATAAAATGCATACATGAAGTCACTAACAGAATTTACCTGTCTTGGGTAGCTTTCTGAAATCCCACTTGCCCAGTATTTAGAAGTATAGCATACCAAACACTTCCCATATGCTGGGCCAATTTATCAATGATCTCCTTACCCAGTACAACTACCTTGCTGTGCATTCTATCACAACCATTTTCCTTAAGCAACTTGCATTTGATTATAAAAGATGTTCACCCCTGCCTTGTAAAGACTATATGGCTTACCCATCCACTTGGTCTCTCCAGTTAGGAAGAAGCTGCCATATTTTTACTCCTTTCTTTTTGCCATTATAGATAGCTTTCTCAAGGCTATATGTTCTCAATAAGCGAGCTAACCATGGATGAAATATTGGTGGGTTAGCGTCCAGCCATGCTAACGCTATGCAGATTCTATATACCACCATTGCTATACAGATAAGGGCCCCGCCTTCATCTATACTAAGGTAATTTATACCAAGCATAATTACCTGAGGGGTAACTTTCACCTGCAACAGCAACTTCTTCTGTAAGAATACTTCTATTTCTCTTATCAGCAGTATAAGCTCGATGCAGGTGGCAAACATATGTATTAAATCTGCCTTGTATAACGCGCACTGTGGGAAAACACTCCCCCCCCCCCACCATTTGGCAATGCTATATGGGGTATAATACAGTTCAAAGTATGGTTTATAAAACTGTGCTTTATGATCAGCAGGCATTAAAATCCCTAAGGTGTTTAAAAGCGCCATTTGAAAATCTCCATCTGAAATTCCCAGAGTCTCTTGCCACTTTGGAGAGCATTTGCCCAGATCGTCTTTCATATAATTATTTAGTACTGCATATAATACTCCAATCCTTGGCACTTCAGGTTGTCTTAATATGTCCACCAAATCACAGCTCTAAAATTTCTCTTTTCCTCCTCAATTTTTTAACAGAAAGAACCTAACTTGTAAATATTTAAAGAATTCTCTATTAGTTACATCATATCTCCCCCTCACCTCCTCAAATGACATTACACCACCTGAATTAAGGAGGCACCCGACATGTGTTATACTGGCCTTTATCCACTTTTCAAAGTAATGATCATTAAGAATATCAGAGAGGTCCCTATTCTGTACAAAGGGAGTGTAATAATTTTATTTCTCCAGCCCTGTTGAACGGCATACAGAGGACTGTACCCTAAAAGCCGTATGTAGAGTCTTGAAGCATACTTTTTTGTAGTATCCATAATTAAGCTGATGCCATAAACATCCTCTTACATCGTGGCTGTCCTCCAGTACAGAAGGGTAACTATCACTGGAAATCTCCATCCCAAGGCTTGCCTTGAAAAGGGCCGTATAATATTTAACAGAAGCTGCCTACCAATATAATTTAAGATTAGGTAAGGCCAGGCCACCACGCTCTTTGGGTAAAAATAAATATTTAATTGTTCTTCTGGATCTAGAGTACGCCCATATGAACTGTGCAAAGATGCTTTTCAAGTTTTTTAATCCAGGAATTCATAAAAATCAAGGGAATTGCTCTTAAAAAGGATAAAACCTTGGGAAAACATAACATCTTGATAATATTGACTATATCAATCAATGTGAGGTGTAGGTTATCCATTCTTTTAAGTGCCTTTTTCTTTTCGCCGGCACACTGATCCAGGTTGTCTTTAACAATCTCATTGACTTCAGCAGTAATCACCACCCCCAAATATGTGGTCTTTTTAACAACCCTTTTTCCCATACTTGGTGCAAATTTATTAGCTACTATTTGTGTTTTATCCCTATTCAGGCCATAGTCAGACCCTAGGCCGAATCTTTGGGCCTTCTTTTCAATTGCTTTCATTGCCATTTCGGAATGAGATGTGACTAATGTGACATTGTCAGCATACGCCAACACCTTCTCTGCATACTCTGTTTCAAATAGTGGAGGTATATCTGCTGAGTACTCTAAATATTTTAAAAAGGGTCTATAAATAGCGAACAATTATGGGGAGCAGGGGCACCCATGACATGTTCCTCTTGTTATTTAAATGCTTCGGTCAGTCCCCCATTGTAATGTAATGTTATGTTATAAGAGACTTATAATGCGCACAATTACTCAAGAGTATCCTGGCACGATAAGGACTGCAGACGTGCGGAAGGAGTAAGATTTAAAAAGCCTGATTAAAAAGGTGGGTATTGAGGAGTCTCTTAAAGGCACGGAATTCCTGGGTGTGGTGCAAAGCCACGGGGAGACTGTTCCAGAGCGTGGCTACCTTGACGGAAAGTGACTGACCCCCCAGTCTAGAGCGCCGGAAGCGGGGGGTGGCCATCAGATGGTGAGAGGCAGAACGTAAAGATCGGCAAGGAGTATAAAAGGCTACACGTTTCCTAATGTAAGAAGGTCCTAAATCATGCAGTGCTCTATGGGCTAAGGTGAGGACCTTAAACTGCACCCGCTGGGCCACAGGCAGCTAGTGAAGGTTGCGCAGGTGTGACCTTATACTGGATCTCGTAGAGATGTTAAATAAGAGTCTGGCCACCTCGTTCTGGATCTGCTGGAGTCTATTCACCAAATATCCCGGGCTGCCAATAAAAAGCGCGTTGGCATAGTCCAAACGGGACAAGATAAGTGCCTGAGCCTCCATTTCCTTCGCCGGCTGAGGGAGCAAAGGGAAAAATCTACTAAGCGGCTTGAGTGTGCCAAAACAGACACCCGTTAGTCTCTTGATGTGGTCAGAGAACCTGAGATCCTCCCCGAACCAGACTCCCAAGTTTTTGGCCGGACCACCCTCCGAAAGAGGGCCACAGGGCATCAACAAAGTTTGGAGGAAATTGGCCATACAGCAGGATTTCAGATTTCCCCTCATTGCACTTGAGCTTACCTGTGCCAGCCATGTAAACACGGCGGCAAGGCAGCTCTGAGCAGCCCCAGTACACAGGTTGGGGCCATTCCAGGTGAATAAAAGCTGGGTGTCATCAGCATAAGCCATGATTTTGGCACCCAGCTCTTCCGCCAAGGAGATCAATGGAGTCAGATAGATGTTGAAAAGCAGAGGACTCAGAGTCGAGCCCTGAGGGACTCCAGTCGAGACCTCCCTGGCCGAGGATGAAAAGGAGGTATCGAGACCTGCTGAGTGCGGGCATCTAAAAAGGACTCCAGCCAGGTCCACAATGCCCCAGAGATGCCAATGGCAGAAAGGCGGGAAAGAAGAAGCTGGTGAGGGACCGTATCAAAGGCGGCAACGAGGTCCAATAGAATCAGAGACGCTCTGCTGCCTCCATCCAGGCACTCCCTGATTGCCTCCGCCATTTCAACCAGCGCTGTCTCTGTGCTATAAGAAGTTCTGAAGCCTGACTGGGCCCCAGAAGATTCCACAAAGGCTTCCAGTTGGCGGAAAGCCACTTTTTCGCAGACTTTGGCCAATGCTGGTAGTAAAGGTATTGGGCGATAGTTGGCTGGTCCCGCAGGATCTGCCGTCGGCTTCTTGAGGAGAGAAAGAAGCTTAGCTTGCTTCCATTGTCCCGGTACAATCGCCGACTGAAGAGACAAGTTGACAATGGTCATAACTTCAGTACACACAGTATCAGCCACCCCAGCTAGGACTCTGGCCAGACAGGGGTCAGAGGGAGAGCCTGACTTGAGAGATTTAAGAACAGTAAGAATGTCAGACCTCTCAGCCGAAGCAAACTGCGAGAGTAGTGTGTTGGAGGAGATACAGAGAGGAGGTATTGGGGGGGAGTTCGAAAGTGGCACTGATAGACCCAGACTTTCTTGAATTAATTGTATCTTATGAATAAAGAATACTGAAAGCTCCTCACAACATCCTGAGGAGGCTGGGATGGCCTTATGCTCCGCACAGGGTGACATAAAGCTTTTAACGATAGAGAAAATCTCTTTGCCATTATTATTGGCTTTCATTATTCTATCAGTATAAAAATGGCTTTTAGCTTTCCTGACAGCTGTATAGTAAATTCTCTGAGCTGTGCGCAAATCGGGCTTAGCTACTGGGCAATAGGCAACCCGCCACTGACGTTCCAACTTCTTGCAGCCCAGTTTCATCTCCTTTAGAGTAAGGGAGTACCAGAGCTGAGAGGCAGAAAGCTGGTGAGCCTTGGTAGGCAAAGGTTTGCCTGAGGATTCGACTCCCCGGCTAACCCAGGTGTTACACCGGTCAACCGCCCCCTCCAGGTCAGCAGCGGGGTCAACCCGAGAGTGATAAAGGGTATCTATTAACCCTGGAATATTGACCTTACGGGTGGGAGGGCCAGATGGCAAAGATGGCCTGCGAGAACATTTTCCCATATCCCAGGAGAAGGTAATCAGAGAATGGTCAGAACAGGAAACAGGCAATGGATCTTCTGTATGCAATTCGAAATTTGAACATACCAGATCAATCAAATGGTCCCTAGAGTGGGTAGGCTTGGAGACCCACTGGGTCAGCTGTGTCATGGACAGAAGGTCCAGTAGAGCCGTGGCATCAGGGGCCTCCGAGGTTTCTAAATGGATGTTAAAATCGCCCAAAAGGAGTAATGTAGGGAAGCGCAAAACCCGTACAGCGATGGTCTCCCCCAGAGTCTTGAGGAAAGCACCAATCTGGCCGGGGGGCGGTAAATCAGCATGCCCCCCAGTGTGAAGTGGGGCGATAGGGTGAATGAAAAATCCAGAGCCTCGCCCTCCAACACATCCGCAGAGGTTTCGCATGCAAAGGCCCAGTTTTCCCTGAACACCACAGCGGTTCCCCCCCCTTTCCCAGTCGTGTGGTCTGCACGTGCTAAATGATACCCACAGAGGACAGCGAGTTCAACCACAGGCTCACACGACTCCCTGAGCACTGTTTTGGTGATAAACAGTACATCGAGCTTATAGTCAACAATTAGCTCAAAAATATTTTCTGCATGTGTCACCATTGAGCGAGCATTAATGAGGGCTGCCAGAACGCCCAACTCCTTCCCTACTGTAAAGCCACTACTAGAAAAATTAGTAACAAAGTGGAAGCTGCAACTAGGACACCCCCTGGCCAGATCTAAAATATCATCACAGCGTTTCAAAAACCCAAACTCTAGTCTCAGGATCTTTATACAGGGCTTTCACTGCACAGATAAAGTGTTCCTCATTCCCTTTCCATTGCAAAGAGGCCCAAAGAAACTGCCAAAAGACCCTATCAAAAGCCTTCTTGGTATCTAAATAAATTGCGGTCATAGGGTATCCTGCCACTTGCCTTATGTCAAACAGTGTGATGATCTTCCTCCCCACTTGGAATAAACTGGGTCCTCTTAGCGCTAGGATGCCCAAGGGTAGCTATGCGCTCTATAAATCCTCATCCAAATCCAAAAATCCAAATGTGTCCTATGGTACCTCTCCCTAGAATAAAACCATGTTGGCTCTGGGACACAATTTTATGTATTATTAGCGACAAGAGGGGAGGCTAGAGTTTTGGAATACATTTTCACATCCCCATTAATAAGGGTTATAGGCCGATAGGACCCTAACTCCTCACAAGGCTTGTTTTTTGGGGAAAGATAATAATCTTTGCCATAGCCCATGACACTGGTAGTCTCATACCCTCCATAAATTGTAAAAACAAGGTCCTCATAATATCTTTCAATTGTTCTTGAAAGACTTTGTAAAACTAAGTGGGAATCAGATCTGGTCCCGTCGCTTTCCCTCTCCGTAAGCTATCCATGGCAGTAGCAATCTCATTCCACATTAGTAGTTGATCTAGCTGATCCCTCTGTTCTCTTGTTAATAGCACCTTGGCAGGTTGTTCCAGATACTTCCCTATCAGTTCTTCCCTCTGCCTTCCCCACCTGACCTTCTGTATACAAAGATGGATAAAAGTTGCAGAAAGCGAAAAGGATCTCATTTAAATCTGACCTCAAGCCTACCAGCGGATCTCTTATTGCCTTGATTTCATTCCGGGTAACTTCCTGCCCTGTCCTAACTGCAAGAAGATGACAAATCCTTTTGCTGCACTCGTACATCTCGCGGTGCACTGTTGCTTCGTCGACAGCTTTTTTCAGGAATTTTTCCCCTATTGCTGCTTTGTTTATTGCAACCCCTAGACAGGCATCTTCTATATTTTCCTTCTGTTGTATAGCCTTTAGTAAGCCGCCTTCAGCCTGTGCTAAATTGCTTTGTAAAGAGAGAAGTTCCATCTTTTCAGCTTTATTCTTCTTTATTGCATATTGCATTGATTCCCCCCATATCCCTGCTTTCAGTGTATCCCGGACTGTGCCAAGGGAGCAAGGTTCAAAGGTTCCTGCCCAGAAACTCCGGAATCCATTTCTTCATGTACTTCACATAGCCTCCATCCACCAGTAATGCTCTTTCGAATGTCCATGAAGAAAAGGATTTCACCTGATCACTCCCTCCCTGGACCTCAATTAATAGCGTATTATGGTCTGAGAGGTATCTGGGGCCATTTTAATTGTGCTTCTCTGCCTGATTGTGTGCAAGACAAAGACATAATCTAGTCTTGCATACTTCTGGTGAGGCGCAGAGTAGTATGTAAATCCTTGATCCTTTGACCTTACTTCCGCCCAGACATCACACAGTTCATGCTCTTGCCACATGTCACATAAAGCTTGGTAAACTTTAGGTTTCTTGCCTGTATATGGTTCCCCCTGCTCCTAACCACTATCAAGGTTAATGTTAAAATCGCCGCACACCATTATCGGCAATAGCCAATGTGACAATTCATTCAACAACCAACCCAATAGGGCCGGATCATCAACATTGATAACATAAAGGGAGCATAAAGTAAACTTAGGAGACCCAGGAGCACCGCAGCTAGTGATAATCCAATGCCCAGATGTGTCAGCTTTAACTGAAAAAAAGGGGATTTCTTTGTTAAAGGCCAAAATTGCTACCCCCCGAGTACGCGCGCCTTGCGTTATTGCTCATATTATACTATATACCAAGTATTTCAAAAGATCTTTTTGGCTCCCTTCTAGGTGGGTTTCTCAAAGGCTCACTATATTGGCTTGTAGCAATCTGCGCCCTTGAGATACTATTTGTCTCTTTTTAACATTGTTTAGATCAGAGATATTGACCGATGTGATCCTTAACTTACTCATTATTAAGTTTTTGTTTAGCCTTACCCCGCATTGAGGAATCATTTGTTTCAAAATTAAGCATCACACCACCCCAGTGTAACTTCTCATAACCCCAACCCACTCCAAGCCTCTTGGTCTACCTCCCACCCCTGTACCCCACTGCCCCCCCACTGCCCCCTCTGCCCACCTCCTTCAAATTCCTAGGCAATCAGGCATATCCTGAGTGATGTGCATCTAATTAACTGCCCCAACTTCTCCCTGTGATATCCCACAACTATGTCAATAACGATAATTCAGCAGTACTTTTCAGATTAGCCTCAAGTCTCCAAGGTCCCCCCTTTTTCCAGCTTTACTGTTTCATTCAAGTAACCCTGTGCTAGAATCTCTAAAACAAATATGAGAGCAATTCCTTTCTATTCAACTTTCAGTTTGGACTGATTTTTAAAAATAAACTCTGCCCCTGCTTCCTAGAATGGAGTCATTAGCTGTCTTAACCTCCAATGCGGTTCTACAGTTGCGTGGGCAAAGTCTGGCTTGGCACAGAAAGAGACCCCATCATGCGTTTTTGAAGACTTAGGTTGGCTTGGTCATACACCAGCTGTCGCAACAGGACATTTAAAAAAAATACCAAAATGGCTCTTGGGCGATCTTGGGGCTGTTTCTTCATTATTAGGGGCACCCAGTGTGTGTGTGGTATCTCGCAGTACCAGTTCAGCTTCACTTGCTCAGGAAAGGTGTTCTTCAGCAAGTTAACAATGTATAATCTCGGTGTGCTGCCTTCCCCCCCCTCCGGTACCCTCAAGAAGCACAGGTTCTTTCTCCGCTGCCTATTTTCCTGTTCTTCAAGCTTGAGCATGACATCCAACAGAGAAACGCCCAGCCCGGTGTTCTGCTCCTTCACTGTCTCAATTTCTACCCCAAGAGTCTCCATTTGCGTCTCAACCGCGGTCAATCTTTCCACGATGTCCCCACATTTTTTAGTTATGTTTCGAATCCCGGATTGTACTTTTTTATTTGTCACTCTAGCTCTGCGCCCATCCACCCCCACGTTGTCTTGCATTTGCTGAATGGATCTGAATATCCTGGCTAACGATGGTTCTTTCTCTTGAGAATCAATCTCTACTGCTTCACTTAGCCCTTCTGTCTGCTGTACAGGTCGCGTATCTGAATAATCCCAATTCAGCTTCTTGCCCACATGCCTTTTCTTATTGTCTTTCTTTTTTTGCTTCCCCCAATGCCCTTCTTCCTCTGGGTTGCTTGAAACTGGTCTCCGGGGGAGGAACTATCCGACTCCAAGAAACCCTCACTTCTGGTAGAGGTGTCTTCCTTCCCAGAGGGGTCTGACTCATCGGTTAAGGAGAAAAAATGATCCCCTATTCCATCTGAAGAAAATTCCCCTCTCTGGTGCCGTACCACATTTAGGAGGTCATCTCTTGCCAGGCTTTTGTGTAATTCATCTGGATTTTTCTTGCTTTGGGTTTTATCCCTCGGGGTTAACTCCTTAACCCCCTCTGCATCCAGCAGTTTTTGGTCCCCTATTTCTCCTTCTTATTCCCCATACTCTAGATTTGTTGTGCGAGGTGCAATATTTCTGAAGGGGAACCATTTTTTGAAGGCACATCCCCCAGTTCATTAACCCCTACCCCCCTCAGTACAAACTTTCCTCTGCCCCAGGTGGTGTGGCTACTTGAGTGAGTGTTTGGTTATTACTTGTGGTTTCTGCCACTGATAGATTGGCGAACATGGCCATGAGCGTGGACTGTGCTGGATCCTCCTCCTGTTGCTTTCCTGGTTTCCCTGCTGTTTTTTTACTACCAGGCTCTCTCCTTCCTCTGCCCATGCCAGCGCGCTGCTTTGTCTCAATGGAGCTCCCATTAGCTCCACTCAAATTGGCAGTCATCGAGGGTGCGGGCCTACCTCCTATGAAGCACGCAGCTCAAGCTTTCATCATTTTACCTCCCCTCACCGCCATAACCTTTCCATGGGCCTGTTGGCACCACTTGCAGAGAGTGTCTTTCACTATACTATGGCTGGAGCACGATGCCATGAGCCGCCATACAATTAGCAGTGCAACAGTAGTGGCAGTGGCATTGGCGTGAAAGCGGGGCAGTGGATGTCCCTCCATCAGTCTGTTTTTTCTCCTGCAGCCTGGCAGGAACCCTTTACTTCGAACGCTGGTGCATATCGTACCAGCGTTCTTGCAATTCCTCGATGCTGCAGTGGGTGACGCCTATGGAATTGACCTTTTCTTGGATCTCCGCCCATATTCTCCTTTTCCGGGTCTCTGGCACTCTGAGGGATTTTTTCCAAATAAAAGTTCATGGCTCTGCACCATCTCCTGGATGAGCACCTCCTGCTCCCTTTCTGAAAACTTCTGTTTTCTCTTTCTTTGGCTTTCACCCTGCTGCTGCTCTTGTGTACCCATTTCTCCAGTCACTGTTGCACTGTACTGGTGCCTCAGCCCTCCTTCCAGCCTCTCACTCTGATTCTGGAACTCAGGTGCAGCATGGGTAATCACACTTCCTGGTTGTGATGTCATCAAGCCGCACCTGAGTTTCAGATTCCCCGTTTTGCGATTCCTTAATTGCGAGTTCTCAAATTCTGCGAATACGCAATAAAGGAATTGCAAAATGGGTAATCGCAAATAAATCTGCGATTTTTAAGAAATCGATATATATTTGCAATCTTTTGTTTACATACCGATTTGCGATTCTCAAAATGCGATTCGCTATGATTCGCAAATTGGGAATCGCAAATTGGGGTTTTCATACATATGGCCCAGAGCTTCTTAACTGACTTCCTTATATTTCGTTTTCTAAGTTGTCTGCTTACCTTTTTAAAACTCCATAACTGTTGTTTGTACTAAGAAACCTGCCAATATCCAGTGGCATGGCAGGACCAACCGCCCAACAGACTAATGCTGCTCTGACTAACTCCTATCCAAGCCCAAGATCAGCGATCTGCACCTTTGCACTGTTACCACCCTGCCTTAGGTTATTATGATTCTTGTTTTAGCTTTCTAGTATTTTAAATGTTTTTATCATAATCAGTCTTTCTTATCCTTGGGTGAGTGACATGCATTGTATGGTTTTATAAATGAATTCACTAGTATAATGAATCACATTCCTCAGTAAAAGTCTTTCTCAATGAGTGCTGCACTGATAATATAACATGAAATAATCCTTTTGCTGTGGTTTTTATCCACTAAACAATGACATTTGACATGACATACCCACCTCAAGTATTAATCACAATCTTTTTCAGAATGAACCACAAGAGTCACTAAATATACTTGATATCTATGGCACAGGCTTAACTCAGAGGCAATGTATAAAGTATTTATTCAGCACCAACATAGTATTTTAATCAAAAAACAACAGAAGACAAATCCCAAACGAATTTGGAAAAAAGAATACATTTTACTAAATAAAGTGATATAAAAATGACAAAAATCCAATTAGGCAAACAAGAAGTATTTTTTTTTTTAAGTTTTAGGTAAAAAATTGCACAAAAAAGAGTTAAGTAGCAACTGCGATCAACTGGTCGCAATATACTTAAGTGCATTTTGAGGCAAACTGAGATGGAGCACAGGTTGGACACAGAAACCAGCTTTGACTTAGTCTGGCGCTTGACCTTTGGACTTAGGGCATTATTCTGATGCCGAATGGTCAGGCCCATGGCTGCCATAGTGGCATTCTGAATCAACCAGCTGGCTAGCGTTCGGAAAGGCATTAGTACCGTGGTATGTGGTGGCCATGGAAAATAGGCACAGTACATACCTCTACTGTGCAACACTTCCCGCATGTCTATGCACCCTCTGCAATGCACCAAGTCATGAATGGCACATGGTGCACAGAGGTCAGTGGGGACATTACATATGCCCCAGTGCCACATTTCTAGTGTTCTATGAAGGCAAGGAGCCTTGCTTGGGCCTCCTAAATCTCTTTCAAATAACATTTTCATGGAGGACTTCCCACCATGAAAAGGCTGTTGGAAAGGGATCTCGTAACCTCGACGGTGGTGCCCGCAATAGCACTGCTGCATTAGGGACACTGCTCTGATTGTTGCCCTGTCGGTATCAGTGATTCTGGCGGAGCCGGCAGTCTTGTATCCAACAGATCAAAATACACCAGGCGGGCTGAAGTGCTGTCGGTGGTTAAACCACGACTGCTGGGCTGTTGGTGGTCCAACCATCCAACATCACATTCGGGCCCAAGGGGGCTCATGCATCAAGTTATTTGGTGATTACAAACAGTGCAATTGGCAGAAATCGTCAGTTTGCTATGGCAGATGGCCTTTTCCAATGCAGGAAAGTTTTAAAAGCATGTGTGCGCCTTACATGTGCACCTGTTTTTTGTTAGGGGCGCCTGAGGGGTCCCTTTGTCCCCCAGGAACCCTTGCCTGTGCATTTCCTAATTTGCGTTTACAAATTAAGAAATCGCAAATTTAGGCAATGCAAGACTATTCCCCCCTATGGGCCTTGAGACCCATAGGAAAGAATGGAGTAGCAATAAAATCGCTATTTGGTAATCACAAAATTTAACTTTCATGCAGGTGCCCCTTAGTCTCTGAAATGAAAGCCAAAAATCCTCAGCGGGTCAAGACAGCAGGCTATTGCCAAGGAGCCATCCCTAATGTTTGATAGCCTTTGGACGAGGTCCCTATGAAACTGTTGACTCTTGACGGGAAAGCTCTGAATGGAAGAGATTTCAATTTCATGCCGTGAGATGGTCCCTCCTTGGCTACATACTTTTAGAGCCTTTGCCCAGTGGAGATTGCTATGCTCAGACTGAGGGCCAGATGTAGGTAATCCCCAATTACCGATTCTTAAATACCGAATCATACCGATTCGGTATTTAAGAACTGGCAATCGGGATGTAGGTATATTTACCGAATCGGTAAGATTCAGTAATTACTGAATCAGTATTTACCGATTCGGTAATTGCCATTGATTCCTTTGGGCCTTGAGGCCCATAGGAATCAATGTCAATTACCGAATCGGTAAATACCGAATCGGTAAAATTACTGAATTTACAAGGGGGACAGGGTGTCACTTTGACACCCTGTTGCACTCCTGATTCTGGCTTGTGTGCAATGTGACACACATACATGCCCTTAGGGCATGTATGTGTGCCACATGGCACAGGTGTACATGCACAGATGTGCATGTACACAGGAATTCGTTATTTACCATGAGATAGTATGTCATGGTAAGTAACGAATTCTTAAGGGCCTGTGGCACTATTTTAAGTGCCACCTACATCTGGAATTACCAATTTGGTAAATATACTGAGTCGGTATTTTACCGAATCTGTAAATTTACCGAATCTGTAAATTTACAGATTCGGTAAAATTCGGGCCCCCTACATCTCAAAAACCAATTACTGGTCGGTAACGGCCGAAATCGGCCGTTACCGACCGGTAATTGGCGACCTACATCTGGCCCTGAGTCGCTTCTTTTTATGGAGCTCAGAATTTTCAAGCTGGGCAAGGCTGCAGGTTGTAGCCAATGAAGGCTCAACAAAGCCAGATATCTTTTCCACAAGGTCCCGCTGAATAAGTGCTGCAGAAAAGCTCACACAAATGCAACCAGGATTTTCAGCCCAGTAACAGAGCATCTTTAATAGGTCAGCTCGGTAGGCTTTTGGAGCCAAAAAGTTTTTAAGTCCCAGGTTTCAGGAGATGTTAGGATGAGAATACTTTGACACAAGCCATGGTTTCTGGACCTCAGAAAAGCCACTTAGGGGTCAAGACTCATCCCTGCGGAAGGCACCAGCAGGATCCAGGCAGTTATAGTTGGAACTGATCAGCTGCAAAGTTGCAGTATTCTTCTTGTAGCTTGCTGTGCCCTGTAGCTTGAACAAGAGGTCAGCCTATGACATTTGGAGTCAACTTCTTTATCTTCGGCACAATAAAGTGTGCAGATTCGGTTTTTTAGTGCTCTTCTCAGTTGTTAGGCTACAGGTTCAGCCTTCTTCTGCTCTCCCACACATCTGATAGTGCTCAGTAGAATACATGGGATGCCACATTTATGCATGGCACCACCATGTGGGTTCGGGAGACTCCTAGCCTCTCCATAACCAGTAAGGTTAAGGTTCCTAGCGGTGACTCTACTCACATTTGCAGTTTTTCTTGTGTCCCTTACTGAAAACAATTCCACAGTGCCTCTCTGAGGTGTATTGTCAAGCTGCTTAACAAATTACCAGGAAGGAAATACAAATCTTAGTATTGCTGGGTGCAGGGTCAGTTCAGACTTCTATCTATGGCCCTCACTAGCTACTTCCTGCCTAAATCTGTGCTTTAAATATAGATCTCCCTGCTTTTGGACTATTCAGCTCTCCAAAGTAACGTGACAGTGATGCCTTTTGTACCAATTACTTTTCCCTTTTACTATAGTGCCCCTTGTGGTCAGAATCAGTGGAGACCTAGTCATCTCATGGGTATTTGGCCCAGATACCCATAAAATGTTCCTCTTCACTGAGTATGTCCTCTTAACCCTTTCTTGCCCTGCAACCTCCCTCCCACAACTGATGCTACAACTCAAGCCCTGAGAAAGAGAGCAGCTTTAATATAAAGATAACCAAATCTGAGGTCCTGATCCTTCCCTTTCTCCAGGCAGTGATGGATTATTGGAAAACATCTTTTCCATTTTGAAGAGCCTGTCAGCATATTCAATATTTGAGAATCAATTTTACACCCAAGAATGCTTGCCTCTATAAAAAAAATATTACTCACTTACAATAAGATATTCGCAAAATCGTTAGACAATGGTTCCATCTTTTCCTCTCATGAAAAGGCAGGATCAACATGATCAAGAAAAACATTTTCCTTAGGTTCATATATGTGTTCATGGCCCTCTTCATACTCTTAAAAAAAAAATGTTTGATGACAATAAAAATAGTACTTTGCTGCCTATGGTTGAAGGGTCACCCCCTGTATTTCTCACAAATTATTGCGAAGGCCAAACAATAGGAGTGGCTTTGGACTCTCAGAACTCCTTATTCATTACCTGAGCATGTCAACCATGAATCCTTGTAGACTGTTCTGTCCAAGCTACAGACATGTTGAGACCACATATGGAGGGATCACTAGCTGGTAGATCTCTGTGGGACCTGGCTTGGTTCCCCAAAAAGGGACAAACCACTAATGTATACTTGAACAGCCGATGAATGCCACTCTTACAATCTGGGACAAAATATGCAAATGCTACCACCATACCATCCTCGCATCCCCTCATATGCCTATCCACCATAATCTGTCCTTCAACCCAGCCGTGATCTCAGAACCCTTTGATGGCTGGAAACATATGGATTGAACCATGATTTCAGTTCTTTTTGAGATGGCTGAAATAAGATCCTTCATTAGATTTAAGCAAATCTTCAGTTAGAGAAAGCAGAAGGCTATCACCATGTGCAAGTTAGTTCCTGGAGACCTGATTCACAAAGGTAAACTTACACTTTTCTGTAAATGTATGATTGTTTGGTATTCACAAAGGGGCTTACAATAGTAACTTTACACGGATGGAGTCTCCGCACACAAAAAGATAGGACTGTTCTATCTTTTTTATGTGCCTAGAGTCTGCTCTCGTAAAGATACTACTAGTAAATCCCTTTGTGTATACCAAACAACGGTAAACTTACACAACTGTGTAACTTTACCTTTGTAAATCAGGTCCAGAGAGACTGTGCACTAGGGGTGGGCAAAACTCATGAAGTTTTACTCCATGAAATTCCACAGAGTTACATAAAACTTCAGCAACATTTTCTACTCGAGCCAAAGCTTTCTCTTTGCAAACAACCCGCATTGAGAAAATCTTGCTGGGTGCAATCCTAGCACCCCAAAATCAGAGTAAGGAATGCCAATTCTTGTGTCTTAACATTGGCGAAGTGCGTACAAGAAAAAACTCCATCAAGCAGCGGTTCATGGAGTTTTGTTGGAACTCCATGTCACAAGCATAACCCTGAGTGGGCAAAACTCTTCTAACCCCACCAGTCAAGAAGAATGTATTGCCCACTCCTACTATTCACAACGGAAACTTACACTTGTGAGTCATATATACACATAATGTACTGTTACACTTTTGTGCAACCTTACTACTTTTGGCTATTCACAAAATGTGAGTGTAAAGTTACTCAACAGTGTAGACTTACATGTCCCCACCCTCTGAAACAAGAGGTGGAGTCACATTTACGAGAGTAAGCTCCTACTTCAAAAAAGAAATAGTACCAAGTCCAGCTCCACACATTGTTAAGCACTGATTTTGCAACACTCTCCCATTAGAAAATATTAAAAGTAGGAACTTAAAATAAATACCCATAGGAGATTTTGTTAAATTAAATAAAAAAAATTAAATATAATTAAATGTTAAAAATATGGCAAAATAAAACATATTTAATATCCTTTTTCAATGTTAAAAATTAAAAGAAGAGTTTTTTAAAATGATGCTTTTGGATCTCCAGACAGTTTATAGGATAACAAAAATCCTATGGCCATAACGGAGACACCCATGCAGGAAATGTTGTAGGTCTTGCTTGTCCTCAAAAGACATACTGTTAACAATTCAGTGGCCTACAATCCACCTACAGCATACATTAGTTGTTTTGCTGCCACTCTCATTTGCAATTGTTTAATTGCTTAGCTATCGTAGGCTTCCCTCCCTTTCTTTTATTATCTCCTCCATAGAGCATAGACCAAGTACTTGGGTTCTTTCTTGTTTTTGTTCTTCCTATTCTTTTTGCACAGGAATATTGTTTTGTAATAAAAGTATTTTGGTATTATAACTGGATGTGCAATGTGTGTTCCTACTGATAAGGCAGGTATACAGCTTCTTTTTTATGTTACTTTCATCGTATCTGTCGGAATTGATGCTTTAGTTACTTAGACCCACAACCATCCTACTCTGCGCCACTCTACTTTATGCTACTCAAGTTCAAGCCAATATACTACAGACCACTTTATACCATTCCAATTTACAGCACTCTACTCCACTCTAACCTACTTTAATCTATGCTTTTCTCCAATATACCACTCAACTCTACCCTACTCCACTCTAAGCCACTCAACTCCACTCCACGCCACACTACTTTATGCCACTGCACTGCATGCCACTCCAGTGTACTCTACAGGACTCCACACAATGCCACTTTACATAACACTAAAGCACTTTACTCTATGGCATTTTACACCACTCTACTTCATTCCAATTTAAGCCACTACACTCTATGCCACTCCTCTCTATTCTACTCCATGCCAATCTTCTCTATGCCACTCAATTCTATGCCATCCTACTCTATGCTGCGCCAACCTTTTCTATGCTGCTCTTCTCTATACCACTACACCCTAATCTATGCCACTCCACACAATGCTACTCTATACCACACGTTGCCACGCCACTCTAAATTACTCTACTGTATGCCACTGTAAACCACTCCACTTTATGCCACTCCACTCCATTCTATGCCACTCTAATCTATGTCACTCCACTCTTTGCCACTCCACTCTATGCCACTCTAATCGACGCCACTCTACATGTATCCACTCTATGCCTCTCAAATCTCCCTTGTGCTATGATGGTCTACTCCAATCCAGTTTATGCCACCCTTCACCACTTCACTATAAGCCACTGTACTCTATGCCTCTCCATTCCACTCTACACCACTCCACTCTTCACCACTTAATGCCACTTCACTCTATACCACTCTACTCCATGCCACTGCATTCAAATCTACACCACTCTACACCACTCTATGGCACTCTGCTCTATGCCCCTCTACTCTACTTCCCCCCACAGCACACCACTCCACTCTATGACACTTTATTCAATGCCACTCAACTCCATACCATTCCACACCATTCTATGCCACTCTAGTTTTTGCCACTATATGCCACTCTCCTCCACTCCACCCTTTACCACTCCATGTCACTCAACTCTATGCCACTCTTTACTACTCCACTCTACTCCATGCCACACCACTCTTCTTCACTCTACTCTACCCTACACCACTCTATGCCACTCTACTTGTCCCCACTCTACTCGATGACACTCCTACCTACTCCACACAATTCTACACTATGCCACTCTACAAAACTCTACTCTACACTACTCCACTCTGCACCACTCTGCACCACTCTATGCCACGCTACCCTACTATGTCACTCTACTTTATGCCACTCCACTCCACACAATGCCATTCTAGTGTGCTCTACAGAAATCTACTCTATGCCACTCCACTCTACCTTATTGCACTCTATTCTATGCCACTATAGTCTACTCCACACCACTCCACTCCACACAGTGCCACTCAATGGCACTCTACACCACTACCCTACTCTACTCTACTCTATGTCAGTTCACTCCACACTATGCTATTCTACTCTATGCCGTTCTACTTTATGTCTTTCCACTCTACGCCACTCCACTCTACGCCACTGTACTCGATTCCACTCTATGCCAATCTATGTCAGTCTGCTCTATGCCACTCCACTCTACACCACTCCCTTTTACTTTATGCTACTATATTCCACTCAACCTCACTCTATGGCACTTCACTCTATACAACTCTATTCTACGCCACCCCCCTCTCTTCCACTCTATTCCACACACTCCATTCTACTTGATGCCTCTCTATTCCACTCTATGCCATTCCACTCCATGCGTCGCTACTTTGCACCACGCTTCTATATGCCACTCCATGCTATTACACTCCACACAATGCTATTCAACTCTACGCCACTCTATGTCACTCCACTCGACTCTATGCCACTTTACGTCATTCCAGACCACTCTATGCCACTCTACTTTACGCCATTCTATGTCACTGTGACGGGGCAGGACATTCCTGTGAAGGACATGGTAATACCCAAGACTGGTGGTCAGCTGTACCCTTGACACCCCTTTCTGTTCCCTTTCAACAGCCTAACTCCCCTGACCCAGAGGAGTGGCTACAGTCAGAAACCGAACACTATTGGAAGGTCGAGGACGAAATAGAACAAGGCGCCTTTAATTCAACCTTTCAGGACGACGTAGCTCCGCCCATTTGGAACATCATGGAGCCAAAAGGAGGAGGATCCCGGAAGACGACGGACGGCGTTTCCCCGGTGGAAGAAGGAGTTACGGAGTGGAGAGCGAGAGCGGAATCGAGGAGTTGCGAAGAGGAAGAAGAGGAAGCCCCGACGAGCCCAGCTGTGAACAACAAGACAGGAGGCCAACGTCTCTGCGAATTGCCCCGCCACGCTCCCGCGGGAGGAGCGTGGCTAACTAAGGTACGGGGCAGAGTTCCGGGTTGGGTGGGTCGGAGTGGCCAGCCTACAGACTAACGGCCAGTGTAAATATCTGTACAGTCTCCCAGTACCTTTTCCCTCATGAGCACTATCAGCACTGTACTAGCTCTTGTGAATACACTGCGCACTTGGTATATATCCTGCTCCGGACGTCCCAGTGATTGCTTTTCTTTTTTCCTTTCTTTACGGTCCCGGCGTATACTGAGGACATCGCCTGTGGAGGATAGTGCCGAAACCACCGGTCTGGCTGAAACACCTCCCCTGCGTGGCCGAGCCACCCTGGAACTCCCAGCTTTCCCCAAGGGTGTAAGAACGGAGCCGGACGAGTTTGCCAGAATAAGACTCTCTAGTAGGAGAAGAAAATCTTATATGAAAATAAAACCCTCCTTAAAATCGTTACTCCAGGTTTCTGATTCAGTTCCTTCTGCACCTCCTGCTCCCGACCCTGTGCAGTCACTTACACTCTACTCTTCACCACTCTACTCTTCAGAACTCCACTCTACTCTACACCATGCCACTCTACTCAGTCAACTCTATGCCACTCTATTTTATGTCACTCTATTCTTTGTCAGTCTACTCTCTGTCAGTTCCCTCTACTCTACACCACTCTACTCTGCGCTGTTCTCTGCCAATCTACTATACACCATTCTACTCTATTGCACTCCACTATACACCAATCCAAGCCACTTGAATCTACATCAATCCAAACTACTCTATCCTACACTATTCTACTCTATGCCACTCTACTGCATGCCACTCCGCACAATTACATGTTACTCTGTTCTGCAGCACTCTATTCACTTTATTCTAAGGCACTGTACTCCATGCCACTATACTCTACACCACTCCACTCTAAGCCACTCTCTTCCACGCCATTCCATTCCTCTCTCTGCGATGTCACTCTACACCACTCTACTCTACACCACTGTACTTCTCGCCACTCCAGTCTATTACACCCCAATCTATGCCACTCTACTTCTTTGTTCTCCTCAACACTGTCCTTCCCAAGAGAATTGCGAGGTACCAGTTTAATGCACCTACGGTATAGATCAGTACCAGTCTTACACATCACTTTTAATTACGAGCAGAATTGCCCCTGCCTTTCATGCTATTAGGATGATGAAAAATGTAGCATTGAGCTGTGTAATACCAGCAACCCATTGCTTACACTGGCAAGAAGTCATAGAGCTCGAACAGCATGCACTATTAAACCAAGCTGCTATTGTAGTGTTATTATTTAACAGGTGGATTGGTGAAGGTTGCTTACTTTCTGCATGTGGCTTGCCTTGCTCATATTTTTACATTATCAGGTTCTCCCACCCTTCACTGTAGCTTTAAAGGTAGTTCAGCTTGGTCTACTAGGAACCTGCTGCAGCGCTCTGAAAGTAGAGTCACATCACTTGCAACACCTGCTTCCAGTCATTCCACAAATAGCATTAGGACCTGAGTGCACTAGCTGGGGAAAGAGAGGAGGGAGGATCCTCTCACTTCCCCCAACCTGCCTCAGACATCTGTGCCACTCAGAAAGGTGACAGAGCACGCAGAATGTGTACAGTGACAACACCAGGATATTTTCTAAACTGGTATGTGTCACGTAATTACGCTGCAAGGAGCTTCGAGCTGCCAGAGCTGACCTGCTATGGGGGACTACTTTCTTCCAACCTGATCATCCAGCCTTCTCTCGGCTCGCACTCCCGGCCATGCTCCCTGGCCTCCGTGACATGCCAGGACGGCTCAGGAGGCTTCAGACGCCGGGAAGAGGAGAGCCCTGCTCAGGAGGTGTGGGGGCATGGTGGGGTGAGGCACATGTTCGAAAAGAGATACAATTACCTACTTTATACAAGTGCCCCAAATGCTATCTCAAAATAGGGTAGAGCAGAACTCTGCAGAATTCCGCTGAGTTTTAATGCAACTTTGTGTAATTCCACGTAGTGTAACCCGGGGAACTCCGCCACCCCTATTCTACTACACTACACTCCATCCTATGCCTCTCTACTCTACACCACTATACACCACTCCAATCTATGCCACTCCAATCTATGTCACTCTATTCTACACTACTCTACTGTACACCACTTTACTCCATGCCACTCTACTCTACACCACTCCACTCTATGCCACGTCATGCCACTTTCCTCTACATCACCCCATGCCACTTACGTTTACCCATGCTGCCCTCTGTCTTTTTACTAGCTAATTAAAATCAGGGGATATACATAGTCTCTATCTTCATTTTCCAATGTTCAACAAGGAAGACCACTGAATGTTTGTGGGTCCCAACTTCCACCTTGGAGTGAAGTGTTGTGCATGTTGTGCAGTGGGATTATATCTACTTCCAATATTGTGGCCTAATTAGCTGACTGGAAGACTTGAAGTGCTTCTTATTGAGACAATGCTGGTGGTGTGACATGATCAGTGAATGCTACGTTTTTGCAAATCGTCTCTTAGGCCCACGAGTCATTAGTAAAAAAACACAAAGGTTGTTAACCAACTATTTGCTGGTAATACAGACCTGTGGCAGAGGGCACAGCTGGGATTTAATATGTTGGTGCTTTTAATAAAAGTAAGTAAATGATGCCATTACGTAAGTCAGGTATCTTTGTCAACATGTTTCATTATTTAAATTGTTAGATGCTTCACTGGAAGCAACTGTAGTTGTATGACTCTCTATTGCATTAATTATCCAATTAACCAATTCTACTTGCTTGTACTTAACTTTGCAAACTGATAGGACAATATAATGGATGCAATTGTCTTGTTATCCATCATAACACATGCATTATAGTAAGGTATACCCCTGCAATCAAATAATTTATACCTTTTTTGTTCCTGATCTCATCCATCATGCAGTTGGCTTCTTCTTGGACTCGTTGCTCAATGCTTCTCTTCCCTACTCCAAAATTCCTAAAGGTAGTAAGTGAAAAACGACGCATCTGTTTCCACCGTTCATTGTCATTAGTGAATGCCACTCCTATGGGCAGAAAGCAAATTAAAATATTCAGAGGAATACAGCTCAGAAAGTGATTTGGAGTGGAAATCATCCTAATGCACCACACTTTAGGTTCTCTTTGTTAATTAATTTCCAACAACATGATCACAAACAGCATAAAATCTCATGTACACATTATTGCATAAAAACATTAAAAAACAGGTTCTTTAAAAGAATGATATCGAACATAGCGTGGCTCAGCTGCCAGGTAGACTTAAGACAGGTTACAATTTTGCAAGTGTAAAAAATGAAGATATCAATTTAGGGACACATATAGTAAAGCTAGTCTAACCCCAAGCTCATTATGATATAACTTTCGATCTCTGCCACCAAGTATATAACAGGTATCTAGTTATTGCAAAGACAAGCGATTTTGTTGTATCTGACCTGAATATGTGTAAAGCTTCAAGGGGGCGTGAGAAGGAAAGCAGTCGGCAGGCTGGAATAATCCATGATTTCCTTGAGCTTGCATACATGGGACACCAAAAAGTAGAAATGTTCTATGGTTTCTAGAGCAGAATGACAGGACGGGCACAAGGGAGATATAGTAACATTTGCCCCACTATTTTTCCATGCATTTAGTGGAAGAGTCCCTGTCCTAAACTGTATATAAAGTGCTCGTGCCTGAGGGGGTTTGATGTCATCCATATACATGTCAAAATTAAAACAACTTTTAACATTTAAAAATTGAAGAATTAAAGTGCCTCATGCTGCAGTATCAGTAAAGGAGAAATCTACAAAATCCCAATATCTCTTTATTAACAAGGGGGCCATTTCTTTTGTTATAGACTGTGGGGCCTCGCACATCGCATCCAGGCCCAGTCTAAAAAGCCACTCCCTGACCCTATTGAACTAGGGCAATTGACCTATCTGTCTTTGAAGGGTTAGTGATTCCACCAACGCTTCTTTTACAGGGAGCTCGGTATTATTAGTCCAAATTCTGACCCAAAACATTAAGGCTTTGAGAACAGCAACATGTGTAATGGACTTAAGCCCTAGGTCAACGCTTAGTGGCAGTATTGGTGTATTAATAGGGAGATTGCCCTTAGGAATTTGTTTTCCGCTACCTCTAGCAGTTTCACATTATCCAGCCCCCACAGTTGGGACCCAAAAAGGGCAGCGTCTAGGCCTTTGGCCTTATGTATTTCAAGTATGGGAAAAAGTGGACGAAAGGTTGAGCATTTTGCCCTCTTTGCTACTGCGCAGTCTGCGTGTTGCAGTACCAGCTCACTCTTCTGAATTTGAGATATCCATGCTAGATTATCACTAATTCTGACTCCCAGGTAGTCGAAAGCCTTGACCTGTTCTAAATGTTGAGTACCCAACATCAGTTTACCCTGGGTGGATTTATAAGTGTTAAAAACCATGTATTTTGTTTTAGAGCAGTCAATTACAAGGCCCTGATCTTTGCATGATTCGGCAAACTTATTTAGAGTATTCTGAATACCCATCGGAGTCTTGGAGATCAAGAATGTATTGTCTGCGAATAGCAAGGAGGGTCAAAGACTACCTGCCAATCTTGGGGGTTTGCCTCCACAATCATACAACTCTTTGATTAGCCCGTTAATGTACAAAGTGAAAGAGTTGGGGGGAGCACACAACCCTAGCATACACCCTTGGAGATTACTATTCTGTTAGAAAGGCTACCATCTGACTTACTCCTAACTTTGGTATAGTTATCCTGATGTAAACGGACCAATAGGTGAAGTAAGTCACCTGGGAGTCCTAATTTTCTGAGTGTGGCCCTGAGCTTGGTGCGATCATTGGAATCAGAAGCCGTTTTGAGATCAACAAATACAACGAATAAGTGACCCTTCTGATTCTTCATTTCCTTCCAAATGAGCAGCAGGAATCTGAACACTTGATCTAGGGTACTCGTAGATGGCCTAAAGCCTGCCTGCAAGTGTTAGATAATGTTGTTCTCCTCTATCCAATTCTGGAGACGAAGCAGAATGACTTTGCAGAAAACCTTTTGGGAGACATCTATAAGACTTATTGGTCTGTAATTTGAGGGTTTCCCTTTATCTCCTTTTTTAAAAATGGGAATTATTTCAGCTCTTTTCCAGGTTGGGGTGATACCCCCACCACGCTGGGTGGCATTGAAGACCTTATAGAGCAAAGGGCCATAGATGTTAGGCTCTGCTTTGCACAGGTCTCCTGGAAATCTATCTAGGGCAGGAGCTTTCCCAGTCTGAGGAGTTAAGTTAATTGCTATTATAACTTCCTTAAAGGAGAAACCTTCGGAATATTCCTGTGTTGACATTAAAATACCTTCCCCTGTTACTGCTACTTTAATTATGTGCTTATATAGCGCTGGAATCACTCCCGAAGGGGTACCTCCGCGCTTCGACCGCTGCGAAACCCTTCCTGGCTTCCCTGAGAGATGGTCCCTTAATGGGTATCTCCAGGGTGAGACCAGGCATCCCCGGCGGTCTGGTGGGGCCGTTAGTGAAGATGAGGCAAGCTAGTGCCCAGAGTTGCCGAGTGTGATCGCTGATCAGAGTGGGCACCGAGGCGAGAGAATTATCGAGTCCGCTGACCCTGGTCCAGAAACCTGCCGCGTCGGGAATCGAACCCTGGTCCCGGGCCGTCCTCTGCTCTCGGGTCTGCCGCCTCTAACCAGTGAGCCACACTACTTCACATTACTTCACTTTTACCTTCTCTGCGTCACGGGCCACAACAATATAAAGCTTTTTAAAATATTCTTCCGTACATGCGGTTGTATGTAATAATCATCTTCACTGATCTGCTTAGTTGAGCCCTTAGAAAGAAGGTACCAGAAAAGTCAACTATCCTTCTGTCCTGGGGCGTGGCCACAGAGGCTACCAAGATGGCCGCCTCTGCCTGAAGCTCCGCTGGCTGGGTGCAATAATCCTCTGATTCCGCGATGTAGGAGCGTCCAAATTTGGGCAGACACCTACCTGTGGCCCCCGGAGACTGTGGATTTCGTCCCGATGCCGGGCGCTGGCTGCTGAGACCCCAGGGGCTGGCAAATGGCGGGCCACCGTGAAGACCTGCGGCATTCCCCGGCGAGGAAGACAACATCTGCGGGGCGGTGAGTCTTTGCCGCAGCGGGCGACCGGCGCTGCCATGTGCTCCCCCTACGCTCAGCTCTGTGGGTTCTCCTACCCCGATCCCCCTACTGCGGCTTCTGCTGGGTCCCCCTCATTGGCAGGGCGCTCTCTGGGCCTTCTCAGGCCTGGTGGGAGTGTCTGCGCCGGGGCCTGGCGTGCTGGTCTCGGCGGGGAGAGGAGCGGGCTTGAGAGGAGGCCCCGGTATCCCGCCTGGAGCTATGGCGGGGCTGGTCCCCGTTGGGCGCGCTGACTCCCCCCTCGACCCCCCCTGCCTACCCAAAGGCTGAATTGAGTGGCAGCTTCTCCTGAGGCAACCACGCGCGGGCGTGTGTGTGTGTCGCAGTGGCCTCCTTCGGCTCTGGTGCCGTGTTCCTGGGGGCACGATATGCCCTGAGCCCTTGGCCTCTCCGCTGGTGTCTGGCGTCCATTGGGTGCATCATCTCCTTCCAGATGGCAAATATCATCAGTGCCTCACCTGAAGCTGGCTAGGCGCCTGTGCCCTGTACCTGGTGCGTCCCGTCTGGTGTTGTGTGCCTGGATGGCGTTTCGCAGAGGCACGGTGCTGCATTTTCCGAGGCGATTTGCTCTGCAGCTGGCAGGGGACCTGAGTGACCGCCCCTCTTTCTTCTGTGGATGCCTCAATGCCCTCCATTTGCTGCCTGCTGATGTAACTGCTGCCTCGCTACTTTGCCTGCCCTGCATTGACTCTTCTACCTGGCACTTTGACTGTGCAACGTCCACGTGTTCGCTGTTCGTCTATTCTCCTGCTGGTCTCTCAGCGGCTGACCGGAGGCTGGATGTTGTAGAGTCAAGGGTCTCGGACGTGGAGGATGGTGCGTCAACCTCCTTGAAACGACTGGACAGGGTTGAAAAGATCCTTAAAGAAGTAGCTATCAAGAACGAAGATTTAGAGGCTCGCAGCCGCCGAAATAATATCCGCATCATTGGCATTCCGGAGACGACCTCCACTGGCCGTGTGGACACCTTTGTAGAACTGTTGCTTGTGGAACTGTTTGGCAGGGAGACCTTCATGCAGAGCTTCGTGGTTGAGCGCGCTCATAGGTCATTGGGGCCCTGACCTAGGCCGGGCTTTCCCCCGCGGCCCATCATTGCCAGGCTCATGCACTTCAGGGACAGAGATGCTGCTCTTCATTCGGCCCGTGACATGGGAGACGTCCAATGGCAGGGCAGCAAGTTGGCTTTTTTTCCTGCCTTTATCATCATGGTTCAGGAGGCGAGGCGCAAGTACAATGGAGTTAAGGCTGCCTTGAGGAACTTGGGGCTCAAGTACTGAAGAAATCAAAAAACCTTCCTAGGGGTCCCACTGATACTTGGTCCTTTTAAACCAACAAAAAAAGAAATTGGCACAGAAGCTGAAATATAAAAGAACATCTTTATTAACCTCAAATGAGTCAGGCTACCTCACACAGAAGCCTTAGCAACTGAATGAGGCAGTCTGAGGAGTACAGAAAACTGGGGCCTTATATATGCTTAGTGTTACATAATCAGCATAAGACCAAGGGGCAGTCCTGGCTCATGTAAGCATGCAAAATGACTAATATGGACATGCAAGATCTGCTTGCTCAACAAAGTGGGAGGAGCTAACAGTGGCTGTTTTTGGCAAACACATCCTGACATTTACATACTAGGAACAGTTGCAAGGACAGCTGCAAGCTCAACTGAGCATGTGCAAAAGTGGAAGATGCTGAATATAGTTTGTTTCTAGGCAGAATACAAGAGACGTCAACATTGAGGGAGGACAGAGCACATGGTGAGCACGTGGCAGCACATGGCAAACTAAAATGGCTGCCAGAAATACAAAATGGCTTTCAGCTCATGCTAACAAATCCGTCCAATATTTAACAGATGGTCCTTTTAGCATGAGCTAAAGACATTCCCATGATCCAGTAGGAACATAGAAAATATTTGCATATTAATTTTCATAAATATATAAATTTCCTAATTCATTGCTAGGTGGGCATTTTCCATTCTAAACATTTCATTAAGCGGGTACAAGCAGGAATACAAAGGGAACGGAGCATCAGGTCATAATTAACATACAGATTGCAGGAGAGAGTAATGGCCACGAATACAAACGGAATTATCATCTTTCTAGTCCTAAGCAAAAGAAAATCCTAAAATCATCTAGTAAACATTTTCAGGGCTCCTATGCATTTCAGTGATTATCAATTTCAGTTTCAGAATAGCTAATAAGACATCTCTAATAAAAACATTTTCCATTTGTCTGTTACATTTTCTTTTTATGAGGCCTAGAACATCAATCATATCTGGGACCAGGAGGCCCACACAGGGCCATAGGAATTAGAACGAAGAGCTGCAAAGGGCTGCTTCTCCTCAGAAATGGGACCACTAAAGGGGTACATTATTGACAAAAAGAAGAAGTCCTTGGGGAAATTGAAGCTGCTGTACAACCAGCCAGAGGGAGTCTTCTCCCTGTGTCCGTTTGAGCCTTACAGGCAGGCTCTTGTTGTTTCCACGGTGGAGCTGCACAACTCGCCACTCAAGAATCACAGCCCAGTTTCAAGGGAAAAGACTCTTCTTTCAGGATAGGGCAGTCACCTGATCCAGCGCTCCTAATGAAAAACTGTCTCACCAACGCTACCTATCTCCACAATACTCACCATTAATCATGAATCACTTGCCAAGGCCCATAAACCAACGAGACAATTTTTGAGCGACTGAATCATGTGACCTAATTAATCAGAACTATTCACAAACTATTTACATAATTATATACAACTGCAGTTTATCATTTCTTACCATGGATTTAAACATATGACATTTAATTAAGTCACTAAGGCGAATGGATCAACTGATGGTAACTAGACCATGAATAAACAAGACCAGCTTGTTGTTTCAAAATCTAATTTTTATTATCTTTATTATTCAAAGCAAGAGCATCTTTAATCAAGAATCTTTATTTTATTAGCAAAGTGAAAGCATCATTTTTAAAGGAAAAGACTTATTAGACTGACATTTCAAAGATAAATCAGTTAGCATGAATTAAAGCAAAATATAAGTTTCCATTCCCTAAATTCTATCTCCCTGTCTAAAACTCGCTTCACCTAGAAAGAATAATCTTTAAAGACTGCTGTCCTTACGTGCACCAAAGAGTCCAACAGCACGTCACGCCCTTCAGGAATCGGAAAGCGAGAGAGATTCCCTCCTGCCCATGGGGCCATGTTTTCTACCTTTCTAACTAGCTAATCATCCCAAAAGTGTTCATTTTTCTTTGCCATCAGAGTTCCCATTGGCTGTCTTATGTGGGACCGTATTGTGTCATCACCACTTTCAAACCGAGAACGGGCTCTTCTTTAGCCCTATTGTTCTTTGCTTTCGTGTCATTTCGCTTCCTCGAAAATGTAACATTTTATTCGAGCTACAGCTCATGACTTCCTTGCCTTGGCAATCTTGCCGCTTCCTGTCCTTGAATCGTTCTCTCCAAGAGCACGTTTAGCACAACTTATTAAACTGTATTTTTCTGACAAAATTGTCGACGTGGTAAAAGTTTCCACTTCTGTGCAAGGCTCCTTTTTGCAGGCCTAAGGCCTCTCTCGGAAACTATTATTTAAACAAACACAAAACATTAATTATTTAGAGAATTGATACCTATTCTGTTACCCACCCCCTTTGCTAATTATTAAAAACCCATTAGACTATGTCACCTAGCTGAGCACACAAAGCAGCATTTATATTTACCTTCTTCTTTTAAGCCACAAGGATTCTCCACGAGCTTTTGCCACATAAAAGACATAACATAACACAAGCACATAAATAAGCACATACCATTATTTAAACAGCCTCATTTAATACTGACAAAGACAATAGACAAGGTTAATTTATTATTTTCCACACACTTTCAATTGCAACATAGAGCATATAAATTAGTCCCACATGTTTTCTGAATGTATGCATTTTAAAACTAGGTTGGTTATAATTTCAACGCATGCTTATTAATACAGTTACATTGGTTATGGAAGTTTAACTTTGCGAGTTTGAACAAAATTTTATTCATCATCTCGCTCCATCAACTCCCTCATCTGGTGATTTCAAAATCACCAAACAACACCCAAAAATGTTTGCAAAAATGTTAACCCTACGAACATGTTTTGAACATTCACTGTATTAGTTTTTCTAAACTCTTGATTCAGCAGTTTGTCTACAACTCTCATATTGTGCTCTACGAAACTCTTCTAATTCTATTTCCTTCTCTTGTCTATAAATCCTTTTCTTTTCCCTTACATATTTCTTTCTCTTGTGTATCATGCAACTAATTTTTAACAAAAGTGTCACTATGACTATAACTATTACAGGATAAAGTATTTTACCAATAATTGAACTGCCAATCTCTTGAAACCAGTTTCTGATTGCTGCAAATCTTTTGCTCAATTGTTCTGAAAAATGTTCATCTTCTAAAAGTTCTATCTCAGTATGTAATTCAGTAATATTCTTAATAAACATCTCTATGTTCTGGCTCTTATCTGGAATATATGTACAGCAATGCTGGACATGTAAAATTCCACAAACTCCTCCCTCTTTTGCAAGCAGAATGTCTAATGCAAGACGGTTCTGCATTACCATAGTCCTCATAGCAATGAGTTCTGTATCAACTAATTGAAATCCACTTGCAGTGTCTGTTGACAATCTATCTACAATTGTGGACACTTTTCTGATTTTATTTGCATTCAGGGTTATTCCTATCATAGGTATTATTGCACCAAATATGTCTCCCATTATTTCTGAAAAACTTTCCCTCCTGAACCTATTCAGGTGTTTGCCAATTTCAAATGAACCTTTTGCATTTCTATCTACATGAACATTTTTTGGAAAAACTAAACCAATGTAACAAGTCCCATACCAGTGGTCTGGGAGATTGAAGTAAGCTTTGTTCCCACAAACAAAATAAATACCAGGAAAAATTGGATCTTTGCCTCCTTTAAAACCCCCCCTCCTAAGATGCGATAAGTATCTTCACATTGACTAGCGCCTACAAAGTAGTTGTCAAATTGAGTAGTATCTCTTATTATACAAAGTTTTCCACTAACAGGTTTATCTATGTGAATTGCTACATTCTCATTTCTGCCATTAAGCTTTTCATCCTCAATCTGCCAAAACTTAGATTTAGTTTGTTTCAGCATCTCATTTCTTTTGTAAATTGCTCTTCTCTCTTCAACCATGTTTAAGAGAGATGTCTCTTCGGTTCTCAACTTGCATGTTAAATTGTTTCTGAAAGCATATTCATAGGTGAGTTCATTAGTCACTATAAAAAATTCCCTCATCTGTTTAGCATGTTTTAGTTTATTTAGACTATTATCAACTTTTAGATTTGCAAAAATCTCATCATAATTAGAGTAGTAATACTCCAACCGACCTGTCCGATAAAACAAACTAGCTATTACACTACAAGTAATGCCGTAAGTAAGAGGAAGCATGTTATAAGTAACCCCCTCTGAAACAGAAGCAGGTAGTTTCACACAAATGTAACAATCCTTCACATCCATCACCTTAACATATTCAGATAAAAGTCTTGAAAAGGAATTACTAGAAAATTCACCAACAGATCTATCTTGGTGGATCTCTGGTTTGTGTTCAATGACTTTATTAGTTTTGCCCACTACATCATGAATATCTTGTTTAGCCACAACTTTACTAGTCATATTAGCTTTGTACATTTCTTTGTCAATTCCAAAAGGAAAAATTACAGCTAAAATTAACCAAACCAAAATTAATAAAATCACACCAATAGAAGACATTTTGCAACATCTTCTTAAAATAGAGCATCTTGAATTGCTGTTAGTATTAGGCATCTTTTACTTTGAGACAAGAGCCTTTAAAAAAAAAAGAAATTTTTATTTAAAAATCACTAAATATACACCATCCTTTTTTACTTCTTTTTTTTTAAATTAAGGAATCTTCTAACAGCTTTTCTTCGACCTTACATCTTACATCAATGTGTTTTTCCAGCTAACACAATTTCTTCGACCTTGTGTCACCTAACACAATTTCTTCGACCTTATGTCACCTATAACCTTTTAACCTTAAGTGAAAACAGAATCAATCATTATCTCTCATGTCATCTAAATCTTCTTGGCTACTACTATTCACCTCCACTACTGGTGGGATTATGATATAAGTCCATTCAGGTGACTTATGTTTCTGATTAGGCTTTAACACCCTCTTTGCTCTACTGCTAATTACTTCTATTTTCTTTCCTGCTTGATTTTTCTTATCTGAATCACTTTTCTGAATTGAGATTTCATTAACCTGTTCTTTTGATTTGTTCACTAATTTGAATTTTAGACCCTCATTCTCATTTGGCCAATTATCTCCTTTTCTTGAGAATTTCTTCTTTGGCTCAGTTAAATTACATTAAACTCTCCAAGCTCTTGTTCTTGATCTTTTCACTTTGGATTCATCATCACTTTCGTCTGATTCGCTTTCTGTGATATCAACTCTAGATTCAGGTACTTCTTTACTCGGCAGCTTCACTCTGTTAGGAACATCATCCTTATAGCTGGAACTTGGTAATTCTTCTTCTTCAATTACTTCCAATCCACCAGTTTCAGAATTTTTGTTCCTTCTTCCAGAGCTTCCAATCTGCTTTTCAATTCTCTCCTGATCTTGATTCTCTTCTTGTTCAGACTCTTTTTCTGCTTCTTTTTCTAGCAGATCTTCATCATTTTCAGAGTCTAGTATCACAATCTCCAAATCTTTTTCATTCAATGCCTCATTCGCATTTGAATCTTCCAGATGTCGACTTTCTTGTTGATCTTCAGAATCTGGATTTCTTTCAGATTCTTTTTCAGAATCTGAATCAGTTGTTGTATCACCTTCTTCACTGGATTCTCAGGTGGTGCCACTCGAATGGTGTGACTAGCATGAATCCATATTTTCAGACCTCTACACTTTACTGCATTTGTTGTGACAAGTATCACCTGTCTTACCTTCTGCCACCTGGGTACAACACAGTTTCTTCTCCGATGTACCTTTGTTCTCACCCAGTCTCCTGGTAACAAATCATGAGCTTGTTCTTTCTCCTTGGTTAATACTTCAGTTCCCACCTGATGGAACACAGAAGTCACCACGTCAGATAAGTTCTTGCAGTATTCCAATATGACACTATCATTAATGCTTAATAATTTGTGAACTGGAACAAATGCTTGTCTCATGACTCTGCCCATGAGTATCTCATGTGGGCTTAGACCTGTTTTGTCTATCTGGAGTACTTCTCAAAGACATCAGAACAAGTGAAAGTGCATCAGTCCATTTCATTCCTGTAGCCAAACACATTTTTGCCAGCCTGTTCTTAATTGTACCATTGATTTGCTCAACAACACCTGATGCTTCTGGTCTGTAAGCACAGTGTAGCTTTTGTTTTATACCCAGTGCTTCACAAATCATTTGTAACAATCTGTTTTCAAAATGTGTGCCACGATCAGTCTCGACTGTCACTGGAAATCCATACCTAGGTATGATTTCTCTTAAAAGCAATTTTGCCACAGTAACTGAATCATTGTGATGAGTCGGAAACGCTTCAACCCATCTCGAAAACAGACAGACTATCACCAAAACATATCTTAATCTGTTATGAGGTGGCATATCAATGAAATCCATTTGTAACCTGGTAAAAGGACCACCCTCCCGTCCTGTGGTTCCCAAGCTCACAACTGTTTTTCTGTTTGGATTGATCTGCTGACAAATCAAGCATCTCTGACAAAAAGATTCTGCAATTATCCTGAATTTTGGATTGTACCATGTCTGCCTAAACAACCTAATCATTGAATCTCTACCTAAGTGTCCTGAACCATGATACATTCGTGCCATGTCAGCAATCATGCAGTTTGGCATTACTGGTCTGTCATCTTTGTAAACCCAAATCTCATCTTCCACTCGCTGTCTACAACCTTCTTTTAACCATGTGTATTTTTCCTCACCATCTGCCTCATCTTGTAGATCTTTTACTCCTTGCCATGTCTCAACTACAGATGTTAGCATAAGTGAGTTCAAAACAGGTTCATTGTCTTTTTCCCGATAGATGGACTTATTATTCTTTGCACAGAATTTAGCAATTTCATCAGCATATGCATTTCCTTTTGTTATGAGTCGTCTCCCTTTTTGTGTGCCGTGCATTTTACCACAGCAATTTTCTCTGGTAGCTGAATTCCATCGATAAGCCTTTTAATCAATTTTGCATTCCTGATAGGGGTTCCCGCAGAAGTTAAATAACCTCTTTGAAACCAGAGCTGGCCATAGTCATGAACTACGCCATACCCATACTGACTATCGGTCACTATGGTAATTTTTATTCCTTTTGCTCTTTCACAAGCACGAATCAAAGCAATCAATTCTGCTACTTGAGCTGAACGAATTCCTTTGAGACAAGAAGCTTTAACTACGTCTGCAACTGTACAGACAGAGCATGCTGCACTCAGAATGCCTTCATCTGTTCTTAAACATGAACCATCAACAAAATAAACAAAATCTGACTCAGTTAACGGACATCTTTAATGTCCTGTCTAGGTTTGGAGCAATATTCTAAAACATCCAAGCATTCATGATCAATGTCATTTTCATTTCTGATTTCTGTCACAGTACCATCAGGCAATAATGTGGAAGGATTTAAATTTACACATCTCGCAATAGAAACATTATCTGATCCCAGAATAACTTTTTCATATTTTGTCAATCTATTGCTTGTCAAATGCTGTGTTTTTCTTCTGGTAAGGAGAATCTCAACTGAATGTGGTACATATACTTTTACAGGAAACCCCATTATTATCCTTTCACTTTGTTCCAGACTTACGCTTGTTGCAGCACTGCTTTTAAGCAACCTGGTAATGCTTTAGCAACAGGATCAAGAACAGCTGAGAAATATGCTATTGGCTTTCTCAATTTTCCATGTCTTTGAATCAAAACTGATAATGCACATCCTTCCCTTTCACTGCAATACAGCTCAAATTCTTTTTCATAGTCTGGCATTCCTAATGCTGGAGCTTCACACAAACTTCTTTTTAGCTGTTCAAAGGCTTCTAACTCAGTTTCTGTTAGGGTAATCAGGTCTTTTATGTCTGCTTTTGTCAGTCTCTGCAATGGCTTTGCAATTACTGAAAACCCACTAATCCATTGACGACAATAACCTACCATTCCTAGAAACATTCTGACCTGTCTCTGTGTTTTTGGAGGTTACATTGCTTGGATCATTTTTATTCTTTCAATTGTCACTTGTCTGATTCATTTTGCAATTCTGTGGCCAAGATATTTTACTTCTTGTTTACAAAACTGTAAATTTGCAGGAGACACTTTATGTCCCTTTTCTGCCAAATGATTCAAAAGAGTAATGGTATCAGTCACACAGTTGTCTCGTGTTTTTGCAGCCACAAGGAGATCATCAATATACTGCACTAATGTTGATTTTCCAGGTAAATCTAGATTTTCCAAGGATTTCTTTAGTAACTGATTAAAAATAGATGGACTCTCTGTATACCCTTGAGGGATACGACACCATGCTAACATACGCTCTTGGAACCTGAACGCAAAAATTTGTTGGCTTTCTGGATGCAATGGAACAGTAAAGAATGCATTACAAAGGTCTATGACTGTATACTATTCTGCATCATGCGGAATCTGATATAGAATTACCGCTGGGTTTGGTACAACTGGGCAACATGGAACAACTATTTGATTAACCTTTCTCAGGTCTTGAACAATCCTGAAAGTTCTGTTTGGCTTTTTGATTCCCATAATCGGTGAATTACATGGACTGCTCTCAATTTCTTTTAAAACACATTGTTTTATACATTTTTCAATTACAGGTATGACACCTTCAATAACTTCTGCTTTCATTTTATACTGAGGAATGTTTGGATAATCTACTCCTTGTTTTACTGTTATTTTTACTGGGTCTACATGTTTCAGCAAACCCATTTCGTCATCAGATAAATCCCAAATTTTAGCATTGACTGTCTCTTTTAGTTCTTCAGGTAAATTATTTTTGTCAAAAGCAGGAAATAATTTACTTTCTTCTGCTTCAACCATTAACATTGTTAATTTATAAAGGCCATTTTCTTCTTGAGTTTGGAGCTCAATACCATCCAGTGAGCAATATATTTTACAGTTCATCTTGCAAAGGATGTCCCTTCCTAACAAGTTTACAGGACTGCTGTTACAGACTACAAACCTATGTTTGTCTTTAAATTTACCAATTTCAACTTTAACTGGTTCTGTTAAATCTGTTTTAATCTGTTGATTAGCCACACCAACTACTTGGATAGTATCCCCAGAGAGAGGTAGGTTTTCTATTTCCACTGATCTAACAGTAGAACGGGTAGCACCTGTGTCCACTAGAAAAGTGATTTCTACATCATTCACTTTACCATTTACAAATGGACCAGACTGATCTACCTCAACAGTGGCTCCAAGCACACACTCTTCCTCCTCTCTCAGGCACCGTAATAAGTAATCCTCAGAATCACTCCCTTCATTTTCTTTCAACCAATATTGTTGAGAAACATTTGACACATTCACTCTTGGCGACCTGTTTACCTGTTCACCTCCGCAGAATCTTGTTTCTGTACTGTATCTCTGCACATTTACACAGTTTGGAAGTGGCAGTTGTGGAATTTGACTTTGCTGATTCACTACCTGTCGCTGTAGCTGTTGCTGCTGATTTATCTCACTCTGCATCTGTGGATTTAATGATGCATTTTTAAAATTTCTGGGCGGATTCTAACATTCGCGCTTCCAGTGTCCAATTTTGCTTCAATTAAAACATGGGAGTTTCTGCTTTAATTCTTCAATATTACCCATCAATTTTGGTTTAATATAATTACCTTTAAATTTCCCTTGATTCTGGTGAACATTTTTATTTTCCAAAGTTGCAATTTGTTGTTCAGCTACTTTTACCTCTGCCCACATAGCTTTTTCTTTTAGCTTCTTTTGTTTAGCATCTATCTCATCACTGCAGTATTTTGCTTTTCTCAAAATGTCATCAACTGAGAGTGATTGCCAACCAACTATTCCTGATCTAATCATTTCACCAATTTCAGGTTTTAAGCCATAAACAAACCTGTATATGAAATGGCTCATATCCTTCTCACTCAATTTCTCGTAACCACTGTATTGTTTAAATACCAGCAGTAATCTTTCATAAAATGAATGCACTGATTCTTTTGGCTCTTGATTTGTTCTGTCTATTTTAACCCAATCTACTTCTGTTGGGGGAATCTTGGGGCATATTATCAAGGGGGTTTATCTCCGCTTTTTTGGCTTTAAAAGCCAAGAAAGCGGAGATAAAATTATCTCCCTATTACCAAGCTGTCGCTAACACCAGTTAGCGACAGCTAGTAGGAGATAGCGACCATCTTGGGCCCCACTTTGCATGTCAGCGATATTTATCACTAATGAGATGCAAAGTGGGCGTGCCAAGATGTTAGAGACTGAAAACAGTCTCTAACATCGCTATCTCCTATTACCAACTTTTGGAGATATTCGCGCTAAGCGGGAATATCTCCAAAAGCTAACACCTGCCCTGAGCAGTTCTTAGCCATGTTATCCAATGGGAGGTGGATAACATGGCTAAGAGCATTTGCTCGATAATGCATGAATATCGCTGACTTTTCAGCGATATTCATGCATTTCGGCCGTTTTTTATCACATTTGCGATAAACCTTGTTAATAGCAAGGTTTATCTGCGATAAAAATCGCCGATGTGCGGCGAAAATTTTTGTCTCTAAACAAGTTAGAGACAAAAATTATCGCTAGTTGTTGGTAATATGCCCCCTTGTCTTTCAGCCACAAAATGACCTTATCATACAGGTTTATTACATCAGCTGAAGGTGCACCTGTTACTTTATCTCGAGCAGGTTCTTCTTTGGGCCAATCTATAGAAATTTTACATTCTGTCCAAAGATCCGATGGGACAACAATGTCAAAGAATCCATCAAGATCAATCCACAGATCTTTTGAAACCTTAACAAATCTGTCTACCTGGCGATACCATTCCACAGGTTTTTCTCTCAGCCGAGGAAAATCATTTGTAAACAGTAAATTGTCCTGTCTTGTCCAAGGAACATGCACATACCCTCCGCCAGCTATTTCTCTCATAGGAAACTCAGTTGCTATTTCTCCTCTTTCTCTTCTGTCTTCCTCTCTTTTCTTTGTCCATTTCACTCTCCATTTTCTTAATTCACCTAATCTTTTTAGAAACACTATTAATTCTTTTACATGAATTATTCTTCCTGTGGTGTTCATATTTTCAATATCCTTTTCAGAGAAATCTACTCTGTAATGTTTCTGCAAATTTTTCTGTCTACTCAAATCTATTTCTAATTCAGCAGCCATTTCCTCTAATGGATCATACTTGGTTTTCGTTTTCCATTGTATGCTTTTACAAATAAACAATAATTCATCATCCTGATATAGCTTTAAACTGTCAGGTTCAATTGTGCCAATATTTAATTCCTCCAAATCCGCCTTCAACTTTGCAACATCAAGAAATTTAAATTCTGGAGTCTGTGGAGTCTGTGTTAAATCTATTTTCTGGAGTTCCAGAATCAGATCCTGCAACAGATGGAATTTGATCATTTGACAAACTTTGATTAACGGGCATCATTGTTTTCTCTCGATGAATTTCTGTTAAATCTGAATAAAAATTTTCAGCCACTTTCTGAATTTCCGCATTTAAGGGAACAGTCAGAGCTGAATGTCTAATTTCCCTTTTATCAAAGACTGGAATAACAGGTCCCATTGTTACTGGTACTGTTACTGCTTCCATGTTTTTAGTTAACTGCTGAATTAATTCATCTTTTGATCGGAAATATTCTGAGGGATTTGGTATATCCCTACATCTTTCTGTTCTCATTACATTTCTTGGGATTCCATTTCTCTGAATTGGAGTTTCAGCATAACTTCTATTTTCTCCCGATGTACTAGAATTATTTCTTGTTTCTACTCTCTCAGGAATTTTGCATTATTCTGATTTAATGTAGGTGGAGTCTCATCATTTTCCCTAGGAGGAGCACTTGGAGAAGTTCCTGGAGGAATTCTCGGGGAAGACCATGAACAAACTGGTTGATAAGGTGGCGGTTTTGATTTCGTGATATAAATCTCTTCTAAAACTGGATCTTCTAATTCACTATCTTCACCAATATTATTTTTCTTTTCAGTGCTCTTTTGAGCAGTTACTTCACCAAATCTCGCTGGATACAAACCATCACACATATCTGCACGTCTCCAACAACGCATTCTATCTTCATGAGTTTCCCTATTAATGTCTAATCTAGTGCCTCTTGTTACACCTCTGTTTTCTCGTTCTAATTCAAACATCTCATCCTCCCATTCAGCTAAAGCCTCAAATTGTGTTGGTCTAGGCTTTGGTACAAGAGTCATCATTTTTTCTCTCAAGTTTTTCAACACCTAATGTTAAATGACCCATCTTCCGGCCATGCCAATACACCATCATTTTTGGTATATTCCATCCAATTCTTGATCCAAAGGCAAGTATGATAACCATATTCACCTGACATATAGGTTGCAGGTTTTTTGTACTTATGAAGTAATCTTCCACCTCGCGTTTCAATTTTCTTGTCATTTTTAAATATATTTTTCAATTTCTGAAACCATGTAAGCTTCTTTTCCTCTTTAATGTAATAATAATCCATGTTTTTAAACAATTCCGCTTAATTTGGAAAAGATTGTAAGTATTTCCTTGTTGTTTCGCTATTCTAGCCAATCCGTGCGCGAAACTCACCAACAAGCCAATCAGGTTAAGCCACGTCACTATTCTGCTCAGCCAATAGAATTACTATATTTCAGGATGAGCCAATAAGCTGCAAGCCTTCCTAGTCACATGAAATAATCAGTGCGCGAATAGCACACAAAGCAGCATTTATATTTACCTTCTTCTTTTAGGCCACAAGGATTCTCCATGAGCTTTTGCCACATAAAAGACATAACGTAAACACAAGCACATAAATAAGCACATGCCATTAATTAAACAGCCACATTTAATACTGACAAAGACAATAGACAAGGTTAATTTATTATTTTCCACACACTTGCAATTGCAACATAAAGCATATAAATTAGTCCCACATGTTTTCTGAATGCATGCATTTTAAAACTAGGTTGGTTATAATTTCAACACATGCTTATTAATACAGTTATATTGGTTATGGAAGTTTAACTTTGCGAGTTTGAACAAAATTTTATTCATCATCTCGCTCCATCACACCCACCAGGCAAATGCTTTTAGCGATCCTATCCAGTGTCTCAGGCAGTGCACAAGTTTTCTTCACTTCAATCTAACAGGCACCAGAGACACAGCACCTGTACCCTAATCTCAAGTCCTTCTCTAACTCCTGTATTGCTCTTCTGGCGCACTGCAGATTCGTTGGGGCAAAACATTTCATTCAGTGTGCTAAGGCCCCCCTTGACCAACAAACAAAGGAGCAAACTTGTATTCACTTTGGGACCAGAATTCAGAGGCCTGATGCTAGGATCTCTGAAGCAACCCTTGTTTCAAAAGGGGTCACCTCAGGCAAAGCTTCCTAGCCATTCTGGTCGGTCTGTGACTCTCAGCTGGGCATCAAATACAATATCTCCTTTCTGATTTGTGACCCCGTCTTTCACCCAAGACAATGGCAGGGGTACACACTTCATGTCAGGGCTTCCGCCTTCACTGAGGTCCTAGTTGCCAGCAATGCCTGTGCTGGTTATCTTCACGTTGGCTTCAAGCTGAACTGGTGCTGACGCTGACTCCCCAGGCTGAATCTGATGTCCCGGCCCCTCTGGCAATAGCTGTAAGGCAGCAAATATCTATTGGTGAACAGAACAAAAGGTCTTCAGACAAGGCACAGAAACAGTCTATCAACAGAGAGGATAGTGTTAGAATACTTCCTAGTCTTGGGACGCGCCATATATTAGCAAGGCACCCAAGAACCACTTTCATCTATCTATGAGAGAGTAAAAAAAACAACAGCCTGGACCTATTGGCAAGTATAAAAAGAACTCTTTGGTGAACAAGAGTAATACATCACCCAATCCCAAGCAGCCAAGGAAGTCTGTATTCATTTACTAAACTCAGAGGAAATAGAGAAAAACAACACAGACATACTCTAAATCCTTACATTGGTGTATTCCTGTGTGCTAATCTGAAAACCCTCAAAAAAGGAGATGTTCTACACTTTTGCTCATAAACTTTACATTACTTTTACAGAACTGCAGACACTTCTAAAATGATTCTTCTAAATAAAAAGCACCTACATACCTACATTGTACGCTTTAGGACCATGCTCTCATGTTATAGGAGCAGCAGGAAAATCTAAAACTGCTAATGTCACAGGGGCTCTTATCTATAAAACAAGATTTTCTTCAAAACATTTTTTGCTATGGATCACATGGGCATCTTCCCTATGTTCTACTTTTCATGATCCAGACTATGCAACATCAGCTCTAATAAGGACTGTCAGTTTATTTACACAGACTAGCTAATAAAAAACTAGCAATGCCCTTGCAAAACTATCTAGCATGGAATAACATACAATAATGGTGTTATCACCTAAGAATTTTAGAACAAAAACTACCCGCATCGAGCTTCCCTTAAAGGTCAAAATAAGGGAACAACAATTTAGACTACTGATCCTGTCATAATTTCATCAAACAGGATGGGCAGTAACATAACATATGTTTTTATTTATTTTATTAATGCTAACAATGTTTAAAACAGTCAATTAAGTGTCTCATTGCTATTTCACAGACAAATTAGACATGCTAAAAACAATTGAGAAAAGGAGAGAGCAACATATATATTACCTAGCCTTAATTTGTGGAGGAGCTAGCCTCCTTCCCCCATTTTTACAGTAGGAAACCTGAAACAGGTTTCACTTCCGTCAATACTATCAACCCCTATTTGTAGCAACTGGGCATAAACAAAGTTATAGGAGGTACATAGCACTTTTGAGGAGGTAAAGAATATGAATACCCAAACCCCAATCCTATTAGCAAATGTACAAATGTAACATGAGGGCGAATGAATTCAAACTAAATCCCATTGGCTCAGCCCTAGTAAGCACCAAACTAAAAGCATTAGTGATGTATATATGGCCAAGCTCACATATACAATTGTATTGTGGTATATTCATTTGAGTGCATAAAACTTGCTTTTGCCACCCAAAAAAAATTAAGCACAACTCCTCCTTCTTTCCCTGCGCTGCCATCTTGTCTTTCAAAAAGTTTCAGATGTCAAAATGTCAAGGCAAACTTTGCTCTGGTAGCCCTGCCAGGCTTCTAAATATAGAACTGACTTTTAACTCTTCCCAGCTGTCCTATTCTGTGTGCAAAGTATTCCACGCAGCTTTCCCTATTCAAAGTCACCCTGAAAACAGAAAGCTGACCCATTTCCCTGTTTGTCAGTTTAATAACTTCTGCTGTTTTTTTATACATATTTTCAATTGTAAGCAGTGTGCAATATACTTGTCTAACAATATAGTAGTCAGCTATTTGTATTATACCTAAATGTATGCATTTACTGAAGCCTAAAGCACTTTAAAAGTGGCTCTAAATGGAAAAAATGCTGTTTAAATTGTGAATTTTGCCCAATTTCGACTTTGATTTTGGGGCACTTAAAAATGAATATCCTAAAATGTATTTACATAATATTCATCCTCAAAATGTTCTCTAGATGGCCCAGGAGTAAGAAATCAAAAATAATCATATATACCGTTATAAAAATGAGTTTTTTTATGCCTGCGCAGAGTGAAATTCCATGTGCAAATATCACAACTTAAATTTAATTTTAATGCTAGGAGGTTACAGTAGGAGTATTAAGCTTAATAAATATTAAAAAAAGGAATTTAAAAGCACTTATTTTTTAATCATTTTTTCATAATTAATAAAAAAGAAATTAATAAAACCAATCATTTTTGATAATTCCACATGCAAAGCAAGCTGCATCTCTTGCCTATCATATTTAGACACATTCATTCATAAGCCTAAGCACAGAAGCCTAACTTGAAACATGAAAAGTTTTGCGCCACTTTTTAAAAAGGACATTCATTATTTAACATCAGAACCGAGAATGTGCTTATGTAAAAGGCTTTAAGAATGGAAATAATGAACCTGATTTTTGTAACTTTTTAAAACAGCGGTCTGAAATGCAGGATTTTACACCATGCTAGCACTGCAAAATCCTGGCTGAGTCAACATTCCTGTCTATACGTGGCCTACAAAAACAACAGTTGTTTGCTCAGCGGCAGTAAAAACACAGTTGGTGGAAAGCTTTTTTCAGTGTTGAAATGTAAGCACGGTGACTGTCTATTTAAAACTGAGGCATTTCAATGCATGTTCTATAATATGTGTTTAGTTTCAGCAAACATTCACTCAGATGAAGTGTTTGCCTGTTAATATCGGATACAATGTATCTAAGAAAAATGCTGTAAGTTTATTTATTGCAAAAAACACAATTTCGTTTTTGAGGCCTATTTTATTCCTATTAAATGTGAATTCTAATTTTATCTTTTAAGCATTGGCAATTTGTACATGAGCATAATTGCTTACTCTTATAAATTTAATAATAACATACAGTTATTTAGCATATTATATGGTTAATTTCTGGATATTTATTTAATTTTTGTTTAATATTAATTAAATTACATTTTGCAGAACAGACTGATGACAGCAAGAAAAACCCAAACACACACATTGAGCTCATACCAGACATATACAGAAGGGGTCAAACTCTCAGGACACATTATACAGCGCGCTTAAGGCTAGCAATCCTTACACAATGAGCGCAATTGCTATTTACTTACAGAAGTTGCAATGTAAAACCCCGAACCACATAGACATTTAAACACACATTTAACCCACAGATTAACACTTAAGACAGAAACAAAGGACAGCCCACAGACTGTACTTAAATCAAACCATTTGTAAATACTAGTTGTAAGTCATATTTACAAGAAGCGCTTCTCAATAGTATTCCAAAGGACTGCAAAAGCAGCCCAACAGACTATTTCCCTTTCAAGAAGCCAAAATACACTTAATTCACTAGCTTTGTCTGGCAGAACAAAAAAAAAATCGCTCTGCATATCTCCTTTTATAAACGTGCGCAGAAAAAGAATCCTTGTTTGTATTCTGTCCATATTTGAATTCCATGGGGATACAGAATCACCAAGGAAGAAATATGTTTTTTTTTAATTTTCAAAAACCTTTATTCACTTACAAAGTATTTTACACGGCTTGTAGCCTACAACCCTGGGGCCGGCAGCAAGTGTTTGACATTTTATCTGCATAGCGCGAGAACATTGTACACAGCCATTTAGCCGGCATCCCGGAGGCCCGGCGGCATTTAGTTATGATGTAAGGCGGGAACCTCCAGTCTCACAGATTGAACCAAGTACTTATATGAGTCGCAAGCACCCTAAACAAATGCGCACTTCCACACACGTACAATTATCATGCCAGGGCAAGTAAGCCGTGTACCAGCAAACATTTCCTTATATAATACAATCCTAGAGCCCTACCCCAACAACCCCCCCACCCACAACACGCCAGCAGTTACTCTCCCAACTTAAATACCTACTAGTTGTCTATCAGCAACCCCTCCTTCTACCCACTAGGGAGAAAGGTTGTTCCATATCCGGGCTCCAATCTTCAGTGTCATGAATGTAGAGCTGATCAGTACTCTCCTCAGTGCAAATCCCCCACCAATTTCGTAGGGAAGTTAAGTATTCCCAGCCTCTATCTCCCCCCCAATTGGCACTGAATCCCTCCCATTCCCACAGTACCCAGTACACTCTCTCCGTTAGGTAGGGACCCTCGCTAATCATGCTCAGCGTGTTCCCCTAGAGTTTCAAGTGGATCTATCGCCTCAGTCTGTTCTGCCTCCTCCTCTTCCCCTGAGCGTACATATGTTTGATATAGACCCCAGAAATTTTTAGGCCGACTCTTGGGTGGAAGCAATTCACTATATATTTCCGACTGAGTGCAACAATATAACATATCTCTAGCCCATCTCTTCTTGGTTGGCAGTGGACCTCTCATCCAACAAATAGCTACAACCTTCCTGGCCTTTAGCAAAGCTATATCTGCCAATCGTCGTTGTGCAACCGGCAGTGGCTTGGAGTACCCCAGGAGTGCCAGTGCCGGGTCGGCTGGTATCTCCGAGTCCAATATTAGACTAAGTTCCGAAAAAAATCTCCTTCCAGAACTTGTGAACGCCAGGACAGTTCCATGCCAAATGGATAAAATCTGCAACTTGCACATGAAAACGTTCACACTCCGCTGATTGTCTAAGCCCGTACCTATGTAGTCTCTCTGGAGTATAGTAAACACGTTGCAGAAATTTAAAATGAACTTATCTGTGCCTACCATTGAGAGACAGGACAGTTTCCTAGTGCTGATGCAGCAATATTTCCACATCTCGTCATTAATTTGTATTTGCAGATCACTCTGCCATTCTGTCCTAGCTTTGGAGTATTGGAACTGTTTATGTTGGGCTCCTAGTTTATTGAGATTGGTGACTAGTTTGCGATATGACTTCGATTTAATCACATACGTAATTTCCGGCACATCTGGCGGCTCCGCCATGTCCGGGCCTAAGAGGTCTAGCATCGCACTTCGAACCCTGTGGAACTGGAAACGTAATAGAAGTGAAGCCTCTGTCTGCAAGGGGCGAATCTGCTCCCAGGATTTAGCCACCCCGTCTATGAATAGGTCTTCCATCTTTGTGATTCCCGGTTCCTGCAATGCTCTTGTGACTCCTCTCTCCTTCAGCGGCGCAAGCCATACCGCCCAGTCTATCTGCATAAGTGGGGAATACAGTAGTTCACAGCCCTGTGCCTGTACCAAAGCGTACCATGCGTGATTCGTAGCTTTGATTGAGTCTAGTTTACCAATGCCATGGTCAACTGGAAAGCCAACAGTGGCCGGTAAGGGGGAGGGGTCCGCGAACAATCATTCAAGGATTACATGGGGGATATCGGGGTCTCCATGTTTCCATGTTTGCAGGTGGGCTGCTTGCGCCACTCTGTAGTATCTCTCCATGTCTGGAGCACCCAGTCCCCCCATTTCATAGGGAAGCATTAAGACCTTCCACCAAACTCTCGGGGTTGTTTGCCTCCCCAAGCCAGCTTAATGAGCACCTGAGTCAGTTGTTTAAAAAAGGCCTTGGATAGTACCACGGGGATGTTATTAAACAGGAAGAGGAATCTTGGTAGGACCACCATCTTCATAATGGCAATCCTGCCCATCAGGGACAATGGGAGCTTACACCACACTTCAACTTCCTCCACTAGTTTTATGTACGCGACCCCATAATTTTCCCGTACCAGTATATCTGGGTCCGTGTGGAGTTGTATCCCTAAGTACCTGACCGAGTCAGTAGACCACTGCAATGGGTATTCCATCTCAAACGGCAGAGTCACGGTATCAATGGGAATGCGACTGATTTGGTCCAGTTCACTTTCAGCCTTGAGAGGGCCCCAAATTGAACTACCTCTCTTAAAACTGACAAGAGGTTAGTTTCCGGGTCACGAACATACAGCAGGGTATCATCAGCGTACGTAGAGATTCCAATTTTGTACGTTGGAAAGCTGATACCCTCCAGGCTATGGTATTCCCTGATCGCGCATGCCAGAGGTTCCGCAACCAGTGCGTATAGGAGGGGTGAGAGGGGGCACCCTTGTCTAGTTCCCCTACTAATTTCAAAGGCGCCCGTGACTTTGTCCCCCATTCTTAGTCTCGCTGTGGGTTTGTAATACAAAGCCCCCAACATCTGTAGAAAAGGTTCTCCCAGTCCCAGCTTCCGTAAAGCTCTGAGCATGAATGGCCACTCCACAGAGTCAAAGGCTTTTTCCATGTCAAAAAAAAATTGCCAGCGCTTTATTTTCTTGACGCACGTGTTGCATGGTACCTAGCACCGTATGAATATTGTACGTAAGGTTTCTATCGAGGACGAATCCGGCCTGCTCCGGTGCCACCAGCTCCGGCACCAGCAGTGCCAGGCGTGTAGCTAGCACCTTAGCGAACAATTTGGCATCGACGTTTAACAGGGAGAGTGGTCTATAAGAACTACATGCATTAGGAGGCTTCCCCGGTATTAAAATGGTAACAAGCAATGCTTCCCTCATAGAAGCAGGCATTCTGCCCTCCTCGCAGATGCCGTCAAAAAGAGTTATCAGGTGTGGGACCAGTTTGTCTTTAAATGTTTTATAGAAGCCCACAGTCAGCCCATCTGCCCCAGGGGCACTGCCAGATCGCATCCCCACCAGAGCCTCTAAGATCTCATCTTCCTGTATGGGCGCCATCAAGAATTCCCTCTGTGAGCTGGGCAAGAAGGGCATTTTAATGTAGCTAAGGTAATCATATATTTCCCCCTCGACTTGTGAGGATCTGGCCTTGTAGAGACCCGCATAATACGTTTTAAACTCTTGGAGGATCTCCACCTCGTCAGTAAGCACATCCCCGGCAGATGTTATCAGTTTGTCAATTACCAGAGGTTGTCTGTTGCTTCGCATCATTCTTGCCAACAGAGAGCCAGGCCTCTCCCCCTCTCCGTACGTGCGCGCCGTGGCGTACTTGCCCATATGTTGCACTTCCCTGTCCGCCTACTCATGATACTCGGCGAGTAACCTATTGATTTGCGATGTAGTTTCAGCATCAGGGTTGATCTGTAAGCGTCCCTCCAGGTCCGACAGTTGGGCCTCTAGCTGCCTCAATCTGCGTCGTATAGTTTTAAGAACACTCGAATGTTTGGACATAGCCATACCCCTAATATATACCTTAAATGTGTCCCATACTGTCTGAAAGCTATCAACAGACCCCAAATTCGTCTCAAAGACTCCTCTGGAGTGTGTAGTGAATCCAGCCGCAACACTATTTCCCCCTAACCCCTTAGCCGTTAGCATTTTACTTGTAAGTGGGAGGAGGGTTTCGTGGAGAAGAGCGAGGTCAATGTGGTGCCTGTTTAGATAATTTAACACCTTCCTGAGCTTGCGATAATCGTTAAGCCCTCTCACATTCCATGACAAAGCATTCAAAGTATCCGAGTCACATATTGCATTCACTTCACTTATATCAGCCATCCCAGAAGGGAGATTGATAGGCAACCGACGGAGTACCACCGGTTCTGCAAACTATTCTCTGTAGAGCCGTATCTATCAAGGGCTGTCTATAATAGGCAAACCTGGGCAACACAGTACTTGGCGTCCCCTTGAACTTCCCTCTCCCAGAACCAGACCCCAACCACCCACCCCACTCCAAACTTCCCCTCCCACAGCCGACCTCCCCCAACCTGGCCTGGCAGTTCCGTGTCCCCCCCTTTCGCTCCTCACTGGGACGAACTCGAACAACCCCTAAACAGGCTTCCATAGGAACCATTATAGCCAAAAGCGCCAGGTCAGAGGTGGCCAGCACGACCATACAACAGTACATAAGCATTATATATCTAACCGTTGCCCCAGCTCTACCACCCTGCAAGTGCCTCTTATCGTGAGGCTTAAATCAATACTTAATGGAGATTCTAAGGGCCTCGCCCTTCGTTACCACCTCTCCTAAAGCACACATATCATTAGCATTGTTCAGACACCATTTGCATTTGTTTATACGCTAAAATCGTGTCCCCTAGTAGTCTATGCATACCCACGCCTGCAATCCGGAACATATACATTGAAAAGATCTCACCCAGCGATTGTGCCTCTTTACCATCACAGGACCCTCCACTCCCACGTATCGGCACATCTCGACTTCAAAGGTTCACTGCAATGCGAGCCTCAGCAGCAACAACTTAGTCCGTTATACAATGACCTCTGAGCACACTACAGTTCACTCTTACAATTCAAACACATATATGGCAAGCAACTCCAATCCTCAGGAGTCGGATCAATGAATATAGTATCCAAGGTCAATGCACAAAAAAGTCCACTTTCTGTATATGAGGTCCTTATATTTTATTTTCAATGTTGATTACACCTGCCAACACGTGTTTCGTCGTGCATTAAATAATACTTCGACTTCTTCAGGGCTGTAATCAAGCAAAACATTTCCCATGATCAGTATAAATAATCATCATATAACTAAATATAAATGTGGGATAGTACCAACCACCATCCAACAAGATGAAAGCCTGCAGAGTGAAGAGTTTGAAATGAGAAAATAAATAGTCGGAAACCATTCCAATCCTAATATCCACCCCGTGTGTGATAAGAAGAAAAAGAACCCTACCACCAAGATATATAAACAAGGTAGGGGTAAATTATCACCTCTGTATCTCAGTGTTCTCTCATTCTAATTTGGTCCTCACAACGTAAACAACTAATCAATCTGAAAAGACAGAGGCATATCAGAATAATGTATACCTTAAGTGCTGTCACTAATATCAAAAAGGAACTGTATATTCCACAGCGGAATCCTAACAGAAATTATTTGCCAGTTAAAAATTTAGCTTTCACCCCCTATGTTATTAGTGAATTGGGTTTACCTTCATATTCTCATCACAATTCATCCAGCAATTAGCCAACAATGTTATCTCTCCATCCACTTATGATTACCATTGGAGTCAAAAATAAGTATATTACAATCCGAGTTAACCGCTGGTTAGAATTGATACAAAACATGTGTCCTGTAACACTCACCCAGTAAATATCATCTGGTGTGTTTAATAAACAATCTCCTTAACTTAGCTTGTCATCTGTATTCTAAACAACAAAATTAGCACGTCACTCCCCAATTTACGGTCTATGTACCATAACTAATGTCGTCAACCATCAAGTGAGTATAAGCGTCTGAATCAATACATACTCCTAGTCAAACCCGAAAGTACAAACGAAAATGTTTCACATAAATATATAAGTAAAGTTCCCCAAATCTTCTATACTGTTGTTATAAAATCTACCTCTATTGTAAGTGGAAGATGACCTCTTGTTTGTAAATAAACTAAAGTAGGAAGCCTAATCATATAAGCAATCCCGAAGTTAATCACGTAACACTACATATACTCACCAACGGTAAGTATTCAAATATAATGTACACAGGGTCGATATCTTTTCTTCGTTCAGTATACGGTTATCTGTGTCAAAATAATAGCTTCAATGAAATAGCCCATATAAATATTGTTGCTACTTCCAGTACATATCGTATTCCAACACTCACCAAATATCGGTATCTTCAAGTATCACGACCACCTAAAATTAATATACATAAGGAAACGGCATTAATATCTTGTCCCGTTCAACTAATCAAAGTCTCACTAAGACCCAAGCCAACGTTGCTACAAGTTTACCTGTGTTCAGCTCAATCGCTGCATATCTTCTATCGTCCGAAGTTCCTGAGCTTTGGCGTCTAGCATGGGCGCCATCTTGGAGTGTCCTTAAGTACCCTTGTAAACGCGCGCCATCTTGTAGTGTGTCCGTACTGTTTTTAGAATTATCAGCACGCTACTACCCATATGTGCGGGTAGAACAAGTACCCATAATCCGGTATTACGCAATTTATGCGAGTGACGCATATAGTATTGCAGCACGTTAACTATGCTAAAATCCAATAAAGTTACTTATTGTATCAACTCAGTCACCCGATTTTAATCGGGTTTTCAAAATCATTCCTAATTCCGCATCTGAACCTGCGCACCACCATAAATCCTGGGAAAATGTACTAATCTGCTCATGTAAACTCATATCCACAAATCACATAATAAAACAAATGTGAGTATCTATCTTATGCCATAGGAATGGGTGAGTAGAGTTCATGAGGGGTGAATGTTAGTCAGGTAGCCAGAAGAGAGGCAACCGAGGGTGCAAAATTATCTTCACTGTTCAGTATTATATCAACATCCAACATATGATAATTAGATGGGAAGCGAAATCAAATTTCTAGGGAACATGTGTCCCTGTACAGTCTAGTACCAGAAAGCCGCTAGATGTCAACATCAGGCATGTGATGTGTATACAGTCAAAATTCATACAATAAACATAACATTGGTCAAAGATCAGCACATTATTACTCATTGCCCAAGAAGTACTGATACTCATTATCAATATTAAGTCCCTGTTGGACCGATTTCAGCTTCATAATCCACAGTACTTCCCTACGTCTGAGTTTCAGAGTTCTGTTACCTCCCCTGGGATCCTGAGGAACATGTTCTATTGCATGATAATAGAATTGGTGATCTCCTTGATGATCAATGTTCTGTACAAAATGAGCAGCAATTGGGTATCTAGTGTCCCCATTTTTCCATGCCCTTATGTGCTCCATCATCCTGTCCCTAAGTCTTCTAATCGTGCTGCCCACATAAATCTGTCCGCATGTGCATGCTATGATATATACAACAAAGGAGGTTTCACAGTTCATGAAGGTATCTATTTCATACATTGCTGAGTTATTGTAGCTGAAACTCACAATCTTTTTACACGCCCATCTGCAACAATTACATCGCCCACATTTGTGGAATCCTTTAGTTAAGATCCTGGGCCAAATTTCTCTATTCCTGATAGGATAACTTGGGCTCAAGTCACTCGCCAAGGTTCTCCCTTTCCTTAAGGTCACAGCCGGTCTCTGTCCAATATATGCAGATAAATCCTTATCCACCGACAACAGGTGCCAGTGTCTATTCAAAATAGAGTATAACCTATTAGACTCTGTGTTATAGTTGGTCACTAGGCGAACCTGTCGTTCTTTCTTCTCTGTAGCCTCCTTATCTTTTAATGTGTGTGATCGTTCTAGTTTATATACACGTTTTTTCGCCTTCTCAACAACTGCTCGTTGGTAACCCCTAGCTAGAAATCTGGAAGACATATCCTGTACCGTATTCTCAAATTCATCATTTTCCGAACAATTTCTCCTAGCCCGGACCATCTCTCCATATGGGATGGATTTTATCTGAAAGTTAGGGTGGCAACTCTTAGCATGTAATAGTGAGTTACAACTAGTCTCCTTTCTGTACATCTTGGAACACAACTTATTTCCCTTAATATACAGCTCAACATCGAGAAAAAAGATTTTCTCCTTATCATATTGCGTTGTGAACCTCAGGTTAACATCATTGCTATTAAGGTATTCAAAAAAACACAGAAGGTCCTCAAGGCTGCCAGTCCAGATCATGAGACAGTCGTCTATGAAACGACCCCAATATTGAATATATTCAATCCACCTGACTCCACGACGGCCCCAGATCCACTCCGCCTCGAACCATCCCATGAACAGGTTGGCAAAAGACGGAGCAAACCTGGAGCCCATCGCGGTCCCAAGGCGCTGTCTGTACCAATTACGATTAAACACAAATACGTTGTTATTCAGTACTATTTGTGTCATGTCAAGAATCATCTTCGTGTGCTCAAAATATTCAGCCGGTCTCCTGTTTTGAGCACACGAAGATGATTCTTGACATGACACAAATAGTACTGAATAACAACGTATTTGTGTTTAATCGTAATTGGTACAGACAGCGCCTTGGGACCGCGATGGGCTCCAGGTTTGCTCCGTCTTTTGCCAACCTGTTCATGGGATGGTTCGAGGCGGAGTGGATCTGGGGCCGTCGTGGAGTCAGGTGGATTGAATATATTCAATATTGGGGTCGTTTCATAGACGACTGTCTCATGATCTGGACTGGCAGCCTTGAGGACCTTCTGTGTTTTTTTGAATACCTTAATAGCAATGATGTTAACCTGAGGTTCACAACGCAATATGACAAGGAGAAAATCTTTTTTCTCGATGTTGAGCTGTATATTAAGGGAAATAAGTTGTGTTCCAAGATGTACAGAAAGGAGACTAGTTGTAACTCACTATTACATGCTAAGAGTTGCCACCCTAACTTTCAGATAAAATCCATCCCATATGGAGAGATGGTCCGGGCTAGGAGAAATTGTTCGGAAAATGATGAATTTGAGAATACGGTACAGGATATGTCTTCCAGATTTCTAGCTAGGGGTTACCAACGAGCAGTTGTTGAGAAGGCGAAAAAACGTGTATATAAACTAGAACGATCACACACATTAAAAGATAAGGAGGCTACAGAGAAGAAAGAACGACAGGTTCGCCTAGTGACCAACTATAACACAGAGTCTAATAGGTTATACTCTATTTTGAATAGACACTGGCACCTGTTGTCGGTGGATAAGGATTTATCTGCATATATTGGACAGAGACCGGCTGTGACCTTTAGGAAAGGGAGAACCTTGGCGAGTGACTTGAGCCCAAGTTATCCTATCAGGAATAGAGAAATTTGGCCCAGGATCTTAACTAAAGGATTCCACAAATGTGGGCGATGTAATTGTTGCAGATGGGCGTGTAAAAAGATTGTGAGTTTCAGCTACAATAACTCAGCAATGTATGAAATAGATACCTTCATGAACTGTGAAACCTCCTTTGTTGTATATATCATAGCATGCACATGCGGACAGATTTATGTGGGCAGCACGATTAGAAGACTTAGGGACAGGATGATGGAGCACATAAGGGCATGGAAAAATGGGGACACTAGATACCCAATTGCTGCTCATTTTGTACAGAACATTGATAATCAAGGAGATCACCAATTCTATTATCATGCAATAGAACATGTTCCTCAGGATCCCAGGGGAGGTAACAGAACTCTGAAACTCAGACGTAGGGAAGTACTGTGGATTATGAAGCTGAAATCGGTCCAACAGGGACTTAATATTGATAATGAGTATCAGTACTTCTTGGGCAATGAGTAATAATGTGCTGATCTTTGACCAATGTTATGTTTATTGTATGAATTTTGACTGTATACACATCACATGCCTGTTGTTGACATCTAGCGGCTTTCTGGTACTAGACTGTACAGGGACACATGTTCCCTAGAAATTTGATTTCGCTTCCCATCTAATTATCATATGTTGGATGTTGATATAATACTGAACAGTGAAGATAATTTTGCACCCTCGGTTGCCTCTCTTCTGGCTACCTGACTAACATTCACCCCTCATGAACTCTACTCACCCATTCCTATGGCATAAGATAGATACTCACATTTGTTTTATTATGTGATTTGTGGATATGAGTTTACATGAGCAGATTAGTACATTTTCCCAGGATTTATGGTGGTGCGCAGGTTCAGATGCGGAATTAGGAATGATTTTGAAAACCCGATTAAAATCGGGTGACTGAGTTGATACAATAAGTAACTTTATTGGATTTTAGCATAGTTAACGTGCTGCAATACTATATGCGTCACTCGCATAGATTGCGTAATACCGGATTATGGGTACTTGTTCTGCCCGCACATATGGGTAGTAGCGTGCTGATAATTCTAAAAACAGTACGGACACACTACAAGATGGCGCGCGTTTACAAGGGTACTTAAGGACACTCCAAGATGGCGCCCATGCTAGACGCCAAAGCTCAGGAACTTCGGACGATAGAAGATATGCAGCGATTGAGCTGAACACAGGTAAACTTGTAGCAACGTTGGCTTGGGTCTTAGTGAGACTTTGATTAGTTGAACGGGACAAGATATTAATGCTGTTTCCTTATGTATATTAATTTTAGGTGGTCGTGATACTTGAAGATACCGATATTTGGTGAGTGTTGGGATACGATATGTACTGGAAGTAGCAACAATATTTATATGGGCTATTTCATTGAAGCTACTATTTTGACACAGATAACCGTATACTGAACGAAGAAAAGATATCGACCCTGTGTACATTATATTTGAATACTTACCGTTGGTGAGTATATGTAGTGTTACGTGATTAACTTCGGGATTGCTTATATGATTAGGCTTCCTACTTTAGTTTATTTACAAACAAGAGGTCATCTTCCACTTACAATAGAGGTGGATTTTATAACAACAGTATAGAAGATTTGGGGAACTTTACTTATATATTTATGTGAAACATTTTCGTTTGTACTTTCGGGTTAGACTAGGAGTATGTATTGATTCAGACGCTTATACTCACTTGATGGTTGACGACATTAGTTATGGTACATAGACCGTAAATTGGGGAGTGACATGTGCTAATTTTGTTGTTTAGAATACAGATGACAAGCGAAGTTAAGGAGATTGTTTATTAAACACACCAGATGATATTTACTGGGTGAGTGTTACAGGACACATGTTTTGTATCAATTCTAACCAGCGGTTAACTCGGATTGTAATATACTTATTTTTGACTCCAATGGTAATCATAGGTGGATGGAGAGATAACATTGTTGGCTAATTGCTGGATGAATTGTGATGAGAATACGAAGGTAAACCCAATTCACTAATAACATAGGGGGTGAAAGCTAAATTTTTAACTGGCAAATAATTTCTGTTAGGATTCCGCTGTGGAATATACAGTTCCTTTTTGATATTAGTGACAGCACTTAAGGTATACATTATTCTGATATGCCTCTGTCTTTTCAGATTGATTAGTTGTTTACGTTGTGAGGACCAAATTAGAATGAGAGAACACTGAGATACAGAGGTGATAATTTACCCCTACCTTGTTTATATATCTTGGTGGTAGGGTTCTTTTTCTTCTTATCACACACGGGGTGGATATTAGGATTGGAATGGTTTCCGACTATTTATTTTCTCATTTCAAACTCTTCACTCTGCAGGCTTTCATCTTGTTGGATGGTGGTTGGTACTATCCCACATTTATATTTAGTTATATGATGGTTATTTATACTGATCATGGGAAATGTTTTGCTTGATTACAGCCCTGAAGAAGTCGAAGTATTATTTAATGCACGACGAAACACGTGTTGGCAGGTGTAATCAACATTGAAAATAAAATACAAGGACCTCATATACAGAAAGTGGACTTTTTTGTGCATTGACCTTGGATACTATATTCATTGATCCGACTCCTGAGGATTGGAGTTGCTTGCCATATATGTGTTTGAATTGTAAGAGTGAACTGTAGTGTGCTCAGAGGTCATTGTATATTTTGCCGCTTCACATGAAGCCATTGATGTAGGATACGCATCATTCCTCTAGAAGCACCTTCTGAATTTGCTAATAATTATTATTTTGTACCCTAAAGTTATGGTAGGGCGCCCACAATAGGTTGGTATCCCCCATCGAATTGAACTTAGTCCGTTACCCCGCAAGTCAAACATTATGTAACTCTGAGTGACACTCATCCAGTTATTCCTGTTCGTCTAGTTGGCTGTTCTCATTCTGCTCCTCATTTTGACCTCTGGGACTGCGCCTCTGCTCCCTGGACCATTCCTTCAAAGATTTCTGGAGTTCTCTTGGATCCGTGAAAAAGTGAGAGTGACCTTGTCTATTTATCCGCAATTTCGCTGGGTACATCATAGCATAGTCTAGTCCAAGTTCCCGGAGTTGCTTCTTGTATGGGGCGAAGTGCCGCCACTCCTCTTGTACTTTCACAGTGAAATCAGGGTATAAAGAAACATCCATGCCTTCGAATTGTAGTTTGCCTTTGTCCCTTGCAACCCTCAACGCCGTGTCACGATCCCTGTAGTTCAACAGTTTCGCTATAATCGGCCTCGGGGGCGCACCCGGGCGCGGTCGGGGTCCCAACGTGCGATGTGCTCTTTCAACTATAAACATCGGCGAAAAGACATCCTCTCCCAATAGGGTGGTCAGGAGTTTCTCTAAGAAAAGTTCCATCTTCCCTGTTTGTGTTATCTCCGCGATCCCCATTTAGCGTATGTTTGAGCGCCGCGAGCGGGCTTCCAAATCCTCCGACTTGTCCTGTATAACTTGGAGTAGTCTTTTTGAACTGCTTGTGGTCTTTGTCCCATTCAGACTGTGCTTCTTCCACTTCAGTAAGACGTCTCTCGGACATGTCAAGTCGTTCCGCATGTTTGTCCACAAGCTCCTACATGCGTTCCATTCGGTACGTGAGGGTGTCTATCTTCGAGCCTATGGACGCCATGCTGTCTTGTAACCCTTTTTCCATCGTCAACAGCATGTCTTTAATATCCGCATACAGTGAGCCCTCCTGGCCTCTGCTTGTCGGGGACGGCGCAGGTACCTGCATCTCCGGTGCCTTGGGTCGTCGCTGTTCGAAAGCCAGCTTGGACTGGGTTTTGTCGTTCTTGCCCATGGTGATATGTCGGAGTCCAAATCGTTCTGTCTCCCAACACGTGAGTAGCGACTGTTTTGACGACCGTAAATCAACCACCACAACCACTTAGTTGATTCCTGTGACACAGTGCAGCACTCTCGCTCCCTCACCTCACGCGGTCAACCACCGGTGTTAACAGCACTCACCAATCTGATCTAAGGTATACCCTGTTGGGTCCCAATGAGAGCCGTGCCGTACCTCACGGTTGCAGGTGCCTTGATCCCATCACCTTCACCAGCTGCCGTCACACAGGTGTCGTATGGGCCAGCGCAAAGGAATTCCGCTGTGGTAATGTAAGGGGATAGATTGCCGCAACTTGTTACCACACGCCCAACTCTGTGCCCACAGTTTCACAGTGGTCAGCTCCGTACAGTCCGAAGGCAAGCCCTCCTCGTGCTCCTCTCCGGCCCCTGTGAGCAATGATATTCCTCCAGTCCGGACCCCCACCGCTCACTCAGCAGTGTCCGTAGCGGTATTATAGGGCGACCAGGCTATTACAGTACTCTGGTGCGTTCCTTAATGCTATCCGGCAAATTGTGCCTCCAGCTGTGCGTGCCCCCTATCCTGCGAGTATACAGGCGAAATGCAGGACTAGCTGATATAGGACTCCGAGGAGGCGCTTGCACAATGACACCACACACAGTTCACAGTGTACGTTATCCACACGCTCGTGCCCACAATGTCTTAATAGGGGGGGATGAACTGTTTGTCCCCAACTCACGTGTTCAGCTTGTGGTGTGGGCCCCACAGGGTCTGCGGTAGATGCACTCTCCTCCGGCCGGCCTCTGCACCACTAGGCAGACATTGGACTTCTCTCTCCACTGCACCGTGCCTCTGTGCTCTTCCCGCCACCCAGCGCAGGCCACATCGGGGGGATGGGACAAGTGTCCCGATAAAGCGGCTCTCAATACTGCAGCAATAGCCCCGATTGCAGTCTGTCAGCGTACCTAGGTCGATATTAGTGGACTGAGGGCAGGTCCCGTTACCCACGAACACTTCCGATATTCTGCCGATTTTCCGCCACTATTTCCATGGAAGGGAACTATGCAGGTCTCTGAGTTCCCTTCCCTCCGCCTCCTCACTTCAACGCCGTCCAATGTAACTAACTCTCACTAGGCACCGGCATGCGCGGTCTCTCCTCCGCCGATCGCCGTCTTTCTTCGCGCCGCAGGCCGAACTCCAATCCCGTCACTGCTCCGACGGGCACGGGTCCGCAACTCCCCTGCCAGCCGCACGCAAGGGCACGTACAGCGGCTCGCAGCCCAAGCGAGCCCGCGGGTTCAGGCCTGGTCCACGAGGAGACTCACGAGCGTCCCGGCAGCTCCGCACTTTGTCAATTTTCAGCGGGGTGCCTGTCAGGTGTCCCCTACCATCACCGGAGCGTGTGCTTAAGCTTCAGGGGTATATTTCCTCCGTTAATGCAGGATTTTTAGCAGGATTTTGCTGGTGTTAGAGCGGAGCTCGGCCCCTACGCTTCCTTCATCGGTGCCGGCAAGCTCTGCCCCCCCGAAGAATTATGTTTTTAAACCTAAACCTATCTAGCTATTCCCTCAAGGGAGTCGACTAATTTAATTCACATCTCACTATGGTACCTCCAAAAAGCAACACATTCTTCGATGTGTGCTTGAAACAGGCATGCCAAAAATATTGCAAAATATGCAAACATTATAATCATAGTAGCACTTAAAGTACTCTTCGTACATTGTGCCGTTCAAATAATTCAAAACAGAGAAAAATCTCCTCATTACCTGCCTACATAAATTGCAATTTACAAATTACATACATACTAATCAAAAGTTGGCCAACACAAATCTAAGCCACAGTAAGTGTTACTAAACTATCTTACCAATCAAAGGCATCAAAACCAACAGCAAGTGCCGCTGAACGACTCTTACCAAACAAATGGTTGTCCAAATTCTAACTGCCAAGTTCTGAATGACCTAATGGTGTTTTTTAGAATACTCACACCAAAAAGATTCTCAGTCAAGGGTGACATCATGTGGAGGATCAAAATCAGGAAGATCTGAAATATACTGGGCTGCAGAGACAGAGAATCCCCAGAATCTCTGTGCACAGAGTACCTCCTTAGTAGAATCCTGTCCTGTCCTCCTCAGTAGATTTCTGTCTCCTGACAAGATCACTCCCTCAGATAGCCACTTCTCTGATGAGGTCCACGTTGGAGCGCCATTTGAAGAAATCAAAAAACCTTCTTAGGGGTCCCACTGATCCTTTTAAACCAACAAAAGAAGAAATTGGCACAGAAGCTGAAATGTAAAAGAACATCTTTATTAACTTCAAATGAGTCAGACTACGTCACACAGAAGCCTTAGAAACTGAATGAGGCAGTCTGAGGAGTACAGAAAACTGGGGCCTTATATATGCTTAGGGTTACATAATCAGCATAAGGCCAAGGGGCTGTCCTGGCTCATGTAAGCATGCAAAATGACTAATATGGACATGCAAGGTCTGCTTGCTCAACAAAGTGGGAGGATCTAACAGTGGCTGTTTTTAGCAAACACATCCTGACATTTACATACTAGGAGCAGTTGCAAGGACAGCTACAAGCTCAACTGAGCATGTGCAAAAGTGGAAGATGCTGAATATAGTTTGTTTTTAGGCAGATTATAAGAGCAGTCAATACTGAGGGAGGACAGAGCACATGGTGAGCACGTGGCAGCACATGGCAAACTAAAATGGCTGCCAGAAATACAAAATGGCTTTCAGCTCATGCTGACAAATCTGTCCAATATTTAACAGTACTGCATGCTGTACCCTGTGCGATTAAAGGTGGATGTGGACGGCAGGCCTCATATATTTGACTCTCCATCGGAGGCACAGGAGTTCTGTCAGAACTATAAGAAAAACCGTTCTGGGTCTCCGGTTGTGTCTCACCCTTCCTCTCCATCGCAGGGTGGATCGAAGGACAGTGTAGAACTTGTCTCCCAGCCCAGGACTGGTTGACAGATTTTTTACATTTATTGTGCTGTTCTGCAATGTTTCCTTCATGCACATATTTTTCTCCTACATGATTATATCTTACTTTCTATTGCCCATCCGGCGTGGCGTTGTCACCCTAGGGTGCCAAAGTATGATATACACCCTAGGGTGTATATCATAATTTCTTTCTGTAATATGTCCTTTTTGCTATGTGCGTCTTTGGCTCATGCAATATTGTTTTCTGTTTTATTGCACAAGCAATTGGTTAGCGACAATGGGGTAGGCCTCTTTGGGGTTGTTAGGAGGCTGGGTGGTGGGTGGGGTGTGGTTATCTGTTCAATTTCAATGGTTTTTGCTGTATTATTGATCATGGTGCTTGGTTGTGGCGTGTAATGGACATGCATTGCGGCGCGATTTTGGTGCCATCTATTCAATGGTTACCCTAGGACGTCATCCCGGTCCTTCCAGGCTTTCATTGATGTCATGGTATGTCAGAGGACTGAATAATACTAGGAAGCGTAGACAAGTCCTCAACTATATTGCCAGACACCACATAGACATAATGTTTCTGCAGGAGACGCACCTGTCTCACTCTGACCACACCTCTATGGCGGCGAGTTGGGGTTCCCATAGATATTTTTCCAACGATAGCCGTTATGCCCGGGGCCTCGCAATTCTTGTACACAAATGAGTCCCTTTCTCACTGCATAAAACTTTGATTGATGCTGAAGGTCGTATCCTGATTGTCACTGGTTCACTGTTGGGTCACAAGATTTCATTGGTCGGGGTTTATGGCCCCAACGTCAACTCCCCATTCTTCTTTCACGAACTGCAGGTTCGGCTCTTGATACTTGGTGGAGATTTCAATTTATTATTGAATCCATCCAGAGATAGTACTTCAACTTCCCCTAACACCAAGCCCCGTGCCCGTCAAGCCCTCAAAGACATATGTTCTCACTTTTCTTTGATAGATGTCGAACATATACCTTTTCAATAATATCCCCATTCCTCTTACTAAGGCCTTTTTTGCTTAGTTGCGTACACTATTATTGCGCCTTGTCTGGGGTGACAGGTCACCTCGGGTTCGCTGGCAGACTTTGACCCTGCATACAAACTGGGGGGCTTTGTGGTGCCTGATTTTTATTTGAATTACTTCAGTGCACAGTGCTGGTATGCGTATGTCTGGTTTCACCCGGACGCATTCGTCCCATATTTAAACCCAGAAGCAGATCAGGTATTCCCATGCCTCCTTTCTAATATCCTTCCCAAGGGGTTCCCCCGGGACCCCCAAGACATTCAAACTGTCTCCACCACGTGCTGGGCATGGGACAGGTTACGCAGACTGCTTGGACTTGCCAGACTTTATTCTCCTGAACTACCCCTGCCTCATCCTTCTCTGCTTCCAATTACTGGCGAAGTTTTGGTCAAGCGCACATTAGATACATTTCACATTCGCATAGTAGGGGACCTATTTCCTGATGGTCACATCTTCTCCGTATCGGCTAGTTTCTCGGAGCGTTCCTATATGGACACTTTTGTCATGACACGTATGTACTCCATGCTTCGGGCCACTTTCCTTTCCTTTCCTACGGCCCCCGAACTAACCCCGCCACTGACACTGTTGATACAAAACCCTACTGGAGCAAATTTGGTCTCGAAATTGTATAAGCAATGTGGGGCGTCCAGACCTATATCCGACTCCAAGGTGCGTGCGGCCTGGGAGGAGGACCTGGGTATTCCCATCATGGACGACCAATTGGAGCAATGCTGCAGGGCTACCAAGGAGATATCACTGAATAGCAGGCACAAATTACTTCATTTTAAATTCCTTCGCAGAATGTATCACACTCCTGCACACTCACAAAGAATAGACCACAACAGGCCCCATCATTGTCCGAAATGTTTGCCTCCATTTGCTGATTTTGCGCACCTCTCCTGGACATGCCTCAAGATACACCAGTACTGGCCTCTCGTTCATTCCACACTGGAAGACATGCTGTCCATGCAGCTTACTCCCACCCCTGAAGTTGCACTGTTGGGCTATGTGGCCAACTTCCCTAAGAATTTAAGGAAACTGGCGGCTCTGAGCTTCCTGTTGGCCAAACGGGAGGTTGCCCTCTTCTGGGGCAGCAAAAGAGCCCCTTCCCTGCAGTCATGGCTCCGTAGTCTGGCATTTTGCAATGTGAATTGCGAAGAATACTCCACCCTGATCCCTAGCTCGTCACGTCCTGTAGACATTTGGGGGCCATATAGGGACTATCTTGCCAAGACTCAGTCCGACTGGGACTCGCAGCTGTCGAGCGGCATTGTTCCTGAGGGAATTGGCTAAACGACAGTTCTGTGGCAGACATTGGATCAATGTTATACTTCCTTTGCTTACTGTTGGCTGCAAGGTGTTCTTTTTTTGTAATGCTTTGTTGTTCATACGATTCCTGTGCCTTTATATTGCGTCTCAACTTATTGCCTCCATTGGATGTGTATCTTCGACATTTTACCATACTGCACCATTTCTTGTTATTACTTAATGTGATAATTTTATCTTCTACTTGCTATACATGTGAGTTATTGCCGCTGATGTTGTAATTTGCACTGTAATGACTATTTATTTATTTATTTATTTATTTATTTAAAGGTTTTGTAAAGCGCGTAGTAACCCGATGAGCATCCCAGCGCTATCCTGCATCTCCAGGGGTTTCAGCCGTCTAAAGAATTATGTTTGAGGGAAGAGGAGAGTCTTTAATGATTTCCTGAACTGGAGGTGATTCGATTCTGTCCTCAGTCTTCGTGGGAGGTGATTCCAGTATTTGGCCGTGTGGACCGAAAAGCGACGGCCACCGGTCTTGGCTTTTTTGACTCTGGGGACTGAGATGAAATTTTCTCCACTGGACCGGAGATCCCTTTCCACCTTGTAGGGGATTAAGAGTTCCTTGAGAAGGGGGGGCCGTTATTGTTGAGGGTTTTGTGGGCCAGACAGAGGGCCTTGAAGGCGACCCTTTCTCTGACTGGAAGCCAGTGTAGAGATTTGAGAGCTGGCTTGGCAGAGGATCTAGCCGGTGTGCCCGTAAGTAGGCGGGCAGCGGCGTTTTGGACTTTCTGCAACGTGTTGAGGGTAGCTTCAGGAGCTCCCAGGTAGATAGCGTGCAGTAGTCCAATCTCGCCAGGATGAGGCCCTGAATGAGGAGCTTCCTTGCGTTAGCGGGGAGCAGGGGGAAGATCTTCCTACAGGCTCTGAGGAGACCGAAGCATGTCCCTGCCGTCTTTTTTGCCTGCGTTTTAAAGCTCAGGTCCTTCTCGATCCACACGCCTAGGCTTTTAACCTCATCCTTGGGAGCGGGAGGGTCCCCCAAGCAACTGGGCCAGAGGTGAGGTGGTAGGGAGGGCCCCTTATGACCCAGCATGAGTATCTCGGTCTTTGACCCGTTCAGCTTTAACGATGAGAGATTCATCCATCGGTGGACTTCGGAGAGGCAGCTGTGGAGATCAGAGGGGGCCTGATGGGGATGTGAGAGAGTTACCACCAACTGGGTATCGTCGGCATAGTTGATAATTGAAACGCCGAACGGACTAACCCTCTTCTCCAGTGGGGCCATGTACACGTTAAATAACGTAGGGCTCAAAGATGAGCCCTGCGGCACTCCACAGCGGAGGGGAATGATAGGAGAGTGGCTGTCGTTCTCCCAAACCTGGAAGGAACGGCCTGATAAGAAAGATTTTAGCCACTTCAGGGCCATACCCCTTAATCCAATTTCTGCCAGTCGTTGGATTAGGGTGGGATGGTCTACAGTGTCGAAGGCCGCACTGAGGTCCAGGAGGATCACCGCCACTGATCCTCCCGTATCCAAAATGCTTCTGGCCTTCTCCACTGCTGCCAGGAGGGCGATGTCAGTGCCCTGACCTGGACGGAACCCTGTCTGGGAGACCCCTAATAGGTTATTGCTCTCCAGGAAAAGTGACAGTTGTTTGTTCACTAACTTCTCAGTGATCTAACCATGTTCCTTTTGCAGAACCTGAAAAATAAAGTTATAAAAAAAAACTATCCTTCTGTCCAGAGGCCTCAGCCAAAGAATGTCAGTTGTCAGCCTCCCAACTTTTTTTAGCCCTGTCCTGAAACCTCATACAACGTTCTTATGTTCTTAATGTCATCTCAGGACCCCTGCTTTACTTCCACTGTTAGAATGACCTTAGCTAGTCTGCTGTACTCATTGTACCAAGGGCGATGTTTCGTTTGGATGTGTTAAAATTGGACAATTTACTAAAATGAGGTTTGATACTATTGGACAGGTTTTGGAAGCAGGCCACAATAAGATCATCAACTTTTTGTTCTAAGTCACGAAGAGCCATAAGGGTCTGTGCCACTTCATTATTGGGAGTATTTTCCCATCTGCCGTGACCTGGGGCCATTTAATTCTCCTGATGTTGTTCGTGGTTACAATTGGGGCTGCAGCTTGATAGGTTTGGTTATTAAAAATGGGAAGGCCAGTTAGCTCCGAAAAGAGGGCATTGTGGTTGCTATTCTCATGGTTTTGGATAATCATATCCTTGACATACGCCCACAAGTCAAGGTACACCATAATATTATCCATCCTACTTTTGGTACTCACTCTCTTGGATTTAAACTTTGCTTCCTCATCAGATGGTGTCTGCCTGTTACAGGCATGCACCCCATAAGTTAGAGTAAGGGACAATACCTACTGTCCAACATTGGTGCATCTTTTAATAGGAGAAATGTGTAGCTTATTTACAACCTTAGCTTGCTGTTCTTCCTATACTAATTCTTGTACAAAATCTACTTGCTCGTAAGTCAGATTGAAATCGCCAGCTAGGATAAGATAATACTCTCCACTAAAGGGTTTCGAGAAAATTGGCAAGCATTGTTATAGTTACAGAGAGCTTATGATAGCTACTAAACCTATTATATATGTTGAATAATCTAATATGGATTTTCCTTTTTAGCCATATCAAATCGATGCCAAGGATCTCCTGGGATTCTACCTCGAGTAATTTGATTTTACACTCCAGTGTTGTCCTAACCCAAATTAGCAGCCCTCCAGCTGGGCGGCTTGCTGTTGATAGCCTAGCCTCAATACCAAGTGTGGTGAACCCACCCTCCGCACCCGCTCTGTTGCCCAGGTTTGCTGAAGCAGGCATACGTGACAACTGTCCACCATCCTGCCCCACTCAGGGTCACTTAACTTAGATTTTTTTACAGCGATATTCCAAGAAACAACCTGAAGTGATTGTTCAGCACCCACGCTTCCCTGTTGTGGGCAGCTAGTTGTGAAATTTACTTGCGATGGATCCTGGGCAGTTTCACTGGTAATCAATTGAGTAGGTGAGGTATTATTCACTAACTCATTATAGAAAGCATTACCAGCAGTAATTATTCCCTCTGCTAGGATGCTTGTAGCTACAGGGTAGGGCAGCTTTATATTTCCATTCCCTTGGTTTAGTCAGTCAGGGATATCCAAATTGTTAAGAGCTGCAAATCTATTATTGACTTCCATGGGGAAATTAACTTTTCTGTTTGATGAATTATGAACAAAGCGAGCATTCGATGGGAGAGATATGCCGGCTGGCTTACAATGCTTATAGAAGAAACCGAGTGGCACTAGATCAATCCCTTGACCTGGGCACCTCCCAAATGGCATCTTCCTACTTTGGAATAAATGCCTTGGAAGATCTGGAGATCTACAGTTTATCACTATGCACTCTCCTTTTGCAACCTGTTTGTAACAGACCAACCTTCGAACGAACAGGATGTCATGAAAGCGAGAATTGGAAAAGTCAGTGTTCTGAGATAGCCAATGTCATACTTTGTTCCTCAACTTAGTGGTAGATTCTTTTTGGTTGTCCATAAGTGGAAGATCATTAGTTAAAATAACCACATATGGACAACATTCTGGAGGGAGGTGAAGAATAACATTGTTACCGGAGTCTGCCCCTGTGGGAGGATTACCTAAATGTAGATTGGATTATCTAGATAGTTCAGTTTCTTTCCTAGTTAGTGGAAGGTTGGTGGTGTTAAGTCCAGGGTAATTACCAGAGCTATACACCATAGTTTTATGGTTAAGTGGAACTTCCTGTATGTCATTAACTTTTGCTTGAGCATTGGTCATAGCTAAAGATTGTTTTGGATTACAGGGGTGATTTTCCACCATGATTTTGGACTTCCTGCATGATTCCCTGTCTCTATTGCTAACATTGAAAGTGACTTTTTTATATTTTCCACACTAACTTCCAAGTTATCAAGCTTATTTATAATGGGCAAAAAACTTTTTTGCATTATTTTCTCAAATCCATTCATTAAAAGCTTGATATCTTGTGAAGATAAAACTGTAGGGAAAGGTGGCACAGGATAGGGGTGTGATGCTGTAGGTGACACTAGAATAGAGCTATTACGGTCCACAATTGGGACCTCTTTGGCTTTTCTCTTTGATCAAGTATTGGCTGCGAGTGCGGGCTCCAGATGCTTTTTCTTCCTCTTCCTTTTAGCTGGGAGGCAAGGTATTGGGGATGCTTGAAGTCAGAGCAGGGGCATCACAGGAGGGGACAATTCGAATACAGATTGATCAACAGTAAGGCTCTCTTTGAAGTCAGATCTGGGGCATCACAGGAGGGGACAATTCTAATGCAGATTGATCAAAGGTAAGGCTATCTTAGTCCATATTCTTTGTTTGGGCACTTGTGGAAATATCCTGGTTCATACATATGGTAGAGTCCCCCTTTATAGATAGCCGGCGTTGTACTACTAATATTTCTTTATCTATGGCTTTCCCAGCTCGTGTTAAGTAACAATCAAGGGTAGAGTTCTGGAGGGGTTTAGGAATACTCTCCTCTCCCCTGTGTTCTTCACTTTAGCCATAGACCAGGGTAGGTAGAGTCACATTAAATAGGGCTTAAAGCAGGGTAAAATGTCCAGCAGCCTTACTTGACTGAGTTCTCCTTCAGATGAGGTCACTGAACCAAGCAATCCTATAACAAGGAGAAATGAAAAACAAATGGTAAAAGTTAAAAGGCAAGAGGGTGGGGCCCACCATAATTTTGACTCTGACAGGCGCAGACGGGCCCGATTTTGGCCCAGGCTTCACTAGTACAAGGACCGGGCAATCCCACGTGTGTTCTGCGCTGCTGGAGCCTGCGATGATTTTTAAGTCGCCTCCGGGTGCAGAAGAGTGACGTTGGTGGCAATGGCCACTTGGGAAGGTGGGACCTGTTGTCCTGGTCCCCCTCTACCACTTGGCAGCAAGAGGTGGCAGGCACAAATTAAGGACAGGCTTCCCCCGCTGCGGGAGCCCGCGAAGATTTTTAAGGTGCCTCTGGGTGCAGATGAGTGACGTTGGTGGAAATGGCCGCGTGGGAGGTTGGAACTGGTGGTCCTGGTCCCCCTCTCTCCTTGGCAGCAGGTGGCAGCAGGCGCAAAGTCAGGACATACATAATAATTAATTTTCACAAAGAATTCCATTCAGCACTGCTCAGCCGACATGCTGGTTGAAGTGAGGGGAGTTGGCGCATGGAGGGAGGGGCCGTCTAGATTGCCCTCTTCTGAACCTCAGTGTGTGATGCTGGCACCTGCTGGCCCCTGCTTCCAGTCCCCAGCACTCAGTCCCAAACTCTTCCCAATACCAAAGGTACGAGCAGAGGGATCATGCGCCCAGCACTCAGTGCAAGACTTCACCACACGCCAAACTCCGGGATCACAGCAAAAGCCCTGAAAAGCTGCTGGCTTCTCTCTGCTCCATACCCGCTAACTGCCCAAAAGTTAGCTGTAAAGGGAGCAATTCTGTGCTGGCATCTCTGACCCCATCCAGGAAAGAGCTGAGAGCAGATGCAAGCTGCACTGCTTGCATGAGTGAGTCACTCTGACTGAGGCGAGCTCGCCCCTCCCACGGAGGCCCGGCCTGATAGAGTGTACCATAGTCCACCCTTCAAGAGGGATCTTTGTGCTAGAAGGTTCGACTTCTACACACAAAAAACTGTATACAATTTGCAAAAGTTGTTTTGCACGTCTATGTTCTGTGTGAATAATTATCCACTGGTATGAGTCATAGTAGAGTGTATGCTTTGAATGATTCTGGTGAAGAATACTAATGTTCAATAGGAGACTAGTTAATGGTAAGGTATGAGCTAGCGTTTTAAAGTATTGAGTCTAATCCAGTGACCTGGGTGGTCTCAATTTGAACATAGGTAGCCATTGGTAATTGAAATACTACTCCACTCAGCTTCTAGAAGGTCTCATAGAGTGCAAAAGTGCACTATTAAAAGTTGCTAACATTTTAATTCCAGACAAATGCTTCAGTAATTGAAACCTGAGCACAACCCCTGATAGCTATGCCACAGAGCAGACATGCTTAACTTGGTGAACATTTGTAAAGCATTCAGAAGTACTAGTCACATGGAACAGGGAATAAAGATGTTATTTCAGACTAACCGCAATAGAGCGTAGGTCGAATATGTGAAGGGGGTTCCTCCCATTCAAAGACTGTAACTTCTGACTTTATCTCTGAAATAGAAGTCAAAATCATTCAGTGGAGTAAAAGCTGCATCCGAGGAAGTCCTCTTGAAGAAGGATGGACATTGGATGAAGTCTACCTGAAAGAATTGATTTTGGCAGAAAAGTTCAAATTTCATGGCCAGGGAAGTTGTCTAGTTAGTTAGAAACTTTTCTCACATTCTCCTGGTCAGGATTTCATTGTTTGGACTTAGGGACTCATTGAATTCACGGTGGATGTCCCATGGGTTCGCAATCGAAATGAAGTAAAATACTCCACTCCCATGATGGAGAGGCCACCCATCAAGTTTATAAATAACAGTGAAGCAGTCAGTTATGCATAAAGGCATTGCCAGGAACCACTATCTTTTGGATATTCCTGAAAATACATTTACTGTTTGCTAAGGGGCTGCATTGAAAGGATACAGCCCTGTAGCAAACGGTATTCCTTTATGCTTTTTAAAACAAAAATCCATTAACAGGATTTTCATTTTGAAAAGAAAAAAGTAATGCTTCCCTTACCATGGGAGTCTTTTCCCATATGGGAGAGCATTATAATATTTTTGCTGTTCCTTACCACCAGGTTTTACCCATTGGTAAGAAACAGTAGATAATGACTACAGGTCTGGCCATCTAAAGGCGGGCGGATTTGGAACCAATTCTCCAATGGCCCTTAGTGACCAAGGCTGTGGTAGAAATTTGGCCACAGCAGTGATAAAGTATTTTTCACTGTGGTGAAACTTAAGGTTTGCCCCCGTTAAATTTACTGGCTGGACTACAATATTGGCAAGAAGGGGCCTCCATTCCAGTTGCGATGGTGTACCCTCTCTACTAATTAATAAATCAAGCCCCTGGTCTCTGTTTTGGAGCTCAGAATCCTACAGTGGGGCAAGTCCTCAGGCTGCTTCCAGGTAGTTGCACCAAAATCAGATAGGCTTGCTTCATGTGCCTGGTGAGCAGGTTTTAATAATGGCAAAAAGCTCTGAGTAGTGGATTGACTTTGGTGCTGATCTTGGACCCCCGCAGGTCAGTAAGTGCCAACATTTCAGAGGTTGTTGGAAAAGACATGCACAGCCAAAGGTCCTAGGACCTCATTTACATCACTAAAGGGTCTGAACTTGCTCCAGCAGAGGACACCTGCAGGGTCCAGTACCAGCTCAGGTTGCAAATGGTTAGAGAGGCAATTCAGGAAAAAGGCCCCTTGCAGCTTGTTGTGTCCCTGTAGCCACACAGAAGGTCAGTCAACTGACCCTTGGAGCCCTCTTCTTTGTCGTGTTTACAAGTGGAAACATGGTATGGGCTTGTATGTCAGGCAGGGGTGTGTTTAGTGAATTAAGTAGTCCCCACCTCCTACACTACACCAAATTGGTTCTGGGACAAGCTCCCTCTTCCATTGGCCTGGTGTTCAATGGACTACTTTGGGCCTAAAGATTAAACACCTACCTCAGGTCTCCCCTAACATAAACTATAAACCGGCTTCACCTATGTCCCTTTCAAGTTAATGAAGTTTCTGGACTCTCCCCATCTGCCCTAACTGAGATTATATGTATCACACTCTCAACATAAACCCATCCAGTCATCAGGCCTAAGACAAAGGGCGACATGCATCAAGGAAAAAAACGGTTGCAAGCGGCAGATTCACAGAATCTGCCCCTTTGCGACCGGTATGTTTGCGTTTGTGATGCATCATCCCACATGCAAAAATCACAGTTTAAGTAATCGCAACATTTGCGATTACTTAAATTGTGCTTGCATTTATGGACTCGCAAATTGTGATTCCTTAAATGCAATGCATTAACCAGTAAAAATGTGCGATTTAGCAAACAGGAATCACAAATTACCGTCAATCTCAAGTTGATGGGCATTTGCGTTTTCTTTAAAAAATGCACCAAAGTGAATTTTTCAGCGCACAATGTTACACACACACATGACCTTGGGGCATGTGTCTGCGCAACATGTGGATACATTGAAATTTAGGGGTGCAACAGGGTGTCTTTTTGGCTCCAATGTACCCTTCAAATTGCATGCGCAATTTGCAAGTACCTATTGGGTACTCGCAAATTGTGCATGCAATTCCTACAGACCTAGAGGCCCATCGGAATGAATGAGAAGCAATTCCTTAATTGCGACTCGCAATTAAGAGTTCTGACCTCAATATCGGCGTGGGTAGTGGGGTCAACGTTGATCAGTCATTCTGAGTGGCTCCAGTAATGCATTGGGTAAAGAAGGGTAATTTGTGCCATATGAGGCCTGGACCACCAGGTGGCATCTTCAGCTTGCGGATGTATGACATTACAACGCATTCTTTTACCACGCATGCTGTTACGACGCAAGTATTACAACGCATACCTTTACAACGCATTACACTTTGGGGTCCTGGATAGTGAATAGTATAATTTACTATTCCAACTCCAGTACCCGTGGACACTAGGGAAGGTGTTGGATAGTAAATTAAACTATTCCTTATCCTAGAGCGCCCCCAGTGTAATGCGTTGTAATGATGTTCGTTGTAATGCCTGCGTTGTAAAAGCACTGCGTGGTAAAAGTTGCGTCGTAAAGGATGTTCCCCGTAGCTAGCACCACCAGACCCTATCCACTCTGCCCATATAACTAGGAGTGCGAGGTACCAGGTTGCTTGGATTTTGTTTTGCTGGGTGGCTAGGCCCTCTGAGAGGGACTCCACAAAATGCAGGCCCTCAAATAGAACAGTCCCAGTCATGGTAGAAGCTTTTTGTGTGAAAAGACAGCAAGACTAGCCAAGGAGTCAACCCCTAAACAGACCAAATGCTTTCAATCTGGTAGGCCATCATTGAGCAGACCACCCTGCCCATGATGTCTTCGTCAATTCTGTGCTTCCTCTCCCAGACCGCAAGCTCATGGAAGAACAGACGGAAGGGCTGGAAGGTGCCTATCACCAAGTGCCCAAGAGGCCCCAGTCAGGCCAATACAGGTTGTCACAGAGTATGAGAATTACAGGATTATAAATGGGTTTTAGGTACCCTGACCCTACTACTCCATTGGAATGCCATGAGCCTTTCTTTTATTTCATCCATATCGTGTGACAGGGGATAAGTGTGCTGGGCTTGAGGATTCAAATACGCCTTCATCAGGACCTCCAGGGCAGCAGAGCCATCTGGGTGTACCAAGCATTTCGAGGTGAGTTTCTGATTGTGCTTGAAAAGGACCAGCATTACACAGAGAAATGCTGCAGGCCAGGGCATAGAGCCTGGGCCTGGGCTCTTCTCCGACCACACATGGAAGACCCAACAGAACTCTGACAAGGACCCAGTTAGAGCTTTTGACCCCACCAAACAAGGAGTTATTATGGACCCTGTAGAGCTATGTTTTGGTACTTTGTGACACAACAGGCCAGCAAATGAAGCCAAAGCACCATTTGTTGACCTGTTGTGTCAGACCACTTGGTCTGCTGGAGCTATTACTCAGGGTCCAGTCAGAGGTGTCCAACCTGCAAGAAGCAGAGACTGTGTATCTGGTCAGTTGTAAAAGGTGGCCCGGGACCTTGCACCATACTGAGAGCAACCAGACGAAAAGCAGGTTACTTCTATCCTCTCCCTATTAGTGTGGAAGAAAGCCACAGGTCTTTCTTGTAGTCTGTGCACAGTGGATAACAGACAGGAAGTTTGACTGAATGTGTCTGAAGTCTTGGAACGCTGGCTGGGCTTGAAGCGTCACATTATTCCTCATCCGGTCTTTCAGTGCACCTTGTCCTTCTGCTCGTACCAAATCATGGCTGAAAGCTGAAACTTGCCATGCCTGCAAGATGAAATGCTACTTGCATTCGGAGGACCATTTGGCATTGAAAGAATTGCATGGTGGAAGCCCACCGGAAATGAAGACAGGCAATCTGGTTGCTTGCACCTGAATGGCCGGTCCCCTTGCACCATCCAGAGAGAACAACCACATGAAAAACAGCTCAGAACAAATAATTCATTCTTGTAGTCCATAAACAAGTAGAGATAAAGTGGGATGTGTCAGTTAAATTATCTGACCTTCTGAAGTACTGGCTGAGATTGAAGCTTCAAATGTTATGGTATGTATGTTATTTGCAGTTTTAGAGCAGGCAGTTACCCTCCGGTGTCCTGGCACTGAGTATTGCCTGCTGGAAAGGGTAATAAGTATTCTACTAGTTAAAGAGCCATGTTTTCAACCCCTCCCTGAATGAAAGGAGGTCCGTGGAGTTTCTCAGATAGAAAGGGAGATCATTCCAAGCCTTTGACACACAGGTGATAAAGCTCCTGCCTCCCCAGTTGACTTTTTTAAATGAGGGGACTAGCACTTGTTTGTCTCCAATTAAGCGTAGCGTTCTTCTGGGGACATACCATTGGATTTTTCTCCTCAGGATCCAACTCCATTGAGTGCCTTAAAAACGGTGCATAGTGCTTTGAAACGTACTCTTTATTTAACGGGGAGCCAGTGGAGTTGTTATAATTCTTCCTTGACAGAAACAAATTTCGGAGACCCTGACAACATTCTAGCCACAGCATTAGGAGTGATTTGAAGTATGTTGATATGCTGCTTTTGGGCATTCAAATATAGGCCATTGCAGTCATCAAGGCATGACATGATAAAGGCCGTGATCACAGTCTTGAGCCGTTTCAGTGAGAACAAATGTAATTTTCCTAATTAGTTTGAGTGCCAGGAAGCAGGCCAAAATTACCATACTTATTTGGTCACCCAGGGCAAGCTTGTTGTCCACTATTACCCCTAAACTCTTTGCTTTCTTAGTGGGTGTAGGGCAGATTCCCAACCCTTCAGGCCACTAGTTCGGTGTCCACACATGTGGATTGTTCCCGAACGTAATGACCTCAGTTTTGCTCGAGTTCAGTTTTAAACAGTTAGTGGATATCCATACTGAGATGGCCACCATACAGTCGTGAAAACATGCCCCAGTTTCTTTTTAAGCCCCTTCTCTTAGTGACAACACTGTTTGAGTGTCACCTGCATAGGAGGTAAGTTGGAAACCAAAGGATCTTATCACTCCGGCTAGGGGGGCCACATACACATTAAAACGCGTCAGGCTAATAGACGAGCCCTGTGGCACCCCACATGGAAGAGAAAAAGGCTTTGAGCTGCAACTATCCAAATCCACAGTTTGCATTATGTCCGAGAGAAACGACTGCAGTCGTTTCCAAACCAGTCCTTTTATCCCCCCTCAGACAGCCGGTCCATCAAAACGTTATGATGGACCGTGTCAAAGGCCGCAAACAGGTCTAGCAGAATTAGTATAGCATTGCCTCCCCTATCCACGGCCTCCCCGATTTCTTCTGCTGATTTGATTAGGGCTAGCTCAGTGCTGTGCTCTGCTCTAAACCCATATTGGGATAGATCAAATGTTTTGTTAGTTTGGAGGAATGCACTGAGTTGGAGGTTCATGATTTTTCTGTGGCCTTAGCGGGAAGAGGAAGCCACGATATAGGCCTGTAATTATTAGGGTCTTTTGGGTCAAGGGTCTGTTTCATCAGTAGGGGAAGTATGGAGGCCTTCTTCCACATGCTGGGAAAATGCCTGAACTGAATATGGCATTCAACAGCAATGTAAGTGCTGTCCCAATGACCTGTGAAATTTGTTTCAAAACTGACGCTGGACAGGGATCAGAGGGAGCCCCAGAACAAATGGAACTCAAAAGTTTAATCGCATCTTGTATCTCAAGAGGTCGAAATTGGTTTAAGACCGGTATAAGGTTAGCGCTATCTGGTTTCTCTGGAAGCGGCCACTCTTGTTCCTTTTTGTCAGCTAAGGTAAAGGAGGAAAAGATGGATTCCACCTTCTGTTTTAAAAAATCGGCCAGTTTATCGCAGAGTTGAGGGCTGCTTGAGCTCTTAGGGACATTCGGATTAGCGAATTTCTTAATAGTTTTAAAAAGTTCCTTCAAATTTGATTTAGCTTGTAAAATTTACCCCGTCAAACACTTTTTTTTGGTGTCCAACACTAGCTCCTTATAGATAGCAATGCTATGTCTATATGATTCCTTATCTGTACTTTTATAGCCTCTCCGCCAAGCTCGTTCCAGGCACTTGCAGGCCAATTTTAGATTTTTTAGTTCTTCCGAATACCAGGGGGCTGAGGATTGGGCCCGTTTAGGGGTCCACTTATTTACATGGGCTAATATGTTACAGGTTGCGTCAAGCCATTGTGTATAGGCCACTGTAGCCTCTTCCACTCCAGAAAGAAGGGGATGCAATGAACTACTCAAAGATTCTTCTATTTCATTGCTGTCCACATCTTTTCATACACACATCATAGTTTCAATCTCCTGAGGGGGGTTTTAGATAGCTCGATGGCTCGCGGGGGACTTCAATTCAAATTGAATAGCACTGTGATCAGACCACAGTAAAGGGAGAATTGCAGTGCAGGCTGAGTCTGGGTGATTAGAATATCATCTCCCAACTGCTTGAGGTCTCCAGCTCCCATGATTTGCACCAGTAAGGAAGTATCTGAGTCAGAGGGAACCTCCATATAAAAGTTTAAATCCCCCAGCACCGTGAAGGATTCTAGGCATAGCCCTTCCTCGAGCAGCGTGCCTAGCAGCTCCAGAAAACAGCTTCTGGGGCCTGGCGGGCGGTAAAGCAGTTTCCCCTTAAAGATATTATGCTGTGCAGTGTGGAAACTAATTGATAGAGCCTCACAGCAAGTATTAGAGGCATTGTGGAAGGTAGGCTCTAGTGATGCGTGATATATAACAGCCAACCCCCCTCCCCTTTTATGCGGTCTATCCAATGTGTAGCATTGGAAACCTGGAGAGGTCGCTGTCACTAGGTCTGGTCCTGAAGCGTTATCTGCACAGGTCTCTGTAATGAAAGCCAGTTTTATCTTGTATTCCTCCAACAAAAGTACACATTCAGAACTATGTTTGATCAGTGATCTTGCATGTACTAGCACACATTTTAGTGGGCCTGCCTCGACTTCTTATAACCTCCTATCTGGTCTAACATACGAGCCCGTGACCTAAACCTCGACTTCCAGGACAGCATATGCAAGAAAAAGGGTTATTGGTTGATGGGAGGTGAAAACCCTATTCAATCAACAGCCACAATTCCTATAAGAGTGAACCACATGACTCACTAAATTAACTTTTGACTAAACTTCAGGTACTGTGACACAAAGCAGACAGAGTTAACTTAAAAGTCCTGTGTACAGTATTTATGCAGCACACAAACAGAAATGAATTGAAATCATCACAACACATGAAAAATCCCACACTAATTTAGAAAAATAGAGTACAATGTAATAAATGCAATGACACCAAAACAAATTGAATCCAATCAGTACCAGCAAAGTAATGAGTTTTTATAGTTTTAGGTGTTACATAGTTTCTAAAAGATCAAAGTGGCAGCCATGGGTTTCTGGTTGCTCAATACAAGGGTAAAGTCAAACGTTAAGGCCGACTGGGAAGGAGCACGGTACAACTACACAAAGTGGATTGTGCCGGGTGTCTGCTTGCCTTCAGACTTAAAGGAATTTTTGAAGAAAAGTCCCTGAGAAGATAAAGTTCAGCTGGGCAAGGCAGCTGGCAGTGTCCGAAGAGGAGGCATCGTTTTCAGGGAGTCGCTTAACAGAGTAACACTAAATATTTCAATCTTTGGACTTTGAAACTTTTTGGAAGTCAAAAATCTCCAATGGGATGTTGCTGCAGGCCGTATCAGATGAGGACTCAACTAGGCACAATAACTTTGGTGATAGCTCATGCTGAACAGGATTTGCTGCTGTGGAGAAGAATGTAGCAGGAGATACAGTAGAGTCAGGACAACCGACGATGTCCCTTAGACAGATCAACAAGCAGGTAGGTCCAAGTCTTATGTTGGTGTCAGGCCACTTTCTAAAGAACATTCTTTTTAAACCTAAAATGTAGGCTTATTCAGGATCAGCACCTTCAGTATCACCACCAAGGGTCAAGGACTTTGTGGGACACAAGTTTGGGGGTCAGAACCCACTCCAGCACAAGCCAGGTGCAAGGTTCAAAGCATCAGGAGCTTGCTATGTCCCTGTAGGTCACACAGGAAGCTAGCCAACCAGCACTTGCTTTAGGGTTTACAAATGTATTAACAAGCATTGATAAATGCATTAGGTTCGCCTATGTGATTAATAATAGCTGTTTATGCAGGCAAAACCTAAAAACAAAGATATCTGTCTTGATATCCAAGTTGACTACCGGAACTCGGTTCAGTACCCAAGCAACATAAAACCCGAAGAAAACATGTATACAAAACCATTTTTTTTATATTCAACTAGCAGCCCGTCCCGACGTTGTCCGGGGGCAATCAGGCTTGCTTACAGCCTCCCTGCGATCCTGTCCGCTAAACTTCACCTTTCCTTCCCGCGCTCGTGACGGCTGCAGATGGCCAAACCCAGGCCCGAACCACCTCCTCAGCCCACCGCGGGCGCCTCTTACCTACCTTAGCCCACAGCGCAGTTGTCAAAAGTTCACCGCTCCTCCCCAAGGTCCTGTGTGCTAAACTTCACCGCTCCTTCCCACGCTCCTGTCCGCTGCAGTCCGCCAAACCCAGGCCCCCAACCACCTCCTCAGCCCACCGCGGGCGCCTCTCACCTACCTCAGCCCACAGCGCAGTCGGCCAAAGTTCACCGCTCCGCCCCAAGGTCCTGTGTGCTAAACTCCGCGCTCCTGTCCGCCGCTCCTCCCCGCACTCCTGTCCGCCACTCCTCCTCGCGCTCCTGTCCGCCGATCCACCCCGGGCTCCTGATGATGTCATCATGCACGTCGTTAGCGCACACGGCCGGCGCTACTTCCAAGGGACGACTTTTTTTTTTAACGTATATTATTTAAAGAACTTATATTTTTTGGTGGTATATAGCCTATGTCACTCTGCAGACCCTGACAATTCCAATGATGTATTGGGTGTTTGGATTGGCGCTGTGGTTCCCGAGTATACCCGCCTCAAAGGTTCACAGTTCTCTCTTTATAATAGTAGTATAGATTAAAATAACCAGTAGATGGCAGTGTTGTCCAGTTCTTCCAATATGGGGAGAGAGTAACATGAGATCTTCACATGGCTCTCACAGGCATACTAATGTAATTGCCCAAAACAAAGTCATAAAATAGAGTTCAAGACTTAAGCCCATATAAAATGTAGAGTGAGATCAAATGTATTCTCCTCACTGGTATCACAATGAAACGATCAGGAATGTAACAAATCGGTTGCAGTGCGTGCAGCCAGGGATAATAAAATAAAAGTTCCACACAACAGTGGATGGACTCAGTAATTTGGCTTGGGGAACTGATAAGAGACTCCTTCCAAAAGATGTTATATACAAGAGAGTCACAGTCATAGTGCAAGCAAAATCTACAAAAGAAGGCTTAGGCCTATCAAAAAGGTTATTTTTCAAGGTGGAATTGGCAGTTCAAAACTGCACTGCAGGCTACAATGACAAACCTGAAACATGATTTAAAGGGCTAATTTAGTGAGTGGCACAATAAGAGCCACAGTCCCACCAGTAGCATTTAATTTCCCAGCCCTGGGTACCAGTTCACTAAGTGAATCAAATGTGCCAAATATGTGTATCCAATGTTACCATAGGAGAGAGCACAAGCAGTTTAGCACAGATTACCAGTGGTAAAGTGCACAAAGTCCTAATTCCAACAAAAATTAAATCCAGGCAGTAGGAGGGGAGAAGGTGAACATTTGGGAAAAGACCACACCAGGCATGTTAGGTCTAACAGTGTGGCATTTTTTTGAGTGCCTTTTGGAATTTATTTGCACATTCTGGCTGATTTTTTTTAGCCAAACTCCAATTAGGAAATGAGTGTAAATTGCAATTGCCCACGGTTTTACACAGGCAAATATCAATAGTTTTTAGCTGGTACCAACTAAACAAATCCATACTAATATAATAAAGAGAGAGCCCAAACCTTTGAGGCAGGTAATCTCAGGAACCACAGCACCAATCCCAACATCCAATACAGCGTTGGAAAGGGCAGTTGCCGCAGAAGGACATAGGCTATGCAGACGCCCACCATATACATTTAAAAGGTAAAAGAACTGTGCCAGCAAAGTAGTCCCTTGTGGGCGTGTATGCGTTGTGCTGTGGGCGTGTGCTGGGGGCGTGACAAACGCTGGGGGCGTGTGGTACGTTCCGCCCTTCATGCCATGTCTCATATTGTGTGCTAATCCCACCCTGCTCCTTTTAAATACCCCTGCAACCCATAATCATAACCCACCCTTACTCCTTAAAATACCCCAACACCCTTAAACACTAACTCATCTTAACCCTATAAATATACCCTGTACCCCAAAACCCAAACCTATCCCTAAACCCTAAAAATACCCCTGTACCCCAAAACCCAAACCTAGCCCTGAACCCTATAAATACCCCTGTACCTCAAAACCCAAACCTACCCCTGAACCCTAAAAATACCCCTGTACCCCAAAAACCAAATCTAGCCCTGAACCCTAAAAATACCACTGTACCCCAAAACCCAAACCTACCCCTGAACCCTAAAATACCCCTGTACCCCAAAACCAAAACCTAGCCCTGAACCCTTAAAATACCCCTATACCCCAAAACCCAAACATACCCCTGAACCCTAAAAATACTCTTGTACCCCAAAACCCAAACCTACCCATGAACCCTGAAATACCCCTGTACCTCAAAACCCAAACCTAGCCCTGAACACTAAAAATACCCCTGTACCCCAAAACCCAAACCTAGCCCTGAATCCTTAAAATACCCCTGTACCCCAAAACCCAAACCTACCCCTGAACCCTAAAAATACCCCTATACCCCAAAACCCAAACTTATCCCTGAACCCTTAAATGACCCCTGTACCCCAAAACCCATACCTATCCCTAAACCCTAAAATTACCCCTGTACCCCGTAACCCTTAAAATACCCAAACACCCAAAAACATATACCTCAGTACCACAAAACATTTACCCCTAAACCCATACTTACCTTATCCAAACATAAAAAAACATGCTTTTACCATTCATGCATTTACAATTCGTTGTAAATGTATGCGTGGTAAAAGCATATAAAATGTAATGCCATGCGTTTTAATGGCATTGCGGAGTCATGGTACTTTCGTAATAAAAGTATGCGGAGTGATGTTATGCGGAAAGAAAGTTGCGGAATAATGGGTGTACATTGGTGGCACGGCGGCCCATATCTCCAGCAACATACTCATATTTTTTCACCACCCATTTGAAAAATGCACAGGTCTCTCTCATTGATGGCCAGCACCGACATACACTTTTAGACACACCTCCCGCCACAAGTTCTAGAATTGCGAACTTTAGAGCTGGGGAGCTACGTTTGAATCTCGGCATCAGCTCACATCCTGTGATTCCAGGCAAATCGCTTTGTCTCCCCGTGCCTACCACAAATGAATGTGTTCTTCTGTAATGTAAATTGTGCTCATGCCATGTTGTCGAGTTCGCGCTATATAATATTGCAAGGAAAAATAAAGTAGGGAAACTCGAGTTCACACACTACTGAACGCGCACTCTTAAGGGCATCAGCAGTGCACTGTGAATTGGAGCGTTTTACAGGCCTGTCACAGATAAGAAATGCTATCAAAACGAAATCCTACAAAACAATATACTACTGGCTGGCTGCAATTCATACCCGGACAACGTCGGGACGGGCTGCTAGTTAATAATATAAGAATAACAGATGCAATAACCATTCCCCCAAGTTCCTGTCAGTTTGGCATAAACGGAATTAACATTTGGGTGTTTTTTTGCACTTGTCATATGGTGAGGGTCTGAAAGGACCTATATATTTCAATATTTTAGGACACTAGATAACGTCGGTCATAGCACACCAGCAGGATTTGCTTGGGAAAGGGAAATCGTACATACCATAATTCTTGTAGACCTTGTCAAATGATGGTGCTGTTCCTCTTCCACTGAAGTCATTTCCCTGATCAATCAAACCCTCCTTTACAGCTTCATATCCACACACAACAATGACACGACGAAGGCCCAAATACACTGTGAATACATCTCCATACTTCTTTCTCAGCTGCATTGATAAACACAAAGAAGAAAACATTTTGAGTGAAGATGTGAGAATGCTGTTGACACTTGTGGCATTGAAAAACATCTTGACCTATTGAGTCACAATTCATTATGGTGACAATATTCAATAACAAAAAGGTGGTAGGATTTAAAGAGATACACACAAGAAGCAACTACACTCTCTCATGTCAATGCACCACCTATACACAAAAGACATATGTAAATCACATGCACACACATGTACAGGATATAAACAGAGAACTAAGCTTCTCTTCTTAAATTCTTCACTTTCAGGGTGTAGAAAGTTCCTTCAAACACACAATCACAAATCTCTCACTTACATACAAATTAGCATGGAATAACTTTATTCCTATTAACTTTTGTATAACAATAATCCATCACTAATGTTATTTTCCAGTTCATTCTATTACCATATCCATGTTAGCTACATTCTAGACCATGGATGCATACATAGGATGATGTGAGGGTGAAGTCTAACTTAGGTCGGGAGTGGCTGTATGTCAGGAGTTATTCGACTTCTACAAAAAGAAAGGGTGTATCAAAGTGTAGATCGGGTGTATTTAGGTAATTCCATAAAGAAGTGAGAAGTTCCTTGATATCAGTGGTAATGGGATAGCAAAATGGTCCATCTCCACGTGTCCCTCTTGCTCAATGATAAATAGAGTCCATGTCTTGTCGGAATTCCAGGATCCCAAGAACTATTGAAATAGGTGTATCACTTCTGAAATTGACAAGGAATGCTTTATCTGCAGGCAGATCAGCTTTGTTAAATCTGACAATAAGGCCTTCTAGAAGGGAATGATTGGGAAGATATTGGGCCAGATGTAGGTAAAAGCAGTTTACAGAGTCTTTAATAGCGATTATTAGGGAATCGCTATTAAGGACTCGCAAAATCCTATGTAGGTAGGAATCGCAATAATTTTTGCGATTCCTATACTTTCCTTATTTGCGACCCGCAATTTGCGAGTCACAAATAAGGAATGGCTTCCTATTCGTTCCTATGGGCCAAGAGGCCCATAAGAATGAATTGGAATTTCGCGAGCAATTTGCGAGTACCCAGTAGGTACTGGCAAATTGTGCGCGCAATTTTAAGGGTGCAAGGGTTCCAAAAGGACACCCTGTTGCACCCTCCTATTGTGCATGTATGCACATTTGGGGCACATACATTCCCTACGGGCATGTACGTGTGCCACTTGGCACCTTGAAAAAAACAAAAAAGTGTTTTTTCAAAGGAAATCGCAAACTACCACCAACTTGAAGTTGGTGGTAATTTGCGATTCCTTAAGGCAATATCGCAATTTGCGATGCCTACTAGCATAGCATTTAGGGAATCGCTAATTGCGATTCTCTTAATGCTAGTGCAAAATAAGGCATCGCAATTTTTGAGATTCCTTAGTTTGGAAGTAGGTATTTGCCTTCCTGCATTGCACACAGCTGAATTTCGATTGCAAATGCTGAAATTCTGCGAATTTCAGTGTTTGCGATCGCAATTTGGCTTGCTACATCTGGTCCATAGTATGATAAAGGTAAGAGAGGCTGTACAGCTTTTGCTAAAGATGTGTTAAGCAAGGGATTGGCCGTATGTTAGAGAGACTGGGAGGCAGGTTGCACCTAATGAGTAGTATTTCTATTTCCGCTTCTCAAAATGGGTTAGCTAAAATTGTGTTTTATACGCAAAAATAACCTACATTGCTTTTTTTTTTTTACCCTCTGAGGAGTGTCTTACATCCTATCTGGATTACTTTATCTAGAACCGGGAAGGCTTCTTACGAGCCATGCTTGACAATAAACACTATGTCAAGGGTGCTGTGAAGCATTAGATCATTGAGTGCTGTCTACCTTTAGGAAGAGATCGTACTTAGATGAGGATGCTCTTACATGGCATAAACAAAGTCTTGGGGATTTCAATGATAGTGAAAAAGGAGACATTTAGTGAACAACAAGAAAGGGATAGATTGGAGAGTCTTTAAATGTTAGCGGGAAAGAACTGGTTTAGTATATATAGGAAGGAGGGAATAACTAGAACAAAGGCAGTAAAGATTGTTTGAGGAGTAAAGAAAAAGAGATGGTTTGTGGGGGTGCGAAAATAAGTGAAGGTCATCTTGAAATAGGTGGTAATGTTAAGGATAGTTTCAGACCTTTGAGACTCAAAGTACTGCCCGGGCCGATGCGGTCTCCTGACCTTTACATGTGGCCCCAGTCAACAACAGCACTGGCCTGCTGTTTACTCAACTCAGCACTAACAATAAGAAATGTATTAAATAAACAGTCAAGTATTTATTTAAAGGTTAATTGGTGTTAAAGAAAAGAAGTAACTATGGAGTTCTGCACTGCTTAACTTTAGGAAGACCTTAATTGTTAAAGACATGTTTCCGCAAAACTGTAAAAATTGAACATAGTCCGTTCAAAATTCAAAAAGTGCGCCTCAGTATATCAGATTATATCAATGCATTGAGAAGTGTTCATTTGAAAGTGATACTTTTCAAACATGAATTTTGAAACATGAATTCTTTTCCTCATCCTGCCTACAATTCCAATAGGAAACAAAAGAGGCAAGTCAGTTGTAATAATGGGTACTCTTTCAATCAATCAATCAATGAATCAATGAATGAATGAATGAATCAATCAATCATTTATGGAATGCAGCAAATCGCTTGTGAGGGTCTTGAGGCACTGGACTCTTTGAGTGGCCTTGGTTACTATTATACATGTTCAGCAATATAGTTTAAGAAATCAAACAAAGTAGAAGATTTTGTACAGTGCACATCCTGAAGTCATATATTTGGAGGTCCACTTATATGTGAAAATGAAGAAAAGGGTGAGAAAGTTAAATAATACAATTGTCTAGGATCACACAATTTTGTAAAGTGGTGAAGCCAGGATCAATCCCAGGTTTTCTGCTTTCACATTGTTCAATTTAGCCACTAGATGGCTTTGCTTACCCTACCCCAATCACCAGAGATGAAGAGTGAGATGAGTCTTTAGGAGGAAGTGTAACAAAAGGTGGAGAAAGGTGATTGCCATTGCAATTGTTCTGGAAGCATAGAGAAATAGCATAGATTTCATATTTATTGTGTTTAGGAATGGGATGAGATGTGGGAGGGCAGTATCACGCAAGTAGAAAAATGATCAGAGAAGGCAGTGTCCTAATGTATGCTATTGAGGAAAATAGATGATTTATACCTATTTGCCTAAGAGAGAGAGAGTGAATGCATATATGTGTGTGCGCGTATGTGTGTGTTGGTGTGTGTGGATATAGGTGTGTACTGTCTTTGTATTTTTTTGCCTCAGGGTTTGAGGTGGATTAAGATGGATGAGGCTATCATGGTGCTTATTCTGGTCATTTTGTGAGTTTCGTTGATGAAATTATGGCTACTCTGGCCATAATAGAGTTTGAGTCTTGACATAATGTGGGCCTTCTTTGCCCATTCGTGTCTTCCTGCCATCTTAGTTGCCCAGCCCCGACATACTGTGGTCTTACTGTGTGTTCACCCCTTACTGTATTTATCAATATCAATATTCTGCATAGGAATAGTGATATTTATGATATGAGATATTTACTGCTTGAGATAAGTGTAGAAACTAATATTTACCACATGTGATATTTACAGTCAAAAATCAACATAGCTTATGGAAAATAAAATGTATTTACATGCCTGCTAGATCACTGAAAAGCAGCAAAATTAACCCTAAAAGCAAAAGCAGCTAGCTGATGATGTCATGTTCTGACATCCAAACTAGCACAGCCATCCTTAAACATAGAGCAAACCAATAGGTTATTCCTACTTCTATAAAAAGAGGTTCCAACCAACCACTACAATAGGAAAAATTACTTTGAGACTAAATTACATGCACGGGTACTGAGATCCAAATTGAACACTTCTAAACAAATTGATTCCTCAGATGACAAAATCATACAGGTCTATATAAACAGCTGTCACCCCCACCCCCACCACAAATATGTTCACTGTGGAACATCTTACATTGTTGCACATACATACAACAGGGAAAAAACGACCATGCATCCAAAAATGAAGGAAACGGACCAGGATTGATCAAATAATGCTGAGTGCATCGCACTTTACAGCAGTACATGTACTGTAAAATGTACATGCCAGGCTTGGACATTATATGGAACATCCTGGTTTCCATTGGGGATGCTTTTAAGCCCATCACACTCATATCCACTGACATGCCCAGTCACACACTAGAAAGATCTTGATGTGCTCGAATTCTTGGTAACTGGCACATGGTGGGTTTGGTACATGGATTGTCACAGGCCATTTTTTATAAGAATGTTTCAGTTAATGGACATCTTACTCAATGCCATTGACTAGTTTGCCATCTCAAATAGTGAATGCAACCAAAAACAAAATTTTAAGCAATATCAGTATCTATGAATATTGTTGGGGCCATTTACTGTAGCCATGTAGTACTCTTTGTGCCCCAGACCTGCCGCCAATTCTCGAGTAACTGTAAAAGTCAGCACACAATTGGAGTATAGATGTTGCTTTTTCATTATGTCCCTGATTGCAGGGAGTGAAGACAGTGTTTCATTAATCTAACCATACGTGGCCAGTAGAGTCTCCTGCCCTTCTTCAATGACAGTGATTAACTTACCCAAATCATGTAGCTCCTGAGTGGCATTTTTTAAGTGACAGGGGTTGCAGCTGCAGATATGGGCATAGAAGTTACTGCTGTATTGTCTGCTGCAGAAATGGTTGAAGTGTTTGCTACTTACATGACCTGATTATCTTCTGAATGTGCAACTTGAGTGCAGCATTCTTGGCATCACATGGGTACGGAATTCCTGTTGCTGGGTCTCAAAGACTTATTGGGCCTAATTACAATTTCGGGCAGACTTAAGTCTGCCTGACACCATCAAGGTCCTGGGACCGACTGAACTCCAGTAAGTGGTCCCAATCATATAATTAGATGTTACTGAACACTGTTCGGTCACAATCCTACATTTTGCTTTGGGAACATGCATTATGGTCATAAATCTGCCGTAATACATGCTCCCATGGGGAAATGGTAGGTGCTGTTCATTGCTGCACCCCGTGTCAGGTACCTCAAGGTCCCTGCCATAGGATGGAAGGATCAACAGGGTTCACCATAGGTGCCCCCTCGGACACCAACTGTAGGCTGCGCACCCGGCAGGGGCCTGATGGGGGCCCCAAACACGCTTTCCAAAATGGTTTCTATGTCGGAGAGGATGGCATGGAAACCATGATGAAAACCGTAGATGAGGTTTGGGATGAGTCAAAGAAGGGAAGGGTCTAGAAAAGGTTGTTAGGAAGGGCATAGTAGTAAAATGAGGGTTGCGATGAGTCAAAAGATGGAAACAGGAGGGAAGAGTCTAGGAAGTGTTGTTTTGGAGGTAAAAAGAGCATAAACATTTCCTATAGAATTAAGCATTACAAATGGCAAACCTGACTTGGGCTTCGGACATAAATCTGCATTTAAAAAGTGACACACAGACATTTTGTGCTGCAAAATGAAAACATGAGGCTTTGATATTCACAGACTTTAGTCAAGCAATTTCCACTTAATAAATTATGTCAAACATTGCACAGCTAGTTCATAGTTTGATTTAAAGTGGCTAGTTTAGAATTTGTCCTCACTATAGAATGTGATTTTAAGTTGCAAAAATACTAATTGTGTGCAGTAGTAGAATATAATTTGTACTGAATTAATACGACATTTTAAAGTACAGAACACAGAAAGCAGCTCATGATTTAGCACTCTGAGAACTTCAGTTTGACCTTCAAATAACAGAGGAATGCTTCTTCTCTTGTCAAAGAAGAATGCCACAAAATATTTCCATCCATCATCCCTTTGGTATCGCTTTGTTCGCCCTAAGTTGGCAGAGTATGCCCAGACGTGGGTCCCTCACTCACTTTGCCACTGGAGTCAAGATACCCTGGCTGCTGAGGGTAATGATCCCAAAACGGGTTCCAGGATGCTTGTTTCCGGTCCAGGATAGACATGGCTTGGCAGTTCGGGCTCGACTGTTCCCATGAGGAACAGGGTCAGACTGATTTGCCTATGACCATGTCTGAACTGGGGTGATGGAGTGAGCTAAAGAATGATGATGGATTAAACCCAGATCAGTTGACTGGGAATGAGTGATTGATTTACTCAAGCGCTCTGTCCATCATCCCCTTTGGTATCGCTTTGTTCGCCCTAAGTTGGCAGGTTATTCCCAGACGTTGGTCCCTTGCTCACTTTGCCACTGGATTCAATATAAACTGGCTGATGAGGGTTATGAACCCAAAACCGTTCCCAGGATGCCTGTTTCCGGTCCAGGGAAGACATGGCATGGCAGTTCGTGCTGGACTGTTCCCATGAGGCACAGGGTCAGACTGATTTGCATTTGGCCATGTCTAAACTGGGGTGGTGGAGTGAGCTAAAGAATGATGATGGATTAAACCCAGATCAGTTGACTGTGGGTGAGTGTTTGATTTGCTCAAGCGCTCCCTCCATCATCCCCTTTGGTATCGCTCAAATAATTTACGGCATGTTATGGTATGTAGTTGCTGGAAAATATTTCAAAGTCTCATTTAATTCTTTGCTTTAGAGAGAAACGAAAACACTTGCACTTTAAAAATGCATTTCCATGTTATGTTTTAATGATTCTTGCTTAAATAACATAGTTCTTTTGCAGCTGATGTTATGTGTTTTGCTAAAACAAAATGTTTCTTTAAAGGAAGGTTAGGAGATGAAGTTATAATAAATAAGATGCAGAATATGTTTTGGGAAGGATTTCACCTACCAAATGGATGATGTGTGCAGACTGCAGAGATATCAAGATGATAATGCTGGATTCCAATTGGATGCAGAACGAAGATCATGCCACATGCTTTGCTAAATTTGCCTGCATTCCAAGTTTAGGAGTTTCAGACCTTTGCCTAGAGACATACAGATTTGGAGACGGAGGCCTCCAGAGGAGTTTCAGACTTCGAAACAGAACTGAAGGGAACAGAGCAGACGTGATTTGCAGATGCAAAGGAGCAGAGGGCAGACTTTGATGGAGAGTGCAACCGATGAGGATGAAGGCTGACTAGATGCAGACTTTGCTCTATTCTGACTTTTATTTAAAAAAACAGCTTTATGATCTGACTTACTGGCTTTGCCAAGGCTTATTTGCTCTATGCTTTATTCCTCTTTATGGGAGATTCTAAAATCATTATTGCTTCCTGCTAATCTCACTCTTGCTTTATTTTTAAGCTCTTCATGAATTGTCCACATATTTTTGGGTGGAATCACCGTGCCAGCACAAATGTCCTACTCCAGAGCATTCCCGTCAGTTTCCCGAGTAAAATGACACCTCATTTGTGTGGGTGCGGCAAGGGCTTGTAACTGGGAATAACCCAAAACATAGGGAATAAGGATATAGCAATGAGAATTCTAAGCGCTACATTTTTTTAAAATAAATTTTTAGCCAAATCTGCATTGGACACCCACACATGTGAGGTATCATTTTACTCGGGGCACTAAGGAGAATGCTGTGGGGTAAGACATTTGTGCCGCCCCAGTTATTCCACACAAAAATATGTAGAAAATGTGTTCTTTTCAGCTAAATTTGAGGTTTGCAGGGGATTCTGGATGGGCAAACGTTGGGGAAACCACGCAAGCCATTCCTCATTGGACTCCCCAGGGTGTCTAGTTTTCAGAAATGTATGGGTTTGGTGGGTTTCCCTAAGTGGGCGCCGAGCCCGGGGCCAAAAACTCATGGGACTCCCCTTGCAAAACCAGGTTGTTTTGTGATAGGTACTTGACCCACCCACACATGTGAGGTATCAGTTTTCTCGGAAGAATTTGAGGAATGCAAGCTGGGTGGAATTTTGTGGATCCACACAGATTCCAAAATGTTTCACCACAGAAATGTGAGTAAAATGTGTTTTTTTACAAATGTTGAGGTTTGCAAGAGATTATGGCTAACAGAACCTGGCGAGAGCCAGACAAGTTACCCCATCCTGGATTCCCCTGGGTGTCTAGTTTTCAAAAATGTATAGGTTTGCTAGGTTTCTCTAGGTACCAACAGAGCTAGGGTTCAAAATATACAGTTAGGCACTTTGCAAAATGGTGTCCGTTTTCACTGTGAAAATGTGTTGCGTCCAAATTGTGTTTTGGCCGTATCCTGTTGCGGGCACTAGGCCTACCCACACAAGTGAGCTACAATTTTTCTCTCAAGACTTTGGGGAATGTGGGGTGGGTGTAATTTTGTGGATCCACGCAGATTCCAGTGCTTTCCACCACAGAAATGTGAGGACATTTTTTGGGATGAGACACATTTTGAGGTTTGCAAGGGATTCTGGGTAACAGAACCTGGTGAAAGCCAGACAAGTCATCCCATCCGGGATTCCCCTCGGTATCTAGTTTTCAAAAATGTATAGGTTTGCTAGTTTTCACTAGGTGCCGGCAGAGCTAGGGTTCAAATTCTACAGCTAGGCACTTAGCAAAAAAAAGGGTCCGTTTTCTCTGGGAAAATGTGGTGTGTCCATGTTGGTTTTGGGCCATTTCCTGTCACGGGCACTAGGCCTACCCACACAAGTGAGGTACCATTTTTCTTGGAAGATTTTGAGGAAGGCAGGGTGCGTGGAACCTTGTGCATCCACGCAGATTTCAGAACTTTCACCACAAAAGTGTGAGGAAAATGTTTTGTTTTTTTAAGTTTGAAGTTTGCAAGGGATTCTGGGTAACAGAACCTGTAGTTCTGAAAAATTCTGGACTCTTGCAACAAACTTTGTCGTAGCATGACGATTTTTATATCAAAAGACTGATAATGGCTAGTACACTATGCACAAGCATTTTCGTAATAATCGAGTAACGATTTCACCTCGAAATAGTCATTTTCGTTTTTGTACCCTTGGGTTCCATTTTACGCTTGGCAGCCATTTTGTGAGTTGCCCTTCACATAGGCTTGTAACTACAGCCAAATTCGATCTGAAAGGACACATACACCTCTGCTGACTCCTCTGTGACCTGGGCAAGCTGACTCCACTGCCTCAAGCCAAACCTGTTCGGGCAGTTCCCATCCCAGTGGCCGAATGAGATTACATCCATGTTCACATGTCGTAAACCTTTTCATCACATACAAACTATGTCTAATCTTACACACACCTGTCTCTGTTTCTTTCTTTATGACCTGTTTTACAAGGAGGAGGTGCCCGTTTTTATTAGGGAGTCCGATGATATCTGATGAAAGTTCTGGGCCTTGCCGGGTAATCTATCATGAACTGGACAAACTGCAATGTGGACTTGTCATCATGACTCTGCTTTTTCTTTGTAGTAAAAATATTTGTATGATACACTGTAAAGTGAGGAATGTTTGCCTAGGGCATAATAAACAGTATAAAAGGTCTGTGCGGAGACCATTCAGGAGGCTATCTCATTCAGTTGCTTTAGGTGTGACTGGGCGACGTAGCCTCACAATTAATTGTAATAAAGATGTCTTTTCATATTTCAGATTCTCTGTTGATTTATTTGCTGCTTTTGAATGGACTGCTTATTGGTAAGACCCCTGATAAGTATTCAGAATTTTCAGGTACTTCAGTTGGCGCAACCAACCGTGGGCCTCATCAAGAAGTGACTATCTGGAGGAGTAATCTTGTCAGAGGACAGAAATCTACTGGGGAAGGCAAGATAGAAATCTACTAAAAGAGGTACTCTGTACACAGAGGTTCTGGGGGATTCTTTGTCTTTGCGGCCCAGTATATTTTTTTCTGACTTAAACTCTCCAAAAGATGTCACTCCTGACTGAGGAACATTTTTGGCGTAAGTTTTTAAAAAAAAGACTGTTAGTGCAGTTAGAACTTGGCAGTTAGAATTTGGACAAGGTTTGTATAGGTTTGTATATGCGAACTGCAATTTGTGTAGGCAGGTAATCTGCTTTAGTTGAGGTATAAGTGGGTCGCTCCCAGTCCTTTGTTGTTCTTTGCTTAGTCCTTTGTTCTATTTGAAGATTGCAATTTTCAATAACCAAGGGTCTTGTATATTTACAAGTCTATCGATAGAGATAACCCCTTGAAGTTTGAAGCTAGATTAGCGAGCTATAAGATGCCTGATCTTAGCAATTTGAAGATTTGTGTTGGCCAACTTTGTATACGTTTGAATTAGCCGGTTTACGCTAAAGGGAATGTCTGAATAGGTTAGATTTACAAACATATTTCTTCCTTGGTGATTTTGTATCCCCAGGGAATTAAAATATGACATAATACAAAACAAGGATCCTTTGTTCTGTGCAATTCTATGAATGGAGATATGCAGAATGATTTTTGGTGTTCTGCCAGCTAAAGCTAGTGAATTGAGTGTATTTTTGGTTTCCTGCACATCCAGTGGCCTGTTGGGCTGTTTATACAGTCTTTTGGAACACTATTGAGAAGTGTTTCTTGTAAATATGACTTACAGCTACTTGGTTTAAGTACAGTCTGAGCTGTCCTGTTTTCATCCTGAGTGTTGATTTGTGGGTTTAATGTATGTTTAAATGTTTATGGGGCTTTTTTTCTCATTAGTCTAACTTCGGTATGTGGATAGCGTTCGCGCAATTTATAAAAAAATGCCTAAATGCGCTGTATTGTGTGTTCTGAATGTTTCAACACTTTTTGTTTGTCTGAAAGGGGCTCAATGTGTGTGTGGGTCACATTCAATAGATATAAATAGGGCCAGAAAAAAAACGAAATTATCTATTTTTGTAAAAAAAAAAAAATTACAGCATTTTCCTTAGATGCACTGTATTAGATGTTCATAGGCAAACGTGTCAGCTGCAGTATATTTGATTGGAATGTTCATTCAGCCAGAACTTTTCCAGTTAAACACGGGTGGAATTTTGCATAACCGTCCTTTTAAATAAATGTGGCGCAAAAATGTGACGCAGGAATGTGACGCGTTTTAAGTTAGGCATATGCGCTTAGGTTTGTGAGTTAATGCACCTAAATGATAGGCAAGGAATGCAGCGGACTCTTATATGTAGAACAATCACAAAAAGGAATAATTGGGATTTTTTTTAGAAGAAAAAATTATTACTTATGAAAATAATTATTAAAAATAAGTGCTACAAAAATCGTTTTTTAATATTTATAAAGCTTAACACTCATACTATGACCTCCTAGCATTAAAATTTGATTTCAGTTATGTTGCATCACTAAAATGACAAGCATTCGTGTGTATAATTCTCCCTTGGCATAGGCGCAAACAAGCTCCTTTTTATAAAGTATACATTATTATTTTCAAATGCCTAACTCATGGGTTATGTAATAGACATTCTAGTAATGCATATTATGCAAGAAAATTGTAGGATATTAATTTTTTAATGCCCAAAATATGAAAGGCGATTTTGAGTAAAAACACTGTTTAAACAGCATTTTGCTTTCATTCAGAGTACTTTTTAAAGTGTCTCAGGCTTAAGCAAATGCATGCATTTAGGTTTTGCTATATATATGCAGGTTGTGCCTTCTTATGATTCAGTGGGTTAATGTGCCAGTACACAGGCTTGTTTTAATATCAGGGTTGAAGGTTCTAGCTTCAGCTAGGCCTACGGAAAGTTTGTTCATTTAAGACTGATGAAGTGTGTACCATAGGATTGCAACAAGCATTTACTCTAAAAAAACTGGTCTGGGTGTCATTAGGTTTTGAGAATTATTGACAATAAATGTAGTTTAATGATCTGGGAATAGAGATAATTTTAGCGCCTAAAAAGAGAAATTATTTTTCAAAATAGAGTGAATTATTGCAGGTTAGGCCTTCTGGCTTTGACAGCGTCAGTGTGACAAAAGCTGAGGGCTGAGAGACTCGCAGAGACGCACTGCTGAGATGTTATCTTTTAGTTTCCCTGTAAACAATGGAGAAGGCTGTCATGTTGACATTTGTGACCCTTTAATTAGAACTTTGCCTCTGAGGAATGCAGAATGACCTCTTTGAACGGGCCTCTAAGGGTGGGGTTTCTGGTTTCTCCGTGAGAACATCAATAAAATGAAAGAGCCTGATTTAAAAGGGAAAATAAAAAGGGGTTTCTTTGAACCTCGTGTTAAATGCTGTGCAGAACTGTTAAATTTGTGCCTCCACGCTAAGTAAAATAATGTTTGCTAGTTGCGTTTATTTAACAACAAAAAAAACGAAGTGTGCATTAAGTCTTAGAAAATAAGATGCAGCCCTTTTCCAAATTTTGAAGGCTACAGGCTACAGGCCTAAGTAAAAAAAAAAGGACTTGATAATTAGGAATTATTTTTCAGTGCAAATTATAGGTGCCAAATTAATATGGAGTATCAGTGTAACCATTTCTTTTAGAACGGTAAAAATAAGGTGGCTTGATGTTGCAAGGTGAACTGACAAGAGAGTAACAGTTAAGTAATGAAAATTTATTTTTGTGTATGTTAAAAAAAAAATTTGTGTTGTGTATTTTTCTGCTTCTGCTTGCAGATTATTCATGGATTGTTCTGAGGCTGACAAGACACGTGAGTTTGGTTAATTGAAAGGAGATGTGTTTTTGCGTAATTTCTTTGAAAAAAAATGTTCATGTTTTCGTTTGTATATTTGGCCCTATCATGAAATATTTTAGTTGGTCCTGTATGTTAGAAGAGAGACAGTAAAGTTATATTTGACAGTGGACTCCAACTGCGTTGTGTTCTACTGTCAAAAGGACGGTAGGGATTTTAGACCTGACAAATTTAGACAAACCCAAATATTGGGTTTTGGGCTGCAGGTTTATAGTGCATAAAGTACATGTGCCATGTTGCTGTGTGTCACCGCTTATTCACATGTTATTGTTTTGCCTGTGCTGCTTGATATACAGCAGGTATATCTGATGGCTTGACATGTGCATTTTTTTTATTTTTGTGTATGCTTTGTTTTATGTTGTTACTATTACAGGTTCCCCAGTGTTGTGAAGGGATCTGTATGACGATACATATTGTTGCACAACAGTTGGATGGATTTGGTATAATGATAAATTTCACAGATATGGTTTTCATACTGTGAGGAAGACAGGCAGCATTTTTATCAGTGCATGCCTAAATTTGGCTATAATGATATTGAAGAAAACTAAAAGATATACAGGTTCAAAGTGTAGCACCTGATGTTAGTCACTTGCTGCACATTCCCTTAAAGGAATAGGCAGCCCTACATTTTTATGTATCCTTGATTGGACCTAAGGATAGAATTATAGATCTGTGACTCAAGGTGGCCTAATTTCTATATTGCATCATTTAATCATGTTCTGTTTCCCAAATAGCATATGGCTTTGTTCCCTTGAAAGGAAACCAGGTATCATTTTTCTCTCCCTGAAGAGAGAACAGGAACATTAGTTAGGATTACCGTACATGGTGTAGTTGCCAGCGGTAGAGTTAAAATTTGTGTAACTTTGGCCTTTTGTGTATTCCCCGTACTCTTGGTGCTGTGTCACATGCCTGAGGCACCCAAGAAAACTCTTGTTATTCCTATAGATTTTTCTTTTGTTGCTTCTCCCCTGACCAATGTCGCCTCATGCTCAGTTATTAGGGATTTTAGTTGTGGCCTAGTTCCATTTCCCTTTTTCTATATTCCTTTCACCAGTCAGCCCATTTATTATTATGGGTGTATTGTTTTTGTGCACACTTCTAGACTACAGTGATGTATCAGGGACCCCCCCATGTTATGTATAATTCCCTTTTGTATGACCAGACTGGTTTTTAAGAATTTTCCTTAGGCCTACTTCAATTTTTTTTTCAGACTGACTCTCGGGGTAGTGATAGGCTGGTTAACTGACCCAATATTATAGTAAGACAAGTTTTCCATCTCAATAGGAGATATCTTAAGTTTACCTTTTGAACATGACAAATTTTCAATGCCATTTTAATTTTTAAGTTCCCTTTTGTTCCTGCTGCTTTAATTTTTGGTGGGATCAGATGTGTTCTAATCATGCAAATACCAGGACTTTCTAGTGCTTATCTTTTTGTCTGCACATTTTGATCATTAGCCTTTGTATTGCATAGTGCACCTGATGCACATTTTTTAAAGGGACTTTTCTTCATATCCTTGATAATCTGAATCATGTTATTTTTCTATTTGAGATGTTCTAGATAAGGAATTTAGGAACACCTAGGCTTAATCATTGAGGAAAATATGCATTTACCCCATTAGACAATGCCACTGTGTGAGGACATCCATTTATATTCCCATGGCGTATTGCCACTTCCTTGCAGATTGCAGCCCACCTGCTTGTAGTCCCCTTGTTAAAACCCATGAACTGTTTTTGTGCTTGATTTGAGGGAAACTAACAATTGTGTTACATTTCCTATATCACTAGGTTCTGCTGGATCTTCCAGAGTCAATGGAAGAGTGATACCCTGCAGACCTGTGACCGAGACTAAGCCCACTCCCCATCAGTGACCGCTACAGATGAATGACAGATTTCTTGGCTCTACAATTTCCACATCCAGGAAGTCGCGAGGCTGGACAGCAATCATCAGCGTGACATCAATGGTACCTCCCAAGCAAGGCGTTTGCTTCATCGGACGGCGTTGCAGAAAAAAAAAAAAAGAGGAGCTGGTTCCTTGTTTCCCACAGAATAAGAGCTCCTGTTGGTTTGAGCTTTGTACCTGTTATGTGCTGGAAACCTCTGTCAGTGTACAGTCCCTTGAGCTCTTGGCCCGAGTTTTGGCCACAAACACACCTCTTTTGCTTTGCTTCAGCGGAAAGGCAGTGCACCCAAGGATCCACGTTTGGAAAAAGGCACTACATTCTGGTGCCCATGAGAGAGCAGCTTGAGCATCCTCTGACACTAAATGATGAGTGTTGCAGTCTGAAAGTGCTGCTGATCTTGAAAGGTGGTTTCTCAGTAGTGCTTGGATCTGCACGAGATGCTTTGTGCCCATGATCAATGAAGAGCACATCATTTGTAGTGTCTGCCACAAAGAAGAGACACTGGTGCATTGTTTTGAGACATTGAGACTTTCGAGTGAGCTGTGGGTGTTTGCCAGGAGTGCACTCCAACTAAACAGTACTTTTTCTCATGAAAGGGCTTGAATCAAAGAGGCTCAACGCGGAAGAAAGCAATGGAAGCGGATTTGATGGCCAAGAACTATGACTATGGACAAATAAATTCCTTTTTTTACTTTTTATTGTGCAGCTCTCTCATCCTGGAAACTTGCTCATTTTTGTTTTTCGAACTGCCATCCGGTTCTGCTGCTAGGGCCGCGGCTGCCCAAATTCTTTGAGGTTCAGCCGAAGACGGTTAGGTCGACGGTTCTGGTTGGTCTAAGGGAGTTGCCCTGGACTGACAGAAGCACCCCCTAGCAGAATCAACCTCCCGCCGTGGGCAGCAACTTAGAGGATGGAGTTTCCCAAGATGGAGAGACCTGCCAGATCATTGAACTTTGAAACGAGAATATGCACTGTGATGGCAAAAACACGATTTTTAATAATATGCATTTTCATGTTGTGTAGTATAATGATGTTTTTAATTGGCTATGCTTTATTCACCTTTCGAGTTTCATTTGCACCCACTACACAACCCATACCTCCTCCTACTGTTTCCTCACACTCTTTTCACCCCCTCCCTGAACACGAGTCTGCCAGAAGATTAGAATTTATGAATAACTCATTCATTCAGCTCTTACACGAACACCAGTTTGTAATGAACACGACTAATTGTTGGGTATGTGGACTTATGCCACACACGACTGATAAGGGTATCCCGTATTTTGCCTTGCCATTTAGGTACTATGGTTCTTTGTGGGCATTTCAAACAATGTTCCAATGTGCCATCGAACCATATCCCCCACATCCCACAGGAAGCAACTCAAGCAACAAAGCATTGGTGGTAGGAATTGCAAATATGAGCAGAACAATTGACTCGTACAGAACGATTCCTAGAGATAAGTTGCAAGCTTACGTTAGATGGAGTATAACAAAATATGGAGTTGCTTTGAGTGAGAACCAGCGAGCAAAAAGCCAATCAAGTTGCTGCATTTTTCATCCCAGACAACGCTCTGACAGTATACCAGGCCATCTCCAAACTGCATAAGATCTCTGAATCCATTCACGTGGATGAAGGAGACTGGTCCTTGATGGGGTGGTTCTGGGAACTGGTCTCTGCCTGGGGATGGAAGATTCTGATAGTCATTTGGGATGATCTTAGCCATCCTTTTCCTGTTCTGTTTGAGTGTACAGTGTGCTCCTGCAATATGTGGCCTCTGTGCTACATCATGTGTAAGGAAACCTGTATCAAGAGATGAACTAAGTATGGCATGAATGCACTGAATGTATCACTTACCTTGCTGCAATAAAAAGATATTTACAAAAAAAAAAAATAAAGAGATGAACTAAGTAATAGGATGATGCTACAGCAACATCTTAATGACTTTATGAATATAGACCTGGACTCAGATTAGCATGAGATTAGGTTAAATTGCCTATGTAAGGGCAAAAGGAGGGTCTGTAGTTCTGAAAAATTCTGGACTCGTGCAACAAACTTTGTCGTAGCATGACGATTTTTATATCAAAAGACCGATAATAGCTAGTACACTATGCACAAGCATTTTCGTCATAATCGAGTAACGATTTCACCTCGAAATCGTCATTTTCATTTTTGTACCCTTGGGTTCCATTTTACGCTTGGCAGCCATTTTGTGAGTTGCCCTTCACATAGGCTTGTAACTACAGCCAAATTCGATCTGAAAGGACACATACACCTCTGCTGACTCCTCTGTGACCTGGGCAAGCTGACTCCACTGCCTCAAGCCAAACCTGTTCGGGCAGTTCCCATCCCAGTGGCCGAATGAGATTACATCCAGGTGCACATGTCGTAAACCTTTTCATCACATACAAACTATGTCTAATCTTACACACACCTGTCTCTGTTTCTTTCTTTATGACCTGTTTTACAAGGAGGAGGTGCCCGTTTTTATTAGGGAGTCCGTTGATATCTGATGAAAGTTCTGGGCCTTGCTGGGTAATCTATCATGAACTGGACAAACTGCAATGTGGGCTTGTCATCATGACTCTGCCTTTTCTTTGTAGTAAAAATATTTGTATGATACACTGTAAAGTGAGGAATGTTTGCCTAGGGCATAATAAACAGTATAAAAGGTCTGTGCGGAGACCATTCAGGAGGCTATCTCATTCAGTTGCTTTAGGTGTGACTGGGCGACGTAGCCTCACAATTAATTGTAATAAAGATGTCTTTTCATATTTCAGATTCTCTGTTGATTTCTTTGCTGCTTTTGAATGGACTGCTTATTGGTAAGACCCCTGAGAAGAAGTCTGAAGTTTTTAGGTACTTCAAACCTGGTGAGAGCCAGACAAGTCACCCCATTCTAGATTCATCTTGGTGTCTAGGTTTCAAAAATGTACAGGTCTGATAGGTCCCCTTATGTGCCAGCTGCGCTAGAGCCCAAAATCCACAGGTAGGCACATTGCTAAAGAAAATTCTGTGCCTAGTGGGCTTTCTGCTGTCCTGGCAGGAATCGGGGGGGGGGGGGGGGGGGGAATTGCCCTGATATTTCTCCAATGGGGCAAAACTACTGTGTTTCTTTTGGGGGGGCATTGGTATGCCCATTCTGGGCAGCCCTGACCCCCACGCATAAAAAAAGACAGCATAATCGCTGGAACGTAGTTGCCTTTCTGCCCCCCCTCTGGGACATATCAGGGGCCATTGCCCCATCTGCCCCCTGGGGGGCAGAAAGACTGGAATTTCTCTGGGGATGGGTGGGGGTATTGTCATGCCTATTTTGGGCAGCCCCCACCCCTACATGAATACCTGGGCCCTGGGCCTGGGCCTGGACCGGGCCCAGGGCCAGTCCCCCTGCCTCTTCAACTAGCCCCACCCGCATCTGCTGGACTTCTGCCCAACTACACCTACTCAATTCGCATCTATGCCCGACCTGCCCCCGCTGCATCCCGAGTCATCTGGAAGCCGCTCATTATCTCTGCCCACAATGCAGCTTTACACTCCCGCCCTGTCAACCCCGTCTCTCCCCTTGCTCACCACCGCATCCCTCTTCCTCTAATCAGTACACCTTACGTGCAGGTCTGATTAATTGCCGATCTTTACCCCGTCACGCCAACGACATCTGGATGTCCATTTCGTCTGAGGAATGGGATATTCTTTTCCTAACCGAGTCCTGGATCACTGACTCTTCCTCACCAGATATCTATCTGGCCATCCCCCCAGGTTATGACATCAAATGCCTGAATCGGACCGGAGGTAAGTCTGGTGGTGGTCTTGCCGTCATACTTAAATCCTCCTTCCAGTTGACTTTCACTAGACTCAGTGAAATAGGCACAATCGAAGCTATGTACTTCTCCATCTCCGACAATGCATCAGCAATCTTAGCTGGCACACTAGTCTACTGTCCCCCTCCTGTCTCCACGCCCTCCCTTAATGCCCTTGTCCACCTATTGGCTGATCTTTCTATTAAACATCAAAATTTCATTGTCCTGGGCGATTTTAACCTCCACATCGACAACCCGCTATGCGCTAAGGCTACTAACCTGGTTGACACCATGGAAAGCCTCAATCTTAAACAACTGGTTGCAGGTCCCACCCATGTGGCAGGCCACACCCTGGACCTTATCTTTGCAAATTTCTCGCTCATCACTGCCCTTCAGCCTCTCCCTCTAACCTGGACCGATCACTTCCTCGTCCCTTTTTCTCTTACTTTAGGACGCAAACCTGCCCAACTGGCCCATAGAAAGGAATTGGGTAGAAAGTGGCATAAGGTCACCTGCGCTACCCTGGATCCCATATTCCACTACCATTCGGAGCACCTCTCCCCGGACATTGATGAAAATGTCTCCAGGTTAAATTCTACTCTCCTTAAGGCTATTGATTCTATTTCCCCCCAGATAACCATCTCCTCCACCAGGTCGCGGCCCTCTGCTCCCTGGTTCTCCACCTCCCTTCGGGAGGAGAAAAGCAAATGTAAGGCTCTTGAGCGCAAGTGGAGGCTCAACTACGACTCTGAAGCCAAACATCTTTACAGAACGGCACTTAAACAATTTCTTAAACTTAAAAAAGGCGCGATGAAAGACCACTTTGCCGCTCAAATTAATAAAGCCAAAAACTCTTCAAAAACGCTTTTTAGCGTCGTCAATGACTTTATTAACCCTCCGGCTAGAGCCCCCCAGAACACCGCCAGTCAGGCCCTTTGTGAGGGACTCTCAGATTTTTTTCTAGAAAAAATAAACAAACTGTGTGTCTCCTTCCCCACTGAGTCAGTCACTCCATCTCCTACTTCTAGCCCCCCTGAGTCTCCATCTTTCCTTGCATTTAACAAACTAAACATGGACGAGGCTATTAGACTGCTCATCGCCTGCAAATCTGGCGCCCCCTCTGATCCTGTTCCCGCCAAAATCATGGGAGAACTGGCCCCTTCACTGGCCTGCCCTTTCCTTACCGTCTGGAATGCCTCCCTTCACCATGGCTTCTTCCCCACCACCTGGAAGGAGGCACTGGTGATTCCTATTTTGAAAAAGGCAGACGCAGACCCCACTGTCTTCTCTAACTACCGTCCCATCTCCCTCCTTCCTAAACCTGCCAAAGTCCTGGAAAAAGCAGTACAGCTCCAACTTACGGACTATTTAGAAAACCACTCTCTGCTTCATGGATCCCAATCCGGTTTCAGAGCAGGATTCAGTACCGAAACGGCCCTGCTGGAGGTATCTGAGACCATTCGGGAGTGTGTGGACAGGGGCGAGGAGGCCATGCTGGTTCTCCTCGACCTGTCCGCAGCTTTCGATACGGTCTCTCACCCCATCCTCCTGGACCGCCTCAAGCAGATAGGCATCGGTGGCTCTGCCCTTGGCTGGATCGAGTCCTTTCTCTCATCCAGAAGCCAAAGAGTACTGCTACGCCCCTTCAAGTCAGAGGAAAATCCTCTGTCATGTGGGGTGCCACAGGGCTCCGCCCTTAGCCCCCTATTCTTCAACGTCTATCTGGCCCCCCTGGCTGACGTCGTTGAGTCCTACGGAGTCAGGGTGGTATCCTACGCCGACGACACACAGTTGGTGTTTTCTTTCCAGGACCACTCGGACTCCGCATTCCTCAACTTTCGCCAATGCCTGAATAACATCAGCGGCTGGATGACTAAGAACCACTTGAGATTGAATGCAGATAAAACGGAGGTCCTGTTTTTCAATCAGAAAACCTCTATTCCCTCTTCTTGGTGGTGGCCGACAGCTCTCGATCCTGCCCCAACCCCGGTTCGCTCGGCGCGGAATCTGGGCTTCCAATTTGATGACTCCTTGTCATGTAAAACCCAGATCAATAAGGTTACCTCCGCCTGCTTCATGAAACTACGGATGATAAAAAAGATCCTCCCGTACCTTCCCATGGATTCCCGCCGCACAGTCACCCAGGCCCTCATTACATCCCACCTGGACTATGCTAATAGCCTCTATGCAGGTGCTCCGCAGTACCTGATTGGTCGACTGCAGATTGTCCAGAATGCTGCAGCCAGACTGATCGGTAACATCCCTTACCGTCAATCTGTCTCTGCATATCGAAGGCAACTCCACTGGCTCCCTGTGGCTAGCCGCATCCAGTTTAAGGTTCTCACCCTTACCTATCGAGCCGTCAACAACTTCGGCCCTACTTACCTGAAAAATCGGGTTTCGATATCCTGCTCCACCAGATCCTTGAGGTCCAATGACCTCCGCCTCCTGATCTCGCCCCGTTTCAGACTTTCCAGAACCGGAGGCAGAGGTTTCGGTGTCATTGCTGCCAGACTCTGGAACTCCCTTCCACTTGAGCTGAGGTTCTGCCCCTCTGAAACCATCTTCCGAGCCAAACTCAAAACCTGGCTCTTCTCCGGACTTTAGATTCCCTTGCATCACATGTTTTTCTCTTCCTTTTTCCACTCAGTAACCCCTGGATTTTAGCGCCGGGTCACCCCTTCGGGGGTAGCTGCGCGCTCTACAAATTCCATAAAATAAATAAAAAAATAAAAAATAAATACAAAAAATATCCCTGGTTTCTAGGGGACTTTCAGCCCCCTGGGGGGGCAGATTGGGGGCTACTGGCCAATTGCCAAGACTGTAATTTTGGCAGGGGGTGGGGGCTTTGGCATGACCATTTTTGGGCAGCCCCTACCCTAATTAAAATTGCCCCCCAAAAAAACCTGGTTTTTAGTGGGCTTTCTGCCCACCGGGTGGACAGAATGGGAGCTACTGCCCGCATATGCCCCCCAGGGAGGCAGAAATACTGTAATTGTTGCGGAGGTGGGAGCATTGGCTTGCCCATTTTGGGCAGCCCCCACCCTAATTCAAATTGCCCCCAAACAATCCCTGGCTTCTAGTGGGCTTTTTGCCCTGCGGGGGGGGGGCAGATGGGGGGCTACAGCCCCACCTGCCTCCCAGGGGAGCGGAAAGGCTGTAATTGTGGCAGGGGGCTTGCCTATTTTGGGCAGCCCCCACCCAATTAAAACTACCCCAAGAAAAATCTCTGGTGTCTAGTGGGCCCACCCTCATTGAAATTGCCAAAATAAAAATCCCTCCTGGGGCAATCCCCAAGAAAGGATCCATAGGGGAGGGGTACCATTACAAAGGGGAGATTCTCCCCTTTCAATGATACATCTTCCATCTTTCTATGTGCTCAGGGGGCTGACATAGCCCCCTGCGCACATAGAAAGTGAAACTGAAATGAGCCTAAAGGCTCATTTCAGTTTCGGTTTCTTTTGAAATGGCATCAGCGCAACCTGCACGCTGATCGTCATTTCATAGAAACTACGGGGGCCTTGGGAGCTGGGGAAGCTCCCCAGATCCTGAGGCTTTGGGGATGAAAAAGAAATCCCTCTGGTGCCTGCACTAGAGGGATTTCCGGTGCCATGTGCCAGGACGGCCGGGAGCCGTCCTGCGCACATGAGCACCATTGCGCACGACGGCAGTTGTGGCACGAAAAGGTTTAACCGATGTACTGAGGATTCAATATTTTACACAGCTAATATCATGGACAGCCAATTAATAAAAGTGGGAGAATCCGGGCTTCTCCACTGGGAAGTAATACATAATCGCACGATAACCATGGCAATAAATACATTTCCGATCTCAAACCTTGTCCGCGCATTTTCCTCCATATTACATTCTATACACAAAATGATTAAATCTGATGTCATTGTTACCGGGATGCTTAAGATAGAGTTCAGAAAGGATTCAATGTCCTGTAGAAATTTTTCTAAACTAGGACTAGCATAGAACATGTGTATGGTGTCAGCGGCCTGTGTCCCACATCTGCTACATGAGCAACCTAATGAGCTCCCCCATTTAGATACTTTTGCAGGAGTATAATATAAATCAAAAACAGACATATAATGTTGGGTCCTCAATCTTCCTGTTATTAATATCTGGTTCGCTAATTCCAATGCACCCTCTACATTTACCCCTTCCTTCCTGAACTTTCTCTCCAACTTAGTATTCTGGGTACTTATATCATCAGGAAGAGCTTCGAATAGCATTTGGTAGATTTTACCAATCCGAGACCTGCTTCGTATGGTTTCCACCTGAGCAATTTTTCCCAGATTTACATTAGACCCTTGTATAATGTTACCCAAAAAATTCAGAATCTGCAAAAACTTTAAAAATCTCTTCTGCAGAGCCCAAACTTCTCCGGTAAAAACGTATATGAGACTATTGGACCTTCACTACATACAGCATTAATCCCTACATTTCCCCAATTAAAAGTGATTTGGTCTTGAATAATTGATGGTAGAAGGACACAAGCGGAAAATGGGGTATATGCTATTACGTTTGAAATCTTAAGTCTCTGTTGTATCTGTCTCCAGATCGAATAAGCTGACTGGATTATTTTGAACATGGTCTTTTTGTAGTAGCTGGGGTCCAATATCTTCACTAAGCATTGCCTAGCATCATCCCAGAGTGCCATTTCATATATCGTTGGTCTGGCTGATACCGAAATTTCCACCTTAGCCCCTACCACAAGTATCCCCATATGTTGCAGGTGTGCTGGCCAGTGATACAAGAAAAGACTGGGTACGCCCCCCTCCCCTCAATCTTGGAAGTATCATCCATTTGACTGCCCTTCTAGATATGTGATACCCCCATAGAAATCTAAAACATACCCTTTCTGCCTTTGCGACGCAGAATGCAGAGAATTCCAGATGTATGGTCTGGAACAAATATGAACATTTTGGAAAGATCGACATTTTAATGACATTGCTTCGTCCATGTAATGATAAATGCAAATTATCTAATCTCTCCAATGTCTTATTGACAGTATCGATCATTGGCAAAATATTTAAATCTGGTATATGGTCAACTGCTGCTGTAATCTTAACCCCCAGATATGTTGCATCTGAAACCATTGGGAGATCTACAGCGAAGAAGGTATCCGAATGTAAAACCTGGGTCTTGTCAATGTTTAATTTGTACCCTGAGACAGTACCAAATTGTTGTGCCAAATCCTTTTTTCTGGGAGAGCTGATCTTATATCATTAATAAGTGCAATGTCGTCAGCATATGCCAATTACTTATACTCCGTATTTTTGACCTTCACTGACTTAATATTCATATTCGCGTCTACTTTATTGAGGAAAGGATCAATGTATAGTGAAAACGGCAAAGGAGAGAAGGGGCACCCCTGCCTAGAGCCTCTACTTATACCAAATGGATTTGATTTTTGTCCAGATATATGAATTTGAGCTCCAGGTAATATATAGAGTGCCTGTACAGCTTGAAAAAATTCAGTGCACAGCTCCTTCCATCGCAGGACAGACCACAAAAACCTCCAGGATACCCTGTTGAACGATTTCTCTGCGTCCAACAGGATCACCCCGAGCGGTGACTTTGTGGACTGAGCCCAGTCAAGAAGGGCGATAACCCGCCTAACATGATCCGTTGTATCCCGACCTGGGATAAACCTATGTTGGCGAATAGAAACCAAATCAATCAATCAATCAATCAGTGACACTTATAAAGCGCGCTACATACCCGTAGGGTCTCAAGGCGCTGGGGGGGGGGGGGGGTGCCGCTACTGCTCGAACAGCCAGGTCTTCAGCTTCTTCCTGAAGGAGAGGTGGTCTTGGGTCAGGCGCAGGTCGGACGGGAGGGAGTTCCAGGTCTTGGCGGCCAGGTAGGAGAAGGACCTTCCTCCTGTGGTCGCTCTTCGGATGCGGGGGACGGCGGCGAGGGCGTGGTTGGCTGATCGGAGGTGGCGTTTGGGAGCGTAGAAGTTGACTCGGCTGTTGAGGTAGCTCGGGCCTTGGTCGTGTAGGGCTTTGTGTGCGTGGGTGAGGAGGCGGAAGGTGATTCTCTTGTTGATGGGGAGCCAGTGAAGGTCTCTCAGATGTCCGGAGATGTGGCTGGATCGTGGGATGTCGAGGATGAGTCTGGCTGAGGCGTTTTGGATCCGCTGGAGTCTCTTCTGGAGCTTGGCGGTGGTCCCGGCGTAGAGGGCGTTGCCGTAGTCCAGTCGGCTGGTGACGAGGGCCTGGGTGACGGTCTTCCTGGTCTCTGTGGGGATCCACCAGAAGATCTTCCGTAGCATGCGTAGGATGTTGAAGCACGCCGAGGAGACGCTGTTGGCTTGCCTGGTCATGGAGAGGGAGGAGTCCAGGATGAAGCCCAGGTTTCGTGCATGGTCTGTCGGTTTGGGTGCGGTGCCCAGGGCGGGAGGCCACCAGGAGTCGTCCCAGGCGGAGGGTGAAGAGCCCAGGATGAGGACCTCCGTCTTGTCCGAGTTCAGTTTCAGGCGGCTGGTCGTCATCCACTCGGCTACCTCTTTCATCCCTTCGTGCAGGTTGGCTCTGGCGGCGGCGGGGTTGTTGGTCAGGGAGAGGATCAGCTGGGTGTCGTCGGCGTAGGAGATGATGCTGAGGTGGTGTTTGCGTACGATGGCCGCGAGGGGGCTCATGTAGACGTTGAAGAGGGTGGGGCTCAGTGACGATCCTTGGGGGACGCCGCAGATGACTTCGGAGGCCTCTGACTTGTACGGTGGTAGGCGGACTCGCTGTGTTCTTCCGTCGAGGAAGGAGATGATCCATTCCAGCGCCTTGTCCTGGATTCCTATGTTGCTGAGGCGCCGTATTAGGGTGCGGTGGCAGACCGTGTCGAATGCCGCGGAGAGGTCTAGGAGGATGAGGGCCGCTGTTTCTCCATTGTCCATCAGGGCTCGGATGTCATCGGTGGCGGCGATGAGGGCGGTCTCGGTGCTGTGTTTGGCTCGGAAGCCGGACTGTGAGGGGTCGAGGGATCCGTTCGTCTCGAGGAAGGCGGCCATCTGCTTGTTGACGGTCTTCTCGATGACTTTGGCTGGAAACGGGAGAAGCGAGATGGGGCGGTAGTTCTTGAGGTCGGTGGGGTCCGCTGTTGGTTTCTTGAGTAGAGCGCTGAGTTCGGCGTGTTTCCAGCTTTCGGGGAAGGTGGCGGTGTCGAAGGATGTGTTGATGATGTCTCGCAGGTGGGGTGCGATGACAACGTCGGCCTTGTTGAAGACGTGGTGAGGGCAGGGGTCGGTTGGTGATCCGGAGTGGATGGAGTTCATCGTGCGGATGGTGTCTTCTGTGCTGATCGGGGTCCAGGCGTGGAGGGTGGTGGTGGGGGGGGGTGGCTGGTCGGTCGTGGTGTGCGTTGGTTGGTTGTTACAAAGGAGTAATGATCTTACCTAGCCAGAAGGTAATGATTTTTTAATAGATCTTACTATCAGCACTAATAAGCGAAATAGGTCTATATGATGATGGATTAAGTTCAGGTTTGTCCTTTTTCTTAAATACTACTATGGTGGTCTTCCACCAAGACTCGGGCATTTGACCCCTTTGAGCTAGCTAAAATAAAGACACAAGCTCTGTCCGAAATGCTTGCCGGAATGTCCTAACGAATTCTAAAGGTATCCTATCGGGACCCACCACCTTACCGGCAGCTAGAGAGGTTATGGCATTTTCGATCTCTTCTCATGCTATCAGAGCAGCGAGAATATTAATTTGGTCAGATGAAACCTTCATTGTTTCCTGATCACTTAAAAATTCCTCTACAGATTCCATGGTCCCATCTTCTTCTGCAGTGTATAGGTGCCGGTAGAAGTTTTGAAATACTTCCAACACTCCTGCCGGAGAATCCTAGATCTGATCATATTGATCTTTGATCCTGCAAATTCTATTCGACACTCCCCTTTGTTGTATGCGCTTAGCCAAGATCCTCCTTGTATTCTCCCCAAGTGCATATATATCAGCCCTATACTGTACATATTTAATAGCAAGTTCTTCCCCAAAGTGTTGGTGTATCCTAGATTTCGTAACCGCGATAAGCTGTTGGCACTCATCTGTTTTTGTAGCATCACCAATTTTCTTCATATGCTCAACTTCCGCCAGTCTAAGCTGTTAGACCCAGACTCTAATCTTTTCCTGTACCATCCTCTGTCGATGTATAGAAAAACGAAGAGTCTCACCCCATACAGCCACTTTAAACACGTCTCACACTATAATTTGAGAGGCAGTCCATAATCTACTTAGCCATATTCGCACAATATGTCTGATCAAATAGCAGTTTCCTTTCAAAAGTCTAAATCCTTTGGGCTCTTGGGAGGCCGCTTAACGGAAGTTCCACCACTACTGGGTTATGGTCTGAAATGATCCTAGGGAGGATCTCAATGCTAATTTTCTCGGCAATTTGATATGACATAAAAAAATTATCCAGGCGGACTAATTTGTTATGGGGAGCTGAGTTAAAAGTGAATCCTGGATCACCCTGCCTATGCCAGACATCAACCAGTCCATGTTCCCTGACTAGTCCCTGCAAAGCTTTGAAAGTGTTAACCTTTCTTCCCTGATACACTGGATTACTGATTGATTGATTGATAGGCTTTATTTCGATATAAAAATATCATAAAAGCATGTACAATAAATATAAAACACAGTATTAAAAACAATCAATTTCCAATTACACAAAAGGTGGGAACAGGAAGAAAATGGTGTTAAAAACAGTTAAAACAGAATTAAATTGATAATGAAAGCCTTCTTGCTCGAATCAACCAGCACCACTTTAAAAATTTTGACACAGTACAAGCAATCAAAGTTGATGTGTCAGACATTAAAATACGTAGCGCCACTTTATGTTGACGGGTGCCTAAAAGTCTACACAGGGGTTTGAGCCATCGCCTCCTGGGTGCACAATAATCCGGACATTCAAAAAGAATGTGGGCTACCGACTCAACACGAGTGGGACATCGCGCACAAAAGGGAGAGAACTGGTAGGGGGATTTCCAACGGGCAACTAATTCGCCTACTGGTAATGTCCCCACTCTGAACTTAAAGTACAGGGTACGGTCAAAAGGGATGGAAATCATATCTAGGTAGGGTTCGTAAGCCACCACATCTTTAATCCCCAAAAAGGCTGTAGTGGATTTGCAATGACTGGGATCTGAGAGTAGTTTAGAGGAGACCCAATCCCAGTACAATTTCTTAATCATAGCTTTAGGAGGGGCAGATCTCGATGCCCAAGCCTCGCCAAGCCCTATTTCCACTAGCAGCCATTTTACGTCCCTCAACCATTTAATCCTAGACCAGCCTACCATTGCCATTACCTCTGATAGCGCTTCTGCGTAGGAGGCTAGTTCCGGCACCCGCCACAACCGAGCCCAGAGAAGCAGAGGGCGAAGTTGCGCATGATCCTTGATCGATTTACAGCCTAAGTCGGGAAAAACTGGGACGGTTGGAGTACTCAATGTGAGAGCCATCAGATCTTTCAAGAATTTGCTCTCCAATTTTGCTAGTACATCCAAGTTGCACGAACCCCACAGCTCAGCCCCATAGAGGGCAGCGCTAACCCCTCTAGCTTTGTAAATCTCCATCTCCATCACTGGGGCTATAGGTTTACTTGTGGAGGAACGTTGTTCATTGAGTAATGTTCCGCCCACCCTTTTATGGCCAAGGAGCATTTTATTGATATGTGGATTCCAACTAAAAGAATCATTAAGGCGGATTCCCAAATAATCAAACTCAGATACCCTCTCCAATAAAGCGGAATTTAAAATTGGAGGGCGCCCAGGATTTTTAGGGGAGTTCATAATCAAATACTTAGTTTTGTCGGTGTTGATTACCAACACCCTCTGTGAACAAAACTCCTGGAAGCTGTTCAGGAGGCTCCAAAGGCCCATGGGGGACTTTGAAATAAGAAGAGTATCATCTGTGAAAAGCAGTGTAGGAACCCTTTTACCCGCCAGGGAAGGAGCGTCAGAGGGATGTCTTAGCAAATGCTCAACCACTCCGTTCACATAAAGAAAGAACAGAGTGGGAGCAAGCACACATCCCTGACGGACACCCCTTCCCACAGGAATCCTATTGGTTTTTTCACCGTTCGTGCCCCAACGCACCTGTGCATAATTACCTTTGTGTAGTCTCACAAGGAGGGATAGAATATATGAGGGCAGCCCCAGTTCTGATAAGACCTTCCAAAACTCCTCTCTAGGTACCAGGTCTAAGGCAGTCTTAAGGTCTATAAAGGCCAGATTACTAAGAAAATTTAAACTACTATCTAAATGGATATTAAAATCACCACAAAGGATTAGCGGTTATGGCTATAAGGCCTATTCTATGCTTAAGTAATTGAGGGCTTCCGGGTCATACAGATTCAACCCATACAATGAACAGATTGAAAATGGAGTTTCACTGATTACAGCTTCCAGAATCACCCATCGACCCAATTTATCCTCCTTGGTACATTTACTTATTATAACTCCTCGCTTGCTAAGATAGCGACCCCCCTTATTGTAGTGCCTTGATGAGTACTTGCCAATAAGTCAAGGCCCAAGTCCTTCAGCCAGCCCTGTTTACTCCAGGGTATGTGCATTTATTGCAGACATAAGACATCTATCTGCACATATTGTAGGAGTTTTGCAAATAAGTGTCTTTTTTTTCTATCATTCAGACCACAAATATTTAAGGAGCAGATACAAATGTTACCCTTTCTATCCATCATCCTTATGAAGTACAGGCTGTTTGCCAGGACTCGTAAAATAATACAAACAGTTCATATAAACTTTACAAAAAACACTGTTATGTGTTTTCATATTTACATTGAAGCAAATGCCATGACAATACATACAAAACAACATTTGTGCACCCACCCAACCGCCCTAGCCCCCCTGCACTGCCCCCATCCCCCCTCCACCCTGGACTACCCACCCAACCCTCTCCCTGCCACCCACCATATGAGGCGTAAGGACCAACTGTCTATGGTGATGAAGAGCTTAGTCACCACCCCTTCCTCATGGCAAACCTCCCCTTCCTATAGAATGAAAAGATATGCAGTGAGGCACGACGCAAAAGCAAAAAGAGCCATAGAGAATGAAAGAAAGTAAGAAGAAGGAAACCCTCCTCAAGCAGCAACTAATCTTAGATTGGACATCCCAAAGCCACCCACCATAGAAAAAAGGAATACTGAAGCCTTCTATTAACAAATCCTTCTATCTCTTACATTGACAGCATGAATTCTTTTGCTTGGACTTCAGACAAACAAAAATGTGTTTGCTCCATGAAACACAACCTTCAATTTAGCAGGATTGAGTAAGAAAACCGGGGCTCCCATTGCCTGAAACAGAGGAACTAATTGGTGCAGTTGCCACCTTTTCTCAACTGTCGCCTGATAAAACTCAGGTCTCACAAAAAATTTGCAGCCCTTTCTCATCCTTTTCTGGCCTGGTGCAGTCAAGTCATACAATGCCTCTCGGGCCAGAAAAGGGAATCCAATTGGCCCTTTGTAGCTCAATTTTTCAGTCCCATTGCTTGAGTTTTGGGAATTCCTCCACAAAAAGTTCAATCACAAACTGCCGATCGTCTGCCCCCTCCTTGCCCTCAGGAATACCCAGAATCTGCAAAACATTCCTCCTTGAACGATTCTCAAGGTCGGTCAATTTCCAGAATGTGTCCTCTTTCAGGGTTTTCATAGAGTCGGTCAAGGATTTTTGTGCGGCCAACTCATCTTCAAGTAGGGAGATTCTAGCTTCAGCTTCGCCAATTTTAACTGCAAAATCAGAGCAAGACTTTGCGCTCCTGCATATAGAATTTTGCAGTTTGCGACACACACCTTGAGTACGAGAGCTCTCCAACCGGGTCTCCTCATGATGAGCTATGATACACTGGTATATAGTAGAGAGTGTAATTTCTTTAGGTTCACTTAGATTTACTTTTGTGGTTTCTAAAGGTGCACCGCCAGCCAATGCTTCATTCCCGTACAGTTTGGGCGAGAAAGTATAGTCCCATATCATTGAGCCAGCTGAGCCTAGGATCTTCTCTGGCATAATAGCTTGAACTTTTTGTTTATGGACCGTTCCTGAAACATGCAGAGACTTATCAACATCCTCTTCTCAGCGCAAGCTACTACCATTGCTCTCATCCTCAGCCCAGTCTTTTCCGAGACTATCATCCCCAAAGGAGTTGGAATGATCCAACATGGAACAGAATTTATCCCCTGAGTCAACATCTTTCATAGATCCTCAGGCTAAGCACTCTTCATGAGGTGTCTGCAAACCAAGTTCCACAGTGTCAGCCCCCTTGTTGGTATTGTTTCCATTCTCCTCCACCGGCAGAACAAATCACACCCTTCAAGTTCACGCTCCAGCTCCCTCGCCACCCAGTTCATTCACCACTATTTCGGAAAGGGATAATTCAATACCTGGAGTTACATCCTCCTGAGGTGTAATAGCCGGCTCATGTGAAATCAGAGATAATCCTGTTTTGAGGGAAGCAATTGTTCCTGCCAGTGGGTCCCGCGTTAACTTGTTCTTCCCACTCTGTGCTTTGAAGAGCGCAGGGACCGTCTGTCGTCCACAGAAGGGAGTACCACATTTGCCAGTTCGATCCCCCGCTCCTGGTAATCCAGTAACTGTCCCCTCAGCAGACCGGCATCTTCCAGCGTCTACAGCCACTCCATCTCCATCCGGAGGAAGCTTCCCAGGACTTCCAGAGCCTGCAAGCGGCCCACGCGTCTTGTTGCCTCTGGTGGATGCTTTCAGCGGCATCGGTATTATCGAGCATGTAAGCGGAGCAAGATTCGATGCGGGAAAGGATGTCCTTGCACACGCCAATCTCGACGGCAAAGGCAGCCCCCAAAGCCAGAACCATGAGCGCCAGATCATCCCAGGTAACCTGAGCAGTACGCTTTCTTCCTCACTACACTATTTTAAACAGAAAACGGGAGGGAGATAATTAGCAGGGAAAGGGTTGTTTAGCCATCTCACTCGGCCGACGTTGCGGCCGCCATCTTGCCTCTGATAGTCTAAGGGCTATTAAGTAAGTTAATACAATGCCAATTGTGGATGAACCAATCTGACATATACCTTTCAAGGTCCATAGCACTAATGTTTAATTAGCAGACCTCAGCGCACCTTCAGAGTCAAAAAACCTGCAGCATCAGTCCACATCTTTAGGGGTGATCATAAAAAAAGAGGCATTTCCTTACACACTGATGCCTAGGTTCAGGGGGCCTGGGCACAGAAACATTACTGGTGTTTTCTGGATGTGATGTAATGTTTATTTTGGCACAGCTATTGTTATTGCCTTCTGGTAGCTCGTTATCTATTATCGTTACAATGGATAATAAGGCTTGTAAGGGAAATGGACCCCGAAACTCTTGGTTTGGTAGCAAAACCAGGTGTAATTGTGGAGAAGTGAAACTGTCGCCCCTGGGCTATGGTGCCGCTCCCCTGCTGCGCTATCGATTGCTACGACACTCTTGGTAGCCGTTGTATGTGGCTTTATGCAGACTAAAGTGAAGATTTCCATATCTATGTGTAGCATGACAGTTCCATAGTTGTTGTTTTTGGCGATTTGGCCACTGCTTTATCGTGCTCTTAAAGTTCTAAGGTTAACAGCCAAGTGTTAGATGTTGCTCTGTAAAATCATGGAGGATTAGCGAGTTCGCAGAGCCGATACAGCACTCTTTTGGTTCCAGCACTGCTTTATATTTTCCCCCTATCTGCAACACGATGTGTTTTTGCATGATATTCATGTTTAAGCGGGTCTTTCATTCTGACCCATGTTAACAACTATTATGTTTACATATCAATGGACTATGGAATTTTAACATGCTGCTGTAATTTCAGGATAAAGGACACTTTGGTAAGCACATTGACTTTTACTTTAGCAACATCCCTTGCATAATATACGAGTGAGTACTCCGCTTGCTTTTACTTGCGGCTCTCTACGGTTTACTCACTGTGATATAGTTGCTCTAAACGCAACGATTTTAGTTCCATTCTAGTTAGGATAATGAGGACTGCTGTACCTGATTATTGATGTGTCTCTCTCCTTTGATAATGTTCGGTGCCATTACTGCACACTATGCTACTGCCGTACTTGCACACGCTCATAATGATGATGACTACTGAATGGATTTACTTGATTACTGATGTATGTCTCTCTTCTTGAACATGTTCTGTGATACAACTGCACACCATGTAACTGCCTTACTTGTTACGCTCCTTTGTGAAGACTGAACTGCGGCCATGACACACTTAGGGATACATGTTTGTATCCCTTCATATGTGGCTTATGAGATTGTTTGACAGACATTGTTGTTATAGCCATTGTAACATTCCTGTTATTGAACGTCAGTTAAAGATCTGTATAATAAGCTATGCCATCTTTCCTTGTGGTTTGCGTATCGTAACTTTAACCTTTGACAATTTTCATTTTTTCCCAAAATTCTTTTATATTTCTATCCTCCCTGTTTCACACACATCTCTCTCACCTAACTGACTTAGTATATCTGGGTTTTTACTGCCTTCTGTTTTCTATTGTGCACTCTACCTACATTGTTTTGGATGTGAACTATTTACAATTTGACCCTACCCATGTACCACTTATTCTTGTGGCCTTTTGTCAATATCTGCCTTGAGAAACACATGTCAGCTGTTTTTTCATATGATTTCACTGTTGAAAAGAAGTAATTTAAATGGCATATTCCGCCTACTAAGCACAGCAGAACATGATTTTTGGAAGTTATTATTCCGTTCATTAGCTCTAATTAATGGGCACAAACCTCTATCTACAACTCAAATTGTGCAATGGCTCTTGGGTGCAGCCATTTGTGAGTCGTGTGCCATTTCTAACACTGGGTCATTACCATGGTAGCGTGAATCCTAGATTCATCCACCCATCTCAGAACATTTGAAAATCATGCATTTATTCATCAATTTATTCATTCATCCCTAATTGATTCGTCAAAAAGAAACTAATCTGGCAATGAATGTTTGTTTTGTTTTTACAACAATCATGATTTATTTATTTACAAATGACAGCAAATATGTAACTTCCCTTTGTCAAGAAACTATGGGGCATATTTACAATGAAGTGACGAAGTGCAGCGTTATCCTTCTTGACTTAACGCCGCACTCCTCCATTTTAGAAATGCAGAACTGCTCCATATTTACAAAAATATGGCGCATCTCTACGTTTCCCCCTGCACTGGCGCTAGACTTAGCAGCCTTGTGCCAACACAGGCAATGTTACACCATTGTGCAAGGGTGTCTGCGTTAAGGGGAAGACTGTCGTCTCCCTTCCTGCATATGAACAATTGTTAAATGGCGTTTTGTAACTTTGATGCAGCACACATAGAAGTTGCAAAATGTCATTATTTTTGTTGATTGCTTGTGGTCTTCCACCCCAGAAATGAACAGGTCCCTATGTTTACTAGACCAGACTCTTACGGGGGCCTTTACACACCTTATTATTATTATTATGTTTCTTATATAGCGCCGGAATCGACCCCGAAGGGGTATCTCCGCGCTTGCCTTGGGAACCCGTCCTGGCTTTTCCCTGTGAGATAGCCCCTACAGGGCATCCCCAAGGTGAAAGCCAGGCATCCCTCCGCGGGGGGCCGTTGTGGAGATTAAGCAAGCTTAATGCCCAGAGTTGCAGAGTGTGAACCCATGATTAGGTCAGGCACCGAAGCGAGAATTATCGAGTCCATGGACATTTGAGCTCAAGACCCTGCCGCATCGGGAATCGAACCCTGGTCCCGGGTCTGACCTCTGCTTCAGGGTCTGCCTGCTCTAACCAGTGAGCCACACTTCTCCACTTATGATATAGGTTTTCCTTCACCGAGGAAAAACTCTAGCTACTATGTTCATCCGATATTTCTGGACCTACACAATTGTGTGAGAAAATGTACAGGATGGCCTCACACACCATCCAGATGTCAGGCTTCATCATCGGCCATACCATGCTCGCCAAAGAATCCTCTAGAATTCTGACCGGCATCTAAAGGCAATAAATGTGTTTAGTACATCAACTAAAAAGATTTATCATTCACAAACACTCTGATTTACTTATTTGAGGGGTCTGTGACCAATAAAACCTGATACATCTCACCCTAATGTCTTAATATCTTCTATCATCCACATCCTGAAAGTATTAAGAACATGTGCAACAAATCCGTCCTCCCAAATGGGGCTGTTGCAATTTGCTGCTTGAAAGTGCTGTCAGTGTTACTAAATAAAATATTAGTTTTCCGACAATTATGAAGCATGGCTGGATTTCAAGTTGCAGATGTCATAGTAGGCAATGTTCAAGTCCTTATACTAGAACCTTATTGAGAAATACTTCTCATTCCACCTCTGTTACTGTTATATAAATCTCTGTGCAAAAGTGTTTAATTCCTCTCTGCTTGTCTAATAATTCACTCTCTACCATGTCCTCTTCCCTCCTCTATCAAATAACTGATCAAGTCACCTCTATTAAAGCTTTTTTTTCCATCATCAGCAAATATGTGCAGTCATTATGGCATGGATGGGAACTCTTTTCATCATCCTTGAGAAATATTCCGCACCCTTTTCAACTGGAATAACGTTCATAGCCTAGTTATCAGCAAATATTTATACTCCCTAGATTCAGTACCTGGTTTTACAATGTGTATTCAGCACATTGAGGTTCCATTGATATATATTAAACTTCACAAAATTCCAAGGATGATAATACAAATAAAATTGAAGAATTGAAGCCCATTCTTAGTGCTTAGTAATTGATATATTTAAACACTTTAATTCCATGGTTTGCCTCAGGAATTCAATTAAAGGCTAGCCAAATTAGACATTTTTCAAATGCATCTCAATTTGGAATATATTTTAGGTAAAACAGTATTTTGGTGCTTTGCGTCCAACAATGCGAATTAACCATTGTTCCCATTGATATATGTCTACATTAAATAACACACATCACTATAAAATTAGGAATGCATGGTCAAACATCTGCCAAACGTGTTTATTACTGTACATTTCCATTACGTTGATAAGACCAGGATATTGGCTCCTGTCTACCAAGGAAAATACTGTAGAATCATTGAAATAGGGATGAAGAGGGTAATTTAGAATTAGCTTTACCAGCTTTCTATGACTGATGCAGCGGAGGCCAATAAATGAAGACTTGTCTGCTTCTTTACTTGACGTTTGTCCCATGAAATGGTGCTGCATCCTGAAGGCACGCAAGAGGAATAAAGAATGCCGCAGTAGATCTGTCCTTGCCCATATCATCTCCTGAAGTAAGGGGTCCTGTCCTGGTTTAGAAATAAAATAACTTATGCCCTCATGAACAAGGTGGGAGATATTTTTGTCCATTTTCCCTTCTAGGACCCCAATGTCTGATATGGTGGACTTGGACAGAACTGACTGGGATTGACCAATGGGACTGGCATAAAAGGGAATGCTCTAAAGAAAACGGTATCGGGTCTACTGCTAGGATTTTCCCGACAATGTGTGGCAGCTAATTTGCCAGAAACACAACCTCCACCCCTCCTCCACACACACGCACATACACACACTAGATGAGGTGGGAGAATTAACTTCTGAATATCTACAATGCTTTGAAGTATTTCTTCTACAAATTAGGCATTGAGGGGCTTATTTATAAGCCCATTGTACCACCAGTGCGTCACCTTTTGTAATGCTCCGGTGGCAGGAGCCTGCTCCATATTTACCAGGCAGCATGAAGCAACTTTTTTTGATATAATGCTGACTTGTAAATATGTTTCCCTTTAGTGCAGTTTTCTTCGCTAACGAGGCTTGCAAAGGCTGTTGCAGTGGCCTCTCCCAGCAACATCCATGACTTTTTGACACTGCCCCGATTCATGAGAAATCGTAACTCTGAGGCATGCCAAAAACATATGCCTCCCCAGGGGAGGCTTAAGGGAGGCATAATGAGGAGAAGCACACATTATGCAGCACATATAGAAAGATGAAAAAGCCTCTTGTGATTGTTTTTGGGCCGGAAGGTTTCCCTTCCTGCCCAAAAGCAATCATCCTCGAACACAGGCACACTTGTAATATGGTGGAAAGGTGGCTGCATTGGCACATGGCAGCCTATTGTGCCCCAGCACCGGGAGAAAGGGCAGGAATGCACTGTATCTGATAGATAAGGCACATTCCTGCCCTTTTTATATGCCGTAGGGCAGCGCAGCAGGAAGGCCTGCCGCTCTGCGCTACGGAAAAACCTCATAAATGAATCCCTGAGTCTCTACACTTGCCCAAGAATCCCAAGAGAGTCATTGAAGACATTAGGACAAATCCCGCAAAATGTTGAAATCTCCGGATGCAAGGCATATGCCTATGCATTGCTGCTATTAAAAGCAGTTTACCCGATTCGAACACCCAAGTCTCGTTTAAATGGAGTGATTCAGAGTTTTAGAATTTCTACTTGGAAATGTATGATTTACTGGTGTACTTTCCAATACTTTTCCAGTACTACATGAGAATCATTTAATTTCACGCTTGTAAGTGCAGATCAGTGTTGGATTGTCATAACTACTGTATGCATGCTAGAAAATAAGGATTTTTGAGTGGGCACCTAATTTGGAATGCAGTTCTCCTACCACCCACCTTCAGTTGGAAACATTTGTAGACAATATATAATTCATGTATTGAGGAAGCATATCCCTTAGAAATATGCAAAAATACAAATACAAAATAAACTTACTGCCAGCAGGGAGCTCACAATTTCCCCGCTCTTTATTTGAAGGAAGTTTCCAATCAAAGGTAGAGGAAAGGGTCCAGGGGGTAGATTGAGCTTCTTGTTCCAGGCAATAATTAGAAACAGGCAGGCGAGCCAGGCAATGAGCAAGGGAGTGACTATTCCAAAGAAATCCATTGGGTTACACGTTGATTAGATTAAATTTGTATTTGCAGGAAACTCCCTTTAAAAGAAGATTTAACAAAATTACATCTTAGGTCATGGAGAGACATTGTAGAAGCACAGTACAAAAAATGATTTGGACTGAACGTACACAAAATTAACATTCTGCTTGCACGAGGATGTGATGCTGATATTACACCCCTATGTTTCAGGAGTAAGTCATGCAGAGAAAGTGAAAAAGAAACCAATTTATCTTTGGCCTGGATTTAGTGGAAGTAATTCTCCACTCCGGAGTTATTAATACACTACAAGTATCATAGGGGGTGCACATAGAACACATGGCGAGCACTGAAAAATGAGGCATTACTGGGGAAATCAGTAATTATGAGTCCAATATCCCCAGAAATGCCACATTTTGCTCCATAGTTTCACAAACACATTCTGCTTGCTCTCAGCAATTGCAGTCATAGGTGAAACCAAACCCATGGTAAATCTTCGGGTCAGATGAGGTCTGCAACAGGAGTTATTTGCAGCACTGAAATTAAAGGACAACTCAGAATAAAGGGTGTAATATACTAAACAGGTGGACGCAAGATCAGGTCACAAATTAAGTACCAGCTCTATGCAACCAGTAACTTATTTCGAGAACCAACTTATGTAGTACCAGATAGGTTTACAAAATAAGGAATCCTTGTGGTCGCACACCCAGCTGTCACATGGATATTAATATTAATTCGTCTGGTCACAAGTTGCAACCCACTACCATTGGCTATAATAACAGGAACGGTTGACTGGTTCAACGGATGGGGAAGAGACCCGGGACTTGCTCCTCCCCCCCCTCGCCTTGAGGTCAATGGTGACTGCTGCAGTTTGGCGTGCTGAGCCGGGCGTCTGTGCTCACGTCGATAGAATTCCTGGGAGCCTGCCGAGTTTGCTGTTCGGCATTTCTGAAGGGATTTCGGATTTCGGGTTTCGGAAGATTACTGCAGACCACTGCGGGGGCTCACGGAGACGGGGCTCACGGAGACGATAACGGAGCCTCTCTCTTACTGCGAGGTGAGCGGAAACCACATCAGCTGCCAGAACACCTGGGCGGGTGATTTTCGGACCCCTGCTTCTTGGGGAGTTTCTACAGCCTGTTGGTGCCTTCCGTTCCCCTCCCGCTGCCGCAGAACTCCGGCTTGCGGTTGCAATGGGGAGGGGAACTACATCCCCCAGACTCCTATGCCGGCAGCGCCGCACCCGGAGGCGCTCCATAAGGCGCCCCATAAGGGAGTGGGGGCTGCCTGGACACCCCCTACCTGCTTTTTTGGGGGTTTCTATGCGGGCTAAGAGAGGCCAGAAGAGGCAGGGACGGGGCACGATTCTTGGATTACCGAAGAACCGAGGTAGGATCTTTACCATGTATTGCCCAGAGCCTACCAAGCACAATAACAATAAGGAAGTAGTCTTATAAACTGTCTGTTCACTTGCATGGGTGTGTGAATTTAGCTGCCCCATGACGACTAAAGTACTCTACAATCAAACTCCTGCCCAGGGTGGATCCTTGAAAGGGACACTGGACCTGTATCTAACCAGGGTGACATCGGCCATTGCTACTATCGAACACAGTCTTCCCAAAGATGTCACATGCTGTGAAGGATCCCCCTCAACTCCACTTGATTCGCCGAACACTGTATTGTTGAAAGAGCTTAATGGGATTTGTAACACTAAGTATAACATTATATCGCAGGAAGATGAGCAGACTGGTCCCTATTCATGCCCTGTGGGTTCTGGAAGTCCTAAGCCCAGAGAACCACAGCAAGTTATTAACAGTTCCCTGGTAAACCCGGATGTTGCTTTAGTAGAAATTCCCATCGCCCAATCAATAGAATGTCCACAGGTTCTTGCTCAGGGTATTAAACGTAAAAGTGTAGCTTGCAACTCGAGACCCTCGAAACACCCAAAAACCACCTCAAATCCACTTATGGTTACAGTTGCCACCACCCCTGAGAGCCCCAATCAATTACTGGAAAAACCTGTATCCCTCCTTCCAGCCACCCTGCTAGCTAGTCTCGAAGAACTGCTTAAAAACCTGCTTGTCCCGATAATCGACAGGATAGAGAGAATTGGGGTAAAGCTCGCAGATCTAGAGGTAAACAACCGGACAAACAACCAATCTCAGAGCATAGCTGCTTTAAATACCTATGACACCGTTGTCAATCATAAAACCCCCCTGGGTCAACCATCGGACCCTGAATCCCGAGCACCTAAAAGTAAGGAGCCTTTTAATAAACGCATTACAGCCAACAGCTCTATCTTTAGAGCACGGCTCCAACTAGGTAAGCTTCCCGAGGGTCTAGTAAAAACCAATAACTGCACACATTTACCACCAGAGGCAGGACCCTATGTGTGCGTCCTATCGGGAGTGCCGGAGCTCACTGTTGGGAAAACTGAAGACCATCAGGGCCTTAAAAACAAAGTACAGTATTGGCTGAAGAAAAACAGACCACTCCCAACTAGTATCAACGGCTGAATTTTGAGTGTGAGAAGGGTGGGGTGGATAGGGTCTCGGCCTAAGAACATGGTAGGTGATCTGGTAATTGTCAATTTTAAGGATAGGCAGGTCGTTCCATATTTGCGTAGCTGGGAGCCACAAAGAGGAGATGGGCAAATAAAAACACGAGAATTGTATCACTTCTACCCCCGTACCGCACATACGTTGAACTCTGTTTATCATCATTAACTAAGGACAGAACGCTATAGCCATGATGCAGTCTATTTGCCCCACTTCTCCCGTTTATAACCGGTTAATGTACTTTTGTTCTTGTTTTTAATTGTAAAAATCTCTTTTAATGTAATATCTTGTGCGCAATCTTGTGTATATTTTAATGTAATGAATTTTGTATTCTGTATGTTTTTATGGTTATCGATTATAACCGAATAAAGTACCTTTGACTTGACTTGAAACAGGAACAGTGGTCTGCAAGGGTTAGCAGACTACAAATTCTGTGATTGTTTTTAAAAATTTTAATTGAAGCTGTTACCCCAATTCTAAAAGGGGTAGGGGTCCAAAGGGGAATCCTTCCTCTTTGTGAATCAGTTACCACCCCAACTTGGAAGTCAGTAATTAATTAATGGTTTGCTACCAATATTCCTTTTCCAGATATTGATACATAGGGTACAGCATCACTATTTGGAAGGGATGCCCACAACACACCTCTTCCATAATGCAAGAGTGTCTCTATTTCTAATCCCATTTTAGAACTTGTTAAAACATTAGCAACCCCTAAAATAGGTTTAGTACATAGCAAATAGCTTTTTCACAGCAGCAACCCCTCTAATTTTGTGAATCGGAGGGTTTGCGATGGCTAAAAAGTTTACTACATCTCACCCGAGGGTACTCAATCTTATTTTTTTAAACAATTCTTTATTGGAATTTTTACAGTTCTATCCCACCCACCCCACCCACCCCACCCACAAATAAAATAAAATGCTCCCGCCCATACAGGCAACATTAGAAACTAGGCGTGTATATCTTTCTGAAAGATATCTTAATCAAAGAATAGATTTCCATAAGACTATACATAGTCAATAACAAACAAACAATAAGCAAGAAACAAGATGTAAGGGCAAACATGAATAAAAAGAAAAACACAATTGGTATAGTAATTATTAAGCATTATACATCCGGGTTCCCTATCCACTGTGTGATAGGATACCATACTGTTAATCCTTTTCTTTTCTTTTTTAAACCCTTATGTTTGTATATGGCTATTTCCAGACTATAGGTATTGATATCAGACGAGATCAGGATGTCTTGACGGCTTGAGGTTTACCACCAGTTACTTGTCATTTTCCATGTGGAGGGTGTAGTGTCTGCCATTTGACTACAAGTACAAAGACACTCGACCTAGAGCCAGGTAAACTCTGGCACCAAAAACGTCACACAAATTGCAACTCTAGTCAGGTAATCTATCTGATTACGTGCCCGTGTAACTTGAGGTGTGTGGGCATGACCACCAGAAAAATCAAGCAACGGATTTGCGAGCACCGCAGCAACATCAGGTGTCACAAGAACACCACAAAACTAACCACACATTTTTTGCAGACAAATCACAATGCCAATGATATCAAATGGACTATCATTGAGCAACTTAAACCAGGCACCGAAGGTATATTCTTCGAAAAAGAACATTGTTGGATATACCGCCTTTATACACATGAAACTGGTCTCAATGATGCCATACCATGGAGTTCCGTTATGAGACGCTGATCCGGTTTTGGTGATGTCTGGTGTGATCAATATATCCTTGACAATTATCACTCCTATGCAGATCATACCCTCACAGAGCAACTCCAATAATACCAAGCGCAATTTTCACTCCCATGCAGACCATACCCTCACATATCAACACCAATAATACCAAAAGCACGAGGGGTTATTTGTTTTGCCACTGATGAAACTTTGTGTGACAACTATACCCTAGACATTCATTTACATATCCCAGTTTTAGAATATGTAATAGATGAAGGGGAAAGCCATTGCCCTGTGGACCAGGGAGAATCTTCAATCAATCAGGAGTTTGTTAATGCGCAACTAATCACCCAAAAGGGTGTCAAGACGCTAGGGGTGTGGGGGGGTTGCAGGTTCCATTCCATCAAGGAGGGGTTCAGTCGAAGAGCCAGGTCTTGAGGTTTCTTGCGAAGATGGGGAGCGATGTTGTCTGTCTGAGGTGGAGCGGAAGGGCGTTCCATGCTTTGACCGCGAGGAAGGAGAATCTTGCTAAAATGTTTTAAAAAATGTGCGCATCATCTCTCAGTTTATAGGCTGCTTTGTACTTTACCATTCAGCCCTGCCCTCTATAACTCTTTAGGGGACCGGGAGCACTACTACTAGTTTGGAGCTGTTAGCAGCTAGAACTTTTTAAATAAAGTTTTTTCTTTAAACATAAAAAAGAGAGATTTTATTTTCTCCTGTGCATGCCTTGTAATTTTGCCTCACATCTTCAATAAGCATACATATGCGTCATCGAGCTTGCTTTACAAATTAAATTTATGAATAGGGACACACTTTGGCCACATTTAGAAATGTATTATCACCTAATATGAGATAGTGAGCAGCGCCCTGTTTACTTGTTAGGGGTGCGTTCCCCTTTAAAAGATTATGAGTCCTGATGCGGTCACGTGTTAGGCCCGGGAAGCCTTAGTAAACACTTCCGGCCCTGAACTCCAGTAACATTCAGGCCGTGGATGTGCAAGCAGTAGGTTACCCTGTGGGCGGTCGCCGGGACTGAAGTGAGTAATGTCTTTTGCCAAAATCCGAGTCATGGCACTACTTTAAGTAAATGTAACGCGCCTTTCTTTCTCAGACTTTGACAGTGAGCATTTTTAAGCTGATGGCGATAATAGCGAGTTTCTTTGCTTACTGCAGAGTTTCCTGGCGTGAAGATTTTCCCCTGCCACAAGTCTTAGAGGAAATCTCACCACTTTCTCCTAGTGAGTTTCTGTTTTAATAATCTTCCATTGTTTTGTGGTGTGTATTTATTTAATATTTAACGGGCACTTGTAAATTCATTTCGAACCATTTTTTGATGGTTTCCTAAGAGGTGACTATTCGTATGTTTGTTAGATTCAAACATACAGTTAAGTGGATGTTTGATGAATTTTCTTTCAAATATTATAATTCAAAAACGCTGTAATTTTGAAAACTGAATACGCGCGTTTAGATTGGGAAATTCTCCTTTAACTGAAAGAAACTAAAAAAATGTTTTGTTTTGTGGACAGGCAGTTCTGTTCACTCAATGTGATTATGGTTTCTTGGGCGGAGTCAGCTGAGTAATACCATACCATCCTATTTTTCTTTTAATTCTCTTCTGATAGGTTGAGACAAGTATTTTTTTTTTAGGATGGACACAATGGTAATACTGCATGACACGACTCTGGCTATGCTGCACTAATTTAATTTATCTTTTCAGATTGGAGACTTTTTATCTGAAAGAAGTTCGTATCCACGGCAGTTCAGTGAGTTGTTGTAGTACACAAAGTGTTTTCTCCCACCCCGGAGTTCGCGCTTTAGGGTGAGCAGACCAGGTGTTGGAGGCATACGGTCCTGACGAATGCTGAGCATAACTGGCTCATGAGAGCAGAAACATGTTGACCACTTGATTATATATACTTGTTAAGGACACTGTGGCTCAAATTCACTTAGCCGTCTAGTGTCCTTTTTCACTTTGTTTTATATGAAGGTAGTACTGGCCCCTTATTAAAATTTGGTTGAGGATCAGAATTACCCAGTTTTAAATTCACTCACCCACACCTTGGGCACTAATACACTTGCCTTTAATTAGAACCCAATGATGAAAATTGGTCACTGACTCTGTTGGTGCCTGAGGGTTCCCCTTTCACAGCGACTCCGACTAACTTCACATCTTACCCGCCATCTGGTTAGTGGTACTTTTATTTTGATTTTTTGTTTACTCTTTTGTTGTTTGATATATTTACTATAGGGGTATAAGAGTAACATGTTTACCCTGTTCTCTCTTGTTGTTTAGATACAATATCTCTCCTTAACATGAATATTAAATTGTTTGCTAGTATCATAACATGCCTAATCCCCCTCATCCGGGGCTAATCGGCCCCAATCAAGCGGGGTTTGTTTTGCATTGACAATGTAGTGATAACCCCAAATGTATCTGGCACCTGTTTGACAAGCCCAAACGCCTCAAATGAGAAATCATACTTCCAACTATTGACACCGAAAAGGCATGTGACCGAGTTATCTGGCCATACCTGGTGGAAACACTGAGCCACTTTGGACATGGGCACCTGTTATGCACCTGGATACTTAAGAATTATATCCAACCCAGAGAGAGGGTACTGATGAGCAGTCAGAATTCAGCCCCATTTCCCATCTGCAGGGAGACGAGGCAAGCTGTCTACTGTTGCCCCTTCTTTTTCTCTGTACCTGGAGCCCTTTGCTCAAAACGTGCTTTACAATCCACGCATCACTGTGGTTGCCTTTGGTGGAAACGAACACGTACTCTGCCTCTACGTCGATGATGTAATTATATCTTCAGACAACCCTGAGGAGGCCCTCCTGGCCTTCGTTGCGGAGACAGGTGCATTCAGTTGGGCAGGGAGATTTGAGATAACCCTCCAGAAATCGCAGGCCCAAAACATTTCGGTCTCTGGGCCCGATGCCACCCAATACAATGGCATTCTATCTCTAACCCCTACTTGGGGAATCAGCTAGTCCCAGCGGTTGTAGGAGACTGTGACCTTAAACGACCAAGCACTTTTTGGACGCAATGGAAATTGTACCAGTTCTCATGGCTCGGCTGGGTTGCTGCACTGAAGATGACTGTTCTCCCAAGGATTTTCTTCCTCTTCCAGGTGCTCCCGCTCAAGCCATCTGCAGTCATGATTCAGACCTTGAAGAGGGAGATGCACCGCTTTGTATGGGCAGAGGGAAGCCCTCGCATAAACAGAGATCTGAGCTACCGACCTCCGATAGAGAGGGGCTGGGAATTCACAGTCTTATGCAATATTACTAAGCAGCACAGCTATGCTACATGTTGCAGTGATCCAGGGAGGAATCGGGGAAACCTTGACTGTTGATGGATCGAGCTGTAGCAGTAACTTCTCTATGGAAGATCCCTTTCCTTACTTTTTATTTTTTTATTTTGTTATATTTCTTTACTGAGTTTCATATAGAGCAACCTCAACCCGAGGGCATCAGAGTAGGCCTGGGCAGTGAACTTTGCTCCATTCCCTGAGTTTTCAGAGGTTTCTGCACTCCGCGGAGCTCACGGAGTGCAGAAAACTCTGCTTCCCGATGTGCAGCAGGGTTTTTCCCACCTCGCAATTGCGAACGGTAAGTTTGCGAGTGCGAGCTGGCACTCGGCAGAATTTCTACCCGAGCGGCAGGAATACCTGCACAAACTGCAGTTTGCACTTCACTCTGCCACTCGTGGAACTTCAAGGAGTTTTTCTGTAACTTCGCGGAGTTCCGCATTGCAAAACTATGCGAACTACACCCAGGCCTACATCAGAGCACTTCACAGAGATAGCAGGATATATTTGAGATACATTTAGAGTAAATATAGATACATAGTCACAGAAAGTGATGAGGTATATATGGAATTGCATAAGCCTAACTATGTATGATACATTTTGAAGTACATATAGATAAAACATGGTGACATTATAGGACGAGGTGTACAAGGACATTGGGGAAAGTAAAATAAAACCAAAAAAGCACGGAGTACGAAAAAAAATAAAACAGGGTGAGCAGGAGTAAAGACAGACATTGTATTTCTGGGGTAGCTGGAGTAAGGCATCTTGCCGATGGGGGAATTAGAGGCACAGTTTTCCCCAGGGTAGTGGTGCACAGATTTATTTGGAGGGTGCCCACAGGTTCTTTAGGGAGGTAGGTTAACGTATTTGTTGAAGAGGAGATGCTTTAGTTTCTTCTTGAAGTGATGAAAGAATTGATTTTCCAACAGGTACTGTTTTCTCCAGGACATCGGCTAGAACCTTTAAGGTTGCATCCTTCGGAGTGCATGTATATAAGCTTTCTATGTCAAGAGAGACAAGGAAGCACATTTCTTCTGGAAATTTTACCATTAGCAGCAAGGCTAGGAGACTCTTAGTATCTTTAATGTACGTGCTGGTTGCCTGGACTAAAGGTTTTAATAAATAATCACAGTATTTAGATAATGGTTCCAACAAAGAACCAATACCCGAGACTATGGGTCGTCCGGGTGGGGGAAGGCAGTTCTTATGAGTTTTTGGTAAGGTATAGAAATATGGAACCTTACCTTCCTAAACAGTCAGGAAATCGGCTTCGTGTTTGCTAATCAGGCCTTCCCGTTCAGCTGTCATTACTAAATGTGTGATTTTGTCTTTTAGGAAAGAAGAAGAATCTTAATTGAGAACAACATAATTAGCAGTAACGTCAAAGAGTCGTCTACACTCCTGGTCGTAGGCTGTCGCATCCTGAATAACAATACCTCCCCCCTTATCTGCACTTTTGATAACTATATCCGCATTCTGTTGAAGTTTTTGGACAGCTTTAAATTCCTCTGTCGTCAGATTTTTGTAGGGCGTAGGTTCTTCCAATGCCACCACTTCATTAAACACTGCTTGCTCAAAGGCAAGTATTTATTCAGGTACCAAGTGGGGGGGGGGGGTGAAAGTGGATTTCAGCCTAAAATCAGTGTCACTATCTGGACTGTTATGAAACTCCGAAGGTCGTTGCTCGAAAAAAAAATGTTGTCTAAGTTTCTGGAAGAATTCGGTTAGTTCACTATGTAACGTAAATCGATCAAGTCAAGATGTAGGTATAAAACCGAGTCCTTTTTCCAGAACTCTGACCTCTGTCGGATTCAGTGTAATAGATGATAGATTAGTTATCAAGCTCTCACATGGCTGGGGCCCGCCCGTTCTTGGGTTTTGCTCCTCGTGCTGTCTCCTACAATCTCCGCTTGATCCCAATGTACTTGATTGCAATCAAGTACATTGGGATCAAGCGGAGAGTGTAGGGGACAACACAAGGAGCAAAACCCAAGAACGGGCGGGCCCCAGCCATGTGAGAGCTTGATAACTAATCTATCATCTATTACACTGAATCCGTTAGAGGTCACAGTTCTGGAAAAAGGACTCGGTTTTATACCTACATCTCGACTTGATTGATTTAGGTTACATTGTGAACTAACCGAATTCTTCCGGAAACTTAGGCTAAACATTTTTTTCGAGCAACGACCTTCGGAGTTTCATAACAGTCCAGATAGTGACACTGATTTTAGGCTGAAATCCACTTTCACACCCCCCCCCCCCCCCCCCACTTGGTACCTGAGAAATACTTGCCTTTGAGCAAGCAGTGTTTAATGAAGTGGAGGCATTGGAAGAACCTATGCCCTACAAAAATCTGACGACAGAGGAATTTAAAGCTGTCCAAACACTTCAACAGAATGCGGATATAGTTATCAAAAGTGCAGATAAGGGGGGAGGTATTGTTATTCAGGATGCGACAGCCTATGACCAGGAGTGTAGACGACTCCTTGACGTTACTGCTAATTATGTTGTTCTCAATGAAGATCCTTCTTCTTTCCTAAAAGACGAAATCACAGATTTAGTAATGACAGCCGAACAGTACGGCCTAATTAGCAAACACGAAGCCGATTTCCTGACTGTTTCGGAAGGTAAGGTTCCATATTTCTATACCTTACCAAAAACTCATAAGAACCTCCTTCCCCCACCCGGACGACCCATAGTCTCGGGTATTGGTTCTTTGTTGGAACCATTATCTAAATACTGTGATTATTTCTTAAAACCTTTAGTCCAGGCAACCAGCAGGTACATTAAAGATAATAAGAGTCTCCTAGACTTGCTGCTAACGGTAAAATTGCCAGAAGAACCGTGATTCCTTGTATCTCTTGACATAGAGAGCTTATATACATGCATTCCGCAGGATGCAACCCAAAGGTTCTAGCCGATGTCCTGGAGAAAACAACGTGGGACTATACCACCTCTCGTGCTTTTATAATCGATTGTGCCACCCTGGCACTTAAACGCAATTTCTTCCAGTACCATGGTACCATCTATCTGCAGAAGACCGGCACATCGATGGGCAGTACATTTGCCCCTAGTATAGCGGGGCTGTACGTGTATAACTTCGAATGCACACATATCCTCTCCCCTACCAACACTTACACATCCAATGTTATCCTGTGGCAAAGGTAAATTGATGATGTGCTGCTTGTCTGGAAGGGTTCGGAAGATAGCCTCCTCGCTTTCTTTCACTGGGTGAATACCTGTGATCCTCATCTCAAATTCACTTACCAATACAGTGCTGACTCCGTTTTTTTTGGATGTCACCATTACAAGAGATATGGATAATTTGTCTACCAAAACTTACTATAAACCTACTAGTAAGAATAATCTTTTACATTTTACGAGTTTTCACACTCGACCCCTTAGGGAAAATCTTCCCTTCGGACAATACCTGCGTATTTGCAGGAACTGTAGTAATGTTTCCGACTTCAAAACACAATCCAAGGACCTGACAACTAAATTGCAGAAGAGGGGCTATCCCAATGACATCCTAAATAAAAGCTGTAAGAGGGAAGAAATCAAAACAGTGAGGCCCTCCTCAAAGACTACCCCAAAAACTCCGAAGCCAATGTTACGTTAACATGCGTGACGACCTACAGCAATATCTCTAATGCTGTGAGTCGCTGTATAGGGACGCATTGGAAAATTTTGACTAGTAACAAACATGACTGGCAGAAACCTTTATTCTCGTACAAATGAGACCGGAGTTTGCAAGATTCTCTAGTGCATACCCGCCCACGAGCTATTGATATCAGACGAGATCAGGATGTCTTGACGGCTTGAGGTTTACCACCAGTTACTTGTCATTTTCCATGTGGAGGGTGTAGTGTCTGCCGTTTGACTACAAGTACAAAGACACTCGACCTAGAGCCAGGTAAACTCTGGCACCAAAAAAGTCACACAAATTGCAACTCTAGTCAGGTAATCTATCTGATTACATGCCCGTGTAACTTGAGGTGTGTGGGCATGACCACCAGAAAAATCAAGCAACGGATTTGCGAGCACCGCAGCAACATCAGGTGTCGCAAGAACACCACAAAACTAACCACACATTTTTTGCAGACAAATCACAATCCCAATGATATCAAATGGACTATCATTGAGCAACTTAAACCAGGCACCGAAGGTATAATCTTCGAAAAAGAACATCGTTGGATATACCGCCTTTATACACATGAAACTGGTCTCAATATTGGCCAACGACCTTCGGAGTTTCATAACAGTCCAGATAGTGACACTGATTTTAGGCTGAAATCCACTTTCACACCCCCCCCCCCCCCACTTGGTACCTGAGAAATACTTGCCTTTGAGCAAGCAGTGTTTAATGAAGTGGAGGCATTGGAAGAACCTATGCCCTACAAAAATCTGACGACAGAGGAATTTAAAGCTGTCCAAACACTTCAACAGAATGCGGATATAGTTATCAAAAGTGCAGATAAGGGGGGAGGTATTGTTATTCAGGATGCGACAGCCTATGACCAGGAGTGTAGACGACTCCTTGACGTTACTGCTAATTATGTTGTTCTCAATGAAGATCCTTCTTCTTTCCTAAAAGACGAAATCACAGATTTAGTAATGACAGCCGAACAGTACGGCCTAATTAGCAAACACGAAGCCGATTTCCTGACTGTTTCGGAAGGTAAGGTTCCATATTTCTATACCTTACCAAAAACTCATAAGAACCTCCTTCCCCCACCCGGACGACCCATAGTCTCGGGTATTGGTTCTTTGTTGGAACCATTATCTAAATACTGTGATTATTTCTTAAAACCTTTAGTCCAGGCAACCAGCAGGTACATTAAAGATAATAAGAGTCTCCTAGACTTGCTGCTAACGGTAAAATTGCCAGAAGAACCGTGATTCCTTGTATCTCTTGACATAGAGAGCTTATATACATGCATTCCGCAGGATGCAACCCAAAGGTTCTAGCCGATGTCCTGGAGAAAACAACGTGGGACTATACCACCTCTCGTGCTTTTATAATCGATTGTGCCACCCTGGCACTTAAACGCAATTTCTTCCAGTACCATGGTACCATCTATCTGCAGAAGACCGGCACATCGATGGGCAGTACATTTGCCCCTAGTATAGCGGGGCTGTACGTGTATAACTTCGAATGCACACATATCCTCTCCCCTACCAACACTTACACATCCAATGTTATCCTGTGGCAAAGGTAAATTGATGATGTGCTGCTTGTCTGGAAGGGTTCGGAAGATAGCCTCCTCGCTTTCTTTCACTGGGTGAATACCTGTAATCCTCATCTCAAATTCACTTACCAATACAGTGCTGACTCCGTTTTTTTTGGATGTCACCATTACAAGAGATATGGATAATTTGTCTACCAAAACTTACTATAAACCTACTAGTAAGAATAATCTTTTACATTTTACGAGTTTTCACACTCGACCCCTTAGGGAAAATCTTCCCTTCGGACAATACCTGCGTATTTGCAGGAACTGTAGTAATGTTTCCGACTTCAAAACACAATCCAAGGACCTGACAACTAAATTGCAGAAGAGGGGCTATCCCAATGACATCCTAAATAAAAGCTGTAAGAGGGAAGAAATCAAAACAGTGAGGCCCTCCTCAAAGACTACCCCAAAAACTCCGAAGCCAATGTTACGTTAACATGCGTGACGACCTACAGCAATATCTCTAATGCTGTGAGTCGCTGTATAGGGACGCATTGGAAAATTTTGACTAGTAACAAACATGACTGGCAGAAACCTTTATTCTCGTACAAATGAGACCGGAGTTTGCAAGATTCTCTAGTGCATACCCGCCCACGAGCTATTGATATCAGACGAGATCAGGATGTCTTGACGGCTTGAGGTTTACCACCAGTTACTTGTCATTTTCCATGTGGAGGGTGTAGTGTCTGCCGTTTGACTACAAGTACAAAGACACTCGACCTAGAGCCAGGTAAACTCTGGCACCAAAAAAGTCACACAAATTGCAACTCTAGTCAGGTAATCTATCTGATTACATGCCCGTGTAACTTGAGGTGTGTGGGCATGACCACCAGAAAAATCAAGCAACGGATTTGCGAGCACCGCAGCAACATCAGGTGTCGCAAGAACACCACAAAACTAACCACACATTTTTTGCAGACAAATCACAATCCCAATGATATCAAATGGACTATCATTGAGCAACTTAAACCAGGCACCGAAGGTATAATCTTCGAAAAAGAACATCGTTGGATATACCGCCTTTATACACATGAAACTGGTCTCAATATTGGCCATACCATGGGGTTCCGTTATGAGACGCTGATCCGGTTTTGGTGATGTCTGGTGTGATCAATATATCCTTGACAATTATCACTCCTATGCAGATCATACCCTCACAGAGCAACTTCAATAATACCAAGCGCAATTTTCACTACCATGCAGACCATACCCTCACATATCAACACCAATTATACCAAACGCACAAGGGGTTATTTGTTTTGCCACTGATGAAACTTTGTGTGACAACTATACCCTAGACATTCATTTACATATCCCAGTAGTAGAATATGTAATAGATGAAGGGGAAAGCGATTGCCCTGTGGACCAGGGAGAATCTTCAATCAATCAGGAGTTTGTTAAAGCGCAACTACTCACCCGTAAGGGTCTCAAGGCACTAGGGGTGGGGGGAGGGTGCAGGTTCCATTCCATCAAGGAGGGGTTCAGTCGAAGAGCCAGGTCTTGAGGTTTCTTGCGAAGATGGGGAGCGATGTTGTCTGTCTGAGGTGGAGCGGAAGGGCGTTCCATGCTTTGGCCGCGAGGAAGGAGAATCTTGCTAAAATGTTTTCAAAAATGTGCGCATCATCTCTCAGTTTATAGGCTGCTTTGTACTTCACCATTCAGCCCTGCCCTCTATAACTCTTTAGGGGACCGGGAGCACTACTACTAGTTTGGAGCTGTTAGCAGCTAGAACTTTTTAAATAAAGTTTTTTCTTTAAACATAAAAAAGAGAGATTTTATTTTCTCCTTGTGCATGCCTTGTAATTTTGCCTCACCTCTTCAATAAGCATACATATGCGTCATCGAGCTTGCTTTACAAATTAAATTTATGAATAGGGACACACTTTGGCCACATTTAGAAATGTATTATCACCTAATATGAGATAGTGATCAGCACCATGTTTACTTGTTAGGGGTGCGTTCCCCTTTAAATGATTACGAGTCCTGATGCGGTCACGTGTTAGGCCCGGGAAGACTTAGTAAACACTTCCGGCCCTGAACTCCAGTAACATTCAGGCCGTGGATGTGCAAGCAGTAGGTTACCCTGTGGGCGGTCGCCGGGACTGAAGTGAGTAATGTCTTTTGCCAAAATCCGAGTCATGGCACTACTTTAAGTAAATGTAAAGCGCCTTTCTTTCTCAGACTTTGACAGTGAGCATTTTTAAGCTGATGGCGATAATAGCGTGTTTCTTTGCTTACTGCAGAGTTTCCTGGCGTGAAGATTTTCCCCTGCCACGAGCCTTAGAGGAAATCTCACCACTTTCTCCTAGTGAGTTTCCGTTTTAATAATCTTCCATTGTTTTGTGGTGTGTATTTATTTAATATTTAACGGGCACTTGTAAATTCATTTCGAACCATTTTTTGATGGTTTCCTAAGAGGTGACTATTCGTATGTTTGTTAGATTCAAACATACAGTTAAGTGGATGTTTGATTAATTTTCTTTCAAACATTATAATTCAAAAACGCTGTAATTTTGAATACTGAATACGCGCGTTTAGATTGGGAAATTCTCCTTTAACTGAAAGAAACTAAAAAAACGTTTTGTTTTGTGGACAGGCAGTTCTGTTCACTCAATGTGATTATGGTTTCTTGGGCGGAGTCAGCTGAGTAATACCATACCATCCTATTTTTCTTTTAATTCTCTTCTGATAGGTTGAGACAAGTATTTTTTTTTAGGATGGACACAATGGTAATACTGCATGACACGACTCTGGCTATGCTGCACTAATTTAATTTATCTTTTCAGATTGGAGACTTTTTATCTGAAAGAAGTTCGTATCCACGGCAGTTCAGTGAGTTGTAGTACACAAAGTGTTTTCTCCCACCCCGGAGTTCGCGCTTTAGGGTGAGCGGACCAGGTGTTGGGAGGCATACAGTCCTGACGAATGCTGAGCATAACTGGCTCATGAGAGCAGAAACATGTTGACCACTTGATTATATATACTTGTTAAGGACACTGTGGCTCAAATTCACTTAGCCTTCTAGTGTCCTTTTTCACTTTGTTTTATATGAAGGTAGTACTGGCCCCTTATTAAAATTTGGTTGAGGATCAGAATTACCCAGTTTTAAATTCACTCACCCACACCTTGGGCACTAATACACTTGCCTTTAATTAGAACCCAATGATGAAAATTGGTCACTGACTCTGTTGGTGCCTAAGGGTTCCCCTTTCACAGCGACTCAGACTAACTTCACATCTTACCCGCCATCTGGTTAGTGGTACTTTTATTTTGATTTTTTGTTTACTCTTTTGTTGTTTGATATATTTACTATAGGGGTATAAGAGTAACATGTTGACCCTGTTCTCTCTTGTTGTTTAGATACAATATCTCTCCTTAACATGAATATTAAATTGTTTGCTAGTATCATATCATGCCTAATCCCCCTCATCCGGGGCTAATCGGCCGTAATCAAGCGGGGTTTGTTTTGCATTGACAATGTAGTGATAACCCCAAATGTATCTGGCACCTGTTTGACAAGCCCAAACGCCTCAAATGAGAAATCATACTTCCAACTATTGACACCGAAAAGGCATGTGACCGAGTTATCTGGCCATACCTGGTGGAAACACTGAGCCACTTTGGACATGGGCACCTGTTATGCACCTGGATACTTAAGAATTATATCCAACCCAGAGAGAGGGTACTGATGAGCAGTCAGAATTCAGCCCCATTTCCCATCTGCAGGGAGACGAGGCAAGCTGTCTACTGTCGCCCCTTCTTTTTCTCTGCACATGGAGCCCTTTGCTCAAAACGTGCTTTACAATCCACGCATCACCGTGGTTGCCTTTGGTGGAAACGAACACGTACTCTACGTCGATGATGTAATTATATCTTCAGACAACCCTGAGGAGGCCCTCCTGGCCTTCGTTGCGGAGACAGGTGCATTCAGTTGGGCAGGGAGATTTGGGATAACCCTCCAGAAATCGCAGGCCCAAAACATTTCGGTCTCTGGGCCCAATGCCACCTGATACAATGGCATTCTATCTCTAACCCCTACTTGGGGAATCAACTAGTCCCAGCGGTTGCAGGAGACTGTGACCTTAAACGACCAAGCACTTTTTGGACGCAATGGAAATTGTACCAGTTCTCATGGCTCGGCTGGGTTGCTGCACTGAAGATGACTGTTCTCCCGAGGATTTTCTTCCTCTTCCAGGTGCTCCCACTCAAGCCATCTGCAGTCATGAATCAGACCTTGAAGAGGGAGATGCACCGCTTTGTATGGGCAGAGGGAAGCCCTCGCATATACAGAGATCTGAGCTACCGACCTCCGATAGAGGGGGGCTGGGAATTCACAGTCTTATGCAATATTACTAAGCAGCACAGCTATGCTACATGTTGTAGTGATCCAGGGAGGAATCGGGGAAACCTTGACTGTTGATGGATCGAGCTGTAGCAGTAACTTCTCTATGGAAGATCACTTTCCTTATTTTGAATTTTTTTATTTTGTTATATTTCTTTACTGAGTTTCATATAGCGCAACCTCAACCCGAGGGCATCAGAGTAGGCCTGGGCAGTAAACTTTTCTCCATTCGCTGAGTTTTCAGAGGTTTCTGCACTCCGCGGAGCTCGCGGAGTGCAGAAAACTCTGCTTCGCGATGTGCAGCAGGGTATTTCCCACCTCGCAATTGCGAACGGTAAGTTTGCGAGTGCGAGCTGGCACTCGGCAGAATTTCTACCCGAGCGGCAGGAATAACTGCAGTTTGCACTTCACTCTGCCACTCGTGGAACTTCATGGAGTTTTTTTGTAACTTCGCGGAGTTCCGCATTGCAAAACTATGCGAACTACACCCAGGCCTACATCAGAGCACTTCACAGAGATAGCAGCATATATTTGAGATACATTTGGAGTAAATATAGATACATAGTCACAGAAAGTGATGAGGTATATATGGAATTGCATAAGCCTAACTATGTATGATGCATTTTGAAGTACATATAGATAAAACATGGTGACATTATAGGACGAGGTGTACAAGGACATTGGGGAAAGTAAAATAAAACCAAAAAAGCACGGAGTACGAAAAAAAATAAAACAGGATGAGCAGGAGTAAAGACAGACATTGTATTTCTGGGGTAGCTGGAGTAAGGCATCTTGCCGATGGGGGAATTAGAGGCACAGTTTTCCCCATGGTAGTGGAGCACAGATTTATTTGGAGGGTGCCCACAGGTTCTTTAGGGAGGTAGGTTAACGTATTTGTTGAAGAGGAGAAGCTTCAGTTTCTTCTTGAAGTGATGAAAGAATTGATTTTCCAACAGGTTCTGGAGCAGGAAGTTCCAAATTTTAGGAACATTTACTGAGAAGGAGCAGGTACAGGATTTTGGTCTCTTAAATTTTGGATGGATCTAGAGTAGACTACTTGAGATTTGTAGATCTTTTTCAGCCTGCTTTTGAATATTTATTTGTGAGGTAGATTGGTATTTCATTATAGAGCACTTTGTGAGTTATGCAGGCAGTATTTAGTATAAGTCTAGGTGAAGCATGGAGAAAGGCTTTTATTGGGGCTCGGTAAGACTTTGGGGTGTCTGTGACCATTGCGTTGCTGTAGTCCAGCTTGGGTAGGACAAAGATTCCACCACTGTCTATAAGTCTTCAATTAGGATGAAGGGTTTGAATTTATTCAATGTGTAGAATGCACTTTTTGCATAGACATTGATATGATCTTTCATGCTTAGATGGGAGTTAAGTGTAATCCACAAGGATTGAACAGAGCTGGAGATTGATAGTTTGCAGTTTAAAGTTGCAAGGAGGATTTCAGTTTTGGTGGGATTTAGTTTGAGGTAATTGCTGGTCAACCAGGCTTGGACTGCGAGGAGAGTGTTAGTTAGATGCTGGATGGCTTTGACTGAAGAGATGTTCATGTATAGTGGGGCTCCATCTGCATATAGATAGTAGTCTATTCGAGCTTGCCTCAGGGTCATTGCAAGGGGTTCATATAGCAGTTGAATAGTGTAGAAGACAGGATTGATCTTTGGGAGACTCCTTGTGAGACTGGTGTTGTTTTTGAAGTTGAGTTGTTGAGCTTGCAAGTGTTGACTTAGAAAGAAGGTAAACCAACCACTGAAGGACAGTCCAATTGATGCCAACACATTTTGAGAGGGTGTTTAGGAGGATGCTATGGTTGACAGTGTCAAAGGCGGTAGAGAGATCTAGAAGGACTAGGAGGCAGACCTTGCTTTCGTCCAAAGATCTATGTAAGCCATCTATGATGTTTAGTATAGCAGTATCTGTACTGAAGGTGACAAGCAGATTGTATTTTTTATATGGTTGTAGAATTGAATAAGCACATATTTTCCAATGGTTTTGGAAAGGAGGGGGTGGTTGGTTATAGGTCTGAAGATATTAAGGTCATCCTTGTTGGTGTCCGGTTTCTTGATTAGGGGGATGACTTTTCCGACCTTGAGGGGACCAGCCATGAGCTAGCTTGACAGAAAGGAGTTGATGATTTTGGTCCAAATTGGTGAGATGATGTGACTGAGATTTTCGAGCATTGCAGCAGTTTGGGGGCCAGAGATGTGAAATGCCGGCTTCATGCTGGCGAGTAACTTGAGCACTTCTTCTTAAGGGGTATAGTTACATTTAGACCAGATTGCATTGTTTTTCAGCTGCAGTCGGAGGAGGTTTGTGAGCTGAGTTTGAGATAGGGAGAGGCACCCATTTATTGACAGTGGGGTTATGGGTGAACCCTTTCTGCCTGGGGTGTCTTTAGATCAGAGTGGCGAGGTGGATGCTTTGAGAGATACTTCGATGTTTGATATTTTTTCAGCATAAAATGTGGCATATTATTCACAGTGTTGTGAACAGTTGTTACGTGAACTTTGGGGGTAGGCGGAGGTTTGCTGCTTGATGATGTTCAATAGATCATTTAGTCTGTTCCTATACTGGTCAAGTTGATCTCCGAAAAAGGCGAATTTTTCTTTGAATATGTATTTTTTGTAATTTTGGCTTTTAACCTAGAAAATCGAGAAATTGGTAATCGAAGGTTGTTATCTCCAGTTTCTTTCAGCTAGACGGAATTGTTGCCTTTCATTGTTAAGGTTTTTGTTAAACTAGGATCTGGAGGGGCTCTTTCTTGATATCGTGAGTTTCAGGGGGGTGATTGTTTCCACAAGTTCTGTTATTTTTTATTGTATGGGTGTTGAGCTGGTTACCAGATGCTAGATCGGGAGGAGGCAGGATTTGGATAGTGACTAATGCTTCTAGCTCCTTTTCGGGGATTTGGTGGATGTATCTTACCCAGTGCTTGGGACGGCTGCATTGGATTGGACGATTGTGGATGGCACTGAGATTGAAGCAAATTTGAAAGTGATCTGATCAGTCAGATAGTAGAATAGAGAGGAGAGATAGTGTGCTAACCTTGGAGATGATTGTGTCAAGGGTGGAGCCCTTATTGTGCATTTGCATGTTGCAATGTTGTATGAGACTGGTTTCTTCCAAGAGGATGAAGAGGGCCTGCACTGTGTAGTCTTTAGTGTTGTTCAGGTGTAAGGTTAGGTCTCCTAATAAAATGTTGGTGCTGTCTTTTAGTGAGGTTTGCGAGATTAGGCCTGCTAGGTCTTAACAGAATTGTGACTATATAATATGGAATTTAGAGAGGTTGGGTTTATATTGTAGAGAGCTGAGCTCCTAGATATTCAAAGGTAGGGTGTTCGGGAGTGGGGAAGGGAGTTAAACAGGGATCGATTTTGTGTATAATGGCAACTCCTCCACCTCTGGCACCTTTGTGGTCACTGTGTTTATAAGCATGCAATGCAGCGTGAGTGGAGGTCTCTGCCCAGGATGGTTGGATGGGAGTTAGTTGGGATGGTAGTCTAGGAGGGCGAGAGGTGTTTGTGTTCAGCGGTTGGGTTTTAGCTGGTGCAGAGTGTTAGTGGCAGGTTAGGAGTTTACCTGTGGAACAATGGGTTTGGGCAGGGTACGGATATACCTGCCTCTATGCAAAGTTACATTATTTCATCCACAATAGTGTTCAATTTGAGTCCTAGATGGGCAATTTGGGGAGCAGGTTCGAGGCATCTGTGACAGCGGTGGGGAGGAGGGGTGCTAGGACAGGTGAGTGCCAGGTAGGGGTCTGCCTATTGTGGGTAGAGGATTGTGGGGCAACAGAACCGGGGTGTAACTAACACTGGATTTTGAGCCCTGAGGAGGGGGAGGATGATTCTGAAGGTAAAATTGTAGTGTCAAGGCATTTGGCAGTAGAAGGATATAGAGAGGGTGTGTGGGCGGGGACTGCTAAAGGGGGATAGAGAGTTGTGGGTTTAGGAGGTAGAGGTGTGGGTGCATGAATATGCACACTGTGAAAGGGTGGAGGGGTTTGTTTAATGGAGGAGAAGATGGGAGGGGGTGGGACCAGAGGACAGGGAGGTACAGAGTGCGGTGAAGTGTCTGTCACAAATGTTTTGACATTTGTTCTGGGGCTTGGATTAGGATCTTCCCATTTCTGTAGAAGGTTATGGTCAGTTCTCTGTTAAAGTCCCAAGATTGGGATATTGTGAGCTTGATTTCATGGGGGCTGTTGGTAGCTTTAGTTACATGAAGGTGTTGAATGAAGTTCTGTTGAATGAAGTTCTGTCTCCATTTGGCAGTCTTATTTGTGTAGAAGATGAAGGCAATTTTGTGGCCATTTTGTGCCGGACTGTAGTAGATGTCCGTAGTTAGCGTTTCTGGATGCTCTGAAAATTTTGTGTTAGAAGTTTTTTTATGGTCCGTTTGGAGATGTTTCAAGGGAATGTGATGTAGTATGACTTGATGCCATACCTTTTCATGACAGTTTTGTGATGTGGATTGTTGAGTGGCCCTGGTTCAGTATTATCAGTCTAGACAGTCATAGTAGATAAGGGCTAATAGATGTTCTGGGGGCAGGGTCTCTATAGGAGGCACAGAGTAGGGTGGGCAGGGCTCACCAAAAGAGGCAGTGGATGCTCGCCTCGAGCAAGACACAGTGTATGCATAAACTGATATAGACAAAAGTAGACCAGCCAGACTCCTGCTTCTTGGCAGGACCCCAAGCCTCTAACCTTCAGCCTAAGAGTTTGGTGAATGTGAACAGTTAATTTCATCCAACATTGAGGGAGTCTGATAGATTGTTGTTAGTTCAATAAATCCTGGGCATATGTTAGGCAGATTCAGAAAGAAAGTGTCTCAAATTTCTGGGCTCATGGTCGTCTCAGTGGGATTTGGGTTAGTTGCACAGTAACTTTGGTGAGATTTTGGCTACCCTCATGATGTCGGAGTCCTAAGCTTCCACTCCTGTGGCAGCCCGTCACTGCACAGAATGGGGCCAGCAAAGGGTAGGTACCACTCAAAAGCCTCCCCAGCAGGATCCCACAGTGTCCCCAGGGGCTCAGGGTAGTAGGAGGCAGGAGGAAGTATTGTATTATATTATTTGGGATCCTCTCAGTAGGATTCAGTAAGGTTTTTGGAATGCCTCAGAGGAAGTTGGTGTTCTAAGCTTCCACTCCAGCAGCAGCACATCCCAGCCCAGATGAGGCAAGCAAATGGTAGGAGCCATTCTCAGCCTCCCCAGAGAGATTCCACAAAGACTCCAGGGGCTCAGGGGCATAGAATAGGGTAATAGCAAGAGGAAACATTGTAGTCTTTACTTTGGGCCCCACTTAGTGATACTTTGTAGTGTTTAGGCTGCCTTAGCAGGCATATAGGGTAGTAGCAGGAGGAAGCATTGTAGTCTTTTCTTTGGGCACTCTTTCAGCAGGAGTGTCGGGTGGCCCTAGCACTCCTTCCCGGAGCTTAACCTTCCTGGACCTCCCAGCCTCCTCAGGAGAGCTCACAGAATGCCCCGGCCTCAGGCCATGAGCTCCGCCCCTCAAGGGAGCACGCCTACATCAGCGCTTGGCCTCGCTTCTCCATTTGTGCTGGAGAATCGTTAAATATAGTTTTTTACTTTTCCGCCGGGCTGTCACAGATGGCCCTCAGTGTTCTCCAGCCCCAGGCCCACTGAATCGCTATCCTCTGGGGGTGACAGCAACATCAACTATGCAGATCCCAGGGTCGGCAAAGCCAGGGGCTAGTCAGGAGCTACCTTTGAGCCAAAATCACTGGAGCCCAAGAATGATGGGGTAAGGTGACTTGCAGCTTCCCCCTTCTTGGTTGGAGGAGCTGGATACCTGCAGAGAGTCTAATTTAGGGGACTTAAAGGGAATAACAGATAGCAGCCAACGGGCCACCGACCTCTAGGGTGTCTACACCTTTTGCCATTCCGACAAATTACTCAATATTGAGAGTATGTAGGGTTGCTTGGCCGGGCGAGGTTTTGGCTATTGTGTTCAAATCACATCTTAAATGCTTGATGGATGTGCTCTAAAAACATGCAAAACTCTCCACTCCACTGCATTTAGCCTGCATTGGCAGTTTGCATTGTCTTAGTGAGGGGTCCTCATGGTGGCACAATTTGTGCTGCATTCCTTTTGAAGCCTCTTCAATACCAATGCCCTATGTACCAGTTGTAGCAATTACTAGGGACTTAGAGGGGTTGCTGAAGTTGTGCCCATCATGGTACCGTTTTAGGAAAGAAATCTAGTGCTGGGATCTTGGTTAGCAGGGCCCAGTGAGCTTTCATTCTAAACCACATCATGCACCAACAAAAAGTGGGGGCTAACCATGTCAAAAGTAACACTTTCCTACAGTATAATAAATGGCACACCACACAGCACGTAATTTGGCCACCATTGAGACGGCTACAAAAATAGTGACATGATGGTATCTTATACTTGCACGATTAAGTAAGGGCAACCCTACACAAAGAGCCAACTGCTAAAGACACTGTGTGTCTCCTGAGACCTTGGTACACATGCTATGGGACTGCCCTAAACTCCAGCAATACTTTGGTGAGGTCCTGAAGGATATCAACACCTCTTTTTTCTCAATTGCCTTGATTTTCAGCATACATTTTCTTGGGTCTCCCTAATGCACTCACATTACCACACAAATCAAGTAGGGGACAACACATAAGCTTGGCGCTGGGAGCGGCTCTCCAGAATTTCCTTACCTGCTGAAAAACAGATGCAGTCCAGACAGACCTTGGATGGCTCTATCAGTTATAGCATGTGTGGGGAATGGATAAACTCACCTTAGTCCTAACTGCCTAGGGAGACTCATACAGAGACATTTGGCGCCCCAAAATAGCCCCTACAACAATTGACTTGCCCCACATATCTCCTCCTGCTATCCTTGACAGAACTTGGTGACCCTTCTTAGATAGTTGCGCACCATTTAGACTAACCCATGTTAAACACTTAGTGCCTTACGATACAGAAACATTTGATGCAAGTGCTTCCAGGATGGGGGAGGGGGAAGTTGGGTAGTGTTGGTCCTTCATTGTAACTGTTTTCTTGATTGCTTCTGGGGTGCTGTAACACCCTTGTTTGTCACTCTGTTGCCTATTATTTCTTGAAATTTAATTACAAAAATTTGAACCATAAAGAACTCTTACACATCTGGGTTACCCCTTGGTGGCATGCTTCATCATGAAGTTCCTTCCCATTCCATTGAGAAATGGAGCGGACTGCAACCTGTGAGATGCACAAGAGCACTTTGTTGGAAAAGGAATAGTTAGTGAGTGGGATAGGGTTGCTCTTTAAAGATACCTGCCCGGTAGCCCTAATGTCTTAATCTGTGTGTCTGCTGGTATGATTAAAAATTGAAAAAGCAAAGGAAGTCACAAGGCTCAAGTTACTCCTACTTGCACTTACGGTCAGCATGTTTCTGCCACTTATGTTCCCAAATGCTTGAGGCTTTCATCAGGACTGATCACACTACCACAATCCAAATAACTGGTGAATTTAGCATACAGCCTTCAAGCACACATAAACCACCTACATGGTGAGCATAAATGGGTATCTGAAGAGGGACCAAACAGCATTGCTCAAAACCTATGCACAGATGGGGAAAGACAGTGCTCTCAACTCTTTTAGTTCATGCCATTAGCAGTATCACATAGGTGTATCATTATGTTTCTCATCTAAAACAGTAAAGTTATGTAAAAGGAAATAAGGTTAATTCCTGTAGGAATAAACAAATGCAAACATGGGTAAATCTAGGACTCATACCGGATATAACCAAGTGTCATGCACTCTGGACACCACATCCTAATCCAAATACACGCAGTGGGTAAATACATAGTAAGGCAATTAAGCATTGGGGTCCACTCGTGAATTAAAATCTCCACCTTATCAGCGGCTATGCCGTACTTGCGACTCCAAGGTTCCCACCTGGCCTGCTCGCCTAAAATACCATTGTCTGTGCCTGCATCTTGAGGCAACTGAGCAGCAAGAGTGGTTTCAATACCCTTCATTCTGACAGCTGCATCTCGCAATTATATACACCTGCCTTCATTCTTTAGAGAGGAAGACTAGAGCATATCTGAATCAAAATGGTTCCTCATAGTGGCACTACTTCCTTATTCAGGCTACTCCTTAATTTTCCGCTGTTCCTCATGTGGAGAAATTAAATCCACCACCACTTTGTCAATCTTGTGTTCTAATGCCTTCCTTGTAACAATGGTAACTAATAGCATATTGTCGGAAATCCGACCTTTCTGCGTGGTTACCTCGGATGTTTTGCCTTATGCTGGACCCCATATTTATTCTGGCTATAGAACTCTGTGTAGTTTTCCCTTATTAACCAGTAGTAAAGTGCCTGTGCCCCCCTTTAAACATAGTTGAATTGGCATAATAGTAATTGGTACATTTAACTCGCCCAAAAGTCCCTAGTATATGGTACAAAATGTGCCCTGGACCTTGATGTTAAATGCCACTACTAGTGGGAGTGCAAACATGGCTTCAGACCTACCATTGTAGCCTGACTGTAACAGTGCAAAACATGCACTACTACTTTTCAAAATAAACCCTTTCAAAGGGTCAAACCTCACTTTTAAATATTAATAGGTAATTTCTATGTAGTCCTTGCAAACCACAAGGCAGAGTGCATGGTATTTTAACCCCTTCCAGGCTCATGACGAGCTGGGCTCGTCATGGTGTAGCCTCCTCAAACACTGATGACGAGCCCAGCTCGTCATGAACAATGGGTTTTACAAAATATCAGCATGGGTGCAGAATTCCACTAGCACGCATGTGGTTTAAAGTATGACATGTATAAATTGCTCCTAACATTTCCTTACAGTGGCTCATACCAAAAAGCTATTTTTCACGGTGGGAGGCCTAGCTGTGCTTTGTAGAAAATCAGAATACAAAGTACAATTCTAAAACTGGTTCTTTGGTATGGAACTCGGTAGAAAAATTATTAAACATCTCTTTTTAAAAGGTATTGAAAATCCAGTACAATGGTGAAGTTATGAATAAATATAAAGAAAAGTAACATTTAGAAAGTTGCCTTTTGTCTACCTGAACTTCCTATAGGCTAATTTGCATTTGCTGTTAGTAGGAAAGTGGATTATTAAAAGTTAACACAATCAATAATAGGACTAGACAAGTCTCAATGAATTATTCCTTGCGGGCCCTTTGGACTGTTTTTTCTTTGGAGCTTTTGTGTTATCTGTGGGTCCTTGGGCTTCTTGGATCCTGGAGCTTTTCAGTGGAGTGAACCAGGAAGGTTAATCCAATTGACAAGTTGATGTCAGCAGCTTGAATCTTGATGTTGAGCTTGTCTCCTCCGGGTGGCTACCTGCAAAACTGTGCAGGAAGTTTCCAAACTTTTAAATCTGGCAGTTTCTTGGTTTCTTTGCACCAAAAGGTGGTCCAGTAGCTCAAGCCAAGTGTTCAGAGTCTCTGGATTGGCTCTAGGAGGCTAGGACTCAATTTCCCACAATGCATACACAGTCCACGAAAAATCCAGTAGCAACTGGTCAACCTGGGCGATCCTCTCTTTGGCTGTGCAGGTGACTTCTTCCAGCTCTGTTGTACCTGTTGCTGATAGGGTTAAGGTTGTCTCCCACTGCTATGACTACTACCTGCAAAGTATAGCATATTTCTGACCCAGAATGCATTGTTTTTCAAAAATCAAAATGGGGCAAATCTCTCCTTGGTGTGTGTGTGTGTGTGTGTAATCCAACCCAAAGGAGCGGCCAACATCTGACTGCCCTCAACTTCAAGCCTCTCCCCTAATCTAATTAGGGAGGCTCCCATTTGGCTTGGGTTCAAGGAAGGTAGTACTGGCATGGGTCCTCTAGCATCTGCTATCCTGCATTTGAAGTCCAGCTTCTCTCCACAGCCTCCTTACTCTCCATGGCTTCTCCAGGAAGCACATCTCCTCTCACTAAATGTTGTATTGTTTCAGCCCCAGGCCTTTTCAAACATACTGAGGGGGCAGCTTGGCTCACACTGCCAAAGGTTGGGGCTGCTTTAGGTAACTTTAGAATAGTGCAGTTTAGAACTACTTTCCTGTAATAGTTACATTAAATGTAACCTTGGAAAGTTGTTGGATTCAATGTGACCATTCATTTGATTCTTTGAATGTTACTGCCAGCTAGCTCGAAAGCAAAGATAGACTTTATTAAGTTTAATTAAGCCTTCCCTGTGTTAGCCTTTGGGGCTAGCAGCACTACAATAAAGAAAATGACTTTGGATGTTCATCCTTACCAGGTCATATAAGAAAATCTTATATATTATCCCTTCTTTTTATACCTATGCACCCTACACTTAGGGCACCTAGTGCAGACAGTAGGGGTAGCTTATAAGTAGTACAAAGGCAGTTTTGGACTTTGGAAATACTTTTAAACATAAAGTCAAAATTTGACATAGTGTGATTTCAAAATCAGCCTTCAAGGCAGACCTGGCTTTGAAATGACATCAGTTACCACATCAGTACAGACCTAAGTGCATTAAGTCCACTGGTGTTTCTGAACCTACATGCCCCACCACATCCGGTCTTCTTTTAGGAACACATTTTAGCCCTAACTTGAGTAACTTGAGTACCGAGATTTCATCCGTAGTCAAGCTTCTCTTAGAGAGGTTCACAAAGGGGGAGGAGGCTACAATTTGTAAAACTGATGCCTGGTCCTCATTTCCCAAGGCTATGTTTTGAAGGGGACTTTTTTCTATTGGCCCCTCTCTAACAAAGTATTCTGTTGTTGTTGATTCTGGTTTGAGGCACCCTCTCTGGGGTCAGAGTCACTGGTGGATTCCGAGGACGAAGTATCTGAGAAGGATAGAAACCTATTTTGGGATCTTCCTCTGTAGTCAGATAAAGCTCTTTATGATTCTGTTTGTGTACAGAAATCCTCTTTCAAATAGGGAAATACTACTTCAATGTTAAAGGCCTTCTTGTCCTTTTCAAATTGTGAGGATTTGTAGTTGATAGTATTATCCTCTACTCATCTGCGGACCTGCTATTTTAGAATCCTGCCTCATTCCCGTCCCTGTTTCGGTAATTTCACAAGCCCGATAATATTTTCCTGCCCGTGCTGCCTCACCCGGTCTCCCCCTGCCGCCGCAGCACTCTCCAACACAGCGCGGCCGCAGTGGGGGGGGGGGGGCCGTGGGTTTAAGGACTTCAATTACCTGGGTGCCATAGCTGCCGGAAGCCGCAAACTGTATTTTTCGCGCCAGGAGGCACTTTAATTGGAGACACACCCCACACGTCACGGGAGCGTCGCGGGAGAAGCCCGGGAGAAGCCCGGGACAAGGGTGGGCCCTCTGACGTCTAGTCGAAACTGTGAGTACTATCTATAACTTGCTCTAATTTCCAGCCAATATGGCAGCTAGAAGGGGCATGAAACCCACACCTACAGGGCAAGCAGCTGGGACATTAGATCAATTTATCCTGAAAGCATCATCGGTACTGGAACGTGAAATCGAGATGACAGAACGCCATATGTCGCAGGATCCAGTCTTCCTAAGGAGATCATCTCTGGGTCCGGCTGCACAAGCGTGTTCACCAGGTCCCCCTGCGCAAACCATTGCAAATGAGGGGTATCCTGGCTACTTAAATTCCACTGATAACAATACACCAGACCGGGCGGATGGGTCAATTCATTCACTACGCGGGTGGGTTGCTCATATAACACCTGACTATCCAGAAGTGAGTAAAAACCTGCCGGATAGCACAAAAAGTAAAGAGGGTGCAATTCCTAAAAGGAAGAGGGCCGGAGCCTCACTCCGGGGAAGAAAACCAAAACAGCCTAAATATAACAGTCAACCGGAACTACCAATTGTAGAACAACCCGAGTATAGTACACATGTGGTTCTTTCAGACAGCCCTCTTAAAGTTGGCACTTACTCTACACCTACAGGCTACTTTGATCTAGATTTATTGATGAGGAAACTACGTATGGTTTTATCTTCTGTCATCCAGCCTATGGAACAAAGACTGAAATATATTGAAAAAAGGCTGGGGAAAATGAAGGAATTACTTGTGAAAAATATAGACTTTGTAAAGGAATTTTCAGCTGTCCAAATGCAAATTAATGCTTCGGTCACCACGGCGAATGTTCCCCAGACCCAGCCAAAGCCATCAAAGCCGACAACTACTAGTCTTACTAGTCTTAGTGGTCTAGCCCCTGCGAATACTAATCAGGGGTCAAATCCAGGCTCCAGTACACCAGGGCCTAAAACTGTTCCCACAGCTTTGAGAAAGGCCCAGCCCCCACAACCCGCCAAACCTGCTACAGTTAAAATCCCAGGAAAAACACCTAAAAATCAATCTTGGGGAAATGATTTTTCCACTGATCTTCCACGCATCAACTTACCTCCGGAAAGTGCTTCGTACGTGGCCGTCCTTATACGGGTCCCTAAGGTGGCGAACGACAGACAAGAATCGTATGGGGAACTTAAGAACAAAACGATGCATTGGTTGAACACCCACAGACCCTTGCCAAGAGACATCCAAAGCAAAATTTTGTTTGTTAGAAGGGTGGGGTGGGTGGGCTGGAAACCAAAAAATGTTGAGGGGGATTGCGAAATCATAAACTTTGAGGATTACAGGGCAGTTGATCATGTGTGTAGTATGTATCATACTAGTCCTGATACAACCATCAAAACACTGAGGCTGAGATATTTTTACCAACCGGCTAATGTACTCGGTGCTACTAATTTCAGGACTTATGACCTATGGTGTCAGCAAGAGGATTCCCGGAATCATGTAGAGAGAACTAGGGGTGGACGGGTTAGGGATGAAGTGCTGGGATTTCCAGTAGACAACAGATACAACTTGCTAGACCAAGTAGATTGACCTTGTATGCCTCCCTGTCCCTTAACGGTGCCTCTAATGGATGACAATAAAAGGGTGGAAGGTCTCCGGTTTACCAGGGAAGAGTACTCGAGGGTGGTGAACCATGTAATTGACCCCCCACCACTGAAGCAACAATGTCTCTTGAGGGACAATCTTATGCAATCGCTAGGGAGCCAGGGGATGGCCTGTGTTCCCTTGTGATTGATAACCCCACACTCTTGGTTCAAAAACAGATTGCCCGCCCACCCTTAGATTAGCAAAGGGGTCCCTTAAAATCTTATCCTGGAATATAGCAGGTCTTACACCTAATCTAGACATCCCGGATTGGTGCACATTCGTAGATTTACATGGGATCTGCTTATTCCAGGAAATGTGGGTGGTAAACCCCACTCATAGATTGGGTTATGTATCTTTTGTGGAACCTGCAGTAAAAGGCCAGAGAGGTAGACCATAGGGGGTTTGTTCATATGGGTGGGTATTCACCTTGGATTCAAGATGAAAAGTCTAGAAACAAATAGTCCTGATCTGACGTGCATCCTGATGTTACATAAAGAAACACCAAAACTGGCACTCATTAATATTTACCTACGGCCAGTCCGACCGGGGGGAGCCTCTACCACTCTAGATAAACTGACTACCATATTGCATTCGCTTGGGGGTGATGTTGTCTTATTGATTGGAGGAGACTTCAATTGTCATTTTGAACCTCTGCAAGGGGTTCCTCCAATCACAACTGAAGAAGACGAAACCTGGTCAGTTTCCTCCCCTAATGACTATCCTGTGAAAAACTGGACAGCTCTTGCTCTCCAGTTGACTTCCTTCACCTATACGTTCTCTGTTAGAGCCTGTAATGGGCGACTTTTGGGTGATATTCCAGCCCAATCAACTTACAGAGGTATGGGGCATGCTTCTGTAATAGATTATGTTATGGTCAGCCTGGCCTTGTGGCCCAAAATCCTGGATTTTAGAGTCCCTTCTCGGATCGAAAGCGATCACAATCCGCTGACTATTGAAATGGACTTTCAACTGTCCATCGAGGATATTGCAAAGACGATTATTCCAAGTAGTGATCTGAGAATAGTGCAGGGTGGGAGGAAAGTTCGATGGGCAACTGTGAAGATGTCCCCTGATATTATGGCAAAAATGTATCAGAATGTAATCCCCTTGCTCGAAAGGGTAAACTCTAGTATTATCAATCCTTTGGACGATGATAAGGGCAACCTTACAGGCATACATAGGGAAATGGTTACAATACTGAAGGACACCTTCTACAAGACAGGTACCTTCAAGCCGAAACCTTGCGGTGATGGAAACCCCTGTTTCAATAATTGATGTAGGGACGCGAAAGGCGCACTAATATTGGCCCTAAAACAAAGCAATAAACCGGGTGTTACAGAAGCTAGGCAGGCATACAAGAAAATTTTAAGAAATGCAAAATCCGAATGGAAAGCAGAGCGTTGGTCTGCCATCACATCTGCACTTGTGGCAAAGGATTCAAGGTCGTTTTGGAATCTTGTCCATACTGGGAAATCAGAGGGCAGGACTACAATCGACCCAAACATTTCTGAAGAAGCATGGTCTTCCTATTTTAAAGAGCTCTATTCTATCCCTCTTATACTTATAAGTGAGCTCCCACCGAGCCTATTGACCACGGACCCAATGTGGTCAATTCCACCATTCACGCTGGTTGAAGTACAACTGGCTATTTCAAGTATCCAATCGAACAAAGAACCGGGATTGGATAGGATCCCAGGTGATCTTTATAGAGAGGAACCAATAGTTTGGGCTCCATATCTTCTAGTATTGTTTAATGCGATACTGCAGGGCTTACCACTCCCAATTACTTGGTTAGGGGCAGAAATAATCCCTATCTATAAGAAGGGCTCCCCGCTTGAACCTTTTAATTATAGACCCATCAGCCTTATCCATGTGACCCAAAAAATCTATGCCAGGCTCCTTTTACGGTACAAAAGGGGGTGGTGATGGACGGAGCATCTCAATCGATCAAACACTCACACTCAGTCAAAATATCTGGGTTTAATCCATCACCGTTCTTTAGCCCACTCTGCCACCCCATTTCAGACATGGCTATATGCAAATCAGTCTGACCCTGTGCCTCATGGGAACAGTCCAGCCCGAACTGCCAAGCCATGTCTTCCCTGGACCGGAAACAAGCTTCCGAGGACCGGTTTCTGGCATTCCAGCCGTCTTCAGCCCGGCTTGCTTGAATCCAGTGGCAAAGTGAGCAAGGGACTCACGTCTGAGCATACCCAGATCTTTTGACTGGGTGTGAGTGTTTGATTGATTCAGATGCTCCATCCATCACCACCCCCTTTTGTAACGCTCCTTTTACAGCGCTTACAGGCTTGGACCAATGAAAACAACATCTTGACCCCGCTTCAGGTGGGATTTAGGGCCAAAACAGCGACAACTGACCAACTGTTCCGGCTGCAGGTCCTTTATTGGAAGCATGTGGCCTTGGAAGGGGATAGTCTATACCTTACGTTTGTGGACTTAAAGTCCGCATTGGATATGGTGGACCGGAACCAGTTATGGTCCATTTTACTAGCAATGGGGGTTCCCCCATATTTATGTCACAAATTTAAGATTTTACATGATGGCACTTTTGCCAGATTTCGTTTTGGCAAACAAGGCCAATTAACTGGACCCTTTCCGATTGAGAAAGGCGTTAGACAGGGGTGTGTGCTTGCCCCATCCCTGTTTTCCCTCTTCCTCAATGGGCTTATTGATGATCTCCTTGCCACTAACGACATTGACTCTCCCAAACTAGCCGCCCAAAAATTTCCCGTGTTAATGTTTATGGACGACACCCTGTTGCTTTCAAAATCCCCAATGGGTATGAAGCAGCGGGTGTTGAACCAGTTTGTTAAATTCTATAAGCGTAGGAACTTGGTGGTCAACATCAATAAGACCAAGTACATGGTTTTTAATGCTAGCACTATTAACTGCCCCCATCTGGTTTAAACGAGATGTCCAAAATTTCTAGGACATAAAAATATCAATGTGTTGTACAATTCACGGTCACCGCTGCATGTGTTGGTACATTTTCAATAACATTCTTTTGAGTTGTTACTAAGTAACATATTTAAAGTATCCTCAAAATCCGATATGCACATGTGTGTGTAAGAGGTGCACTAAAGAAACCCACTGATTTAGGATACTACAAGTCCCAGTGTTCATTGAGGTAGCTTCCCTTTCGACAGGCCCAGAACTGGAAGTCTGTTTCACTAGAGTATAACTAAACCAAACAGATTTTGCCTTGTTTGATGGACTGCAGCGCGAGGAGGAAAGAATGCACAAATGAAAATTAACGTGAGTTTGCACAGTTGTAACAATGTATCGGATTTCTCAAATGAAACCGTTCGATATTTGTTTCATCAGTAATTATTTCCACAGACAGATACAGAGCGCTCACCTCGTTTGAAAAGCATTGAACTTTACAGCTAAAAGTAATTATATCCTGCGGCAGGAAACATGCCCCACTACTTTACCCCAGATGTTTTGCCTTGTGTTTAGCTGGTTTTTGACTTAGTTGGCCTGGTTCCCTGCTAATCAGGGCCCCAGGCTATCTGCTCTCTCTGTAAAATGGATTCCATGTACCCTAGGTGCATAACTAAATTGGCTTGGGTCACCTTATCAGCCCCTGTACAGTGCACTATAGGTGCCCAGGGCATAGGTGCATCCAAGGCCTACCAGGGGCTGCAGCATATCTTTTGCCACCCCTGGCTGGCTATCCAAAATTGACAAAACTGGCTGATCACTCAGTTGGGGCAAGGTGGTGTAATCACCCCTTGCTTAGATATAGTATGCCTATATCTAAACCTAACTGGACACATATAAACCTATAAGCCACTCCTATGGCAGGCCTTAACAATCCTGGAGGCAGAGTGTGTGGTTTTATGTGAGATAGTGCTCTAGCATGAGCTGAGCCTGTCTGCAGCTTTCGGGACCAATTCCCTTAGCTGTTCCGCGATAATGCCATACCATATACTATAAGTGCATTATAATCCATCGCGGTTATATGTTAACTTTGGTTTGGCTTTATCAAAACATGTTGTGTAAGGTGTCATACGATTTGGAATACTACCCCCTCGCCAGTCCGGGTGACGGGGGTAGCATTCTACCCCTCTAGAGGGAGACGACATGTTACTTTGCTAAAACGCGGTTGATTTTAAAAGAGCCTCAGCATCACGAAATGGACGCTTCTGCCACAGACACGAGTCTGACCTCCTGCTGCTGACCGAAACTCAGCAGAGGAGGCCTGGACAAAGGGTTTCCTGTCACGGGGAGGTGTCACACCACCCCAGACAGGAGATAGTGGATTGTAGCAGGGAGGTTTGAAAGAAACCAGACAATGCCTGGGGAGTACAAGGCTTCCCCTTGCATAAACCGGTCACACCGGTTCTGGGGCACACCAGCCCCAGCTCCAGCATGACCCTGGACAAGGGGAAAGGGGTGTATCCACCCCCTTCCTGGGTCCCACCCATAGGAGGGACCTAGCAGGACATCCAGCCCACCAGATTGGTATAAGAGTGGGAGCAATGCCCAAGCATTCAGATAATCCTGACTGAAACATATGAAATGAAACTCTGGACCCTTTGACATCCTACTCGACATAGAAGACTGAAGAATCTCCCTTGTGGTCAAGGAGTGACCACCCTGTGCAAGCAAGCACCATCCAGCACCTTGACCCTTGCTTTGTTGCAGTTCCTGCCGGAACTCGAGCAACAGAGATCAACGAGATCAAGCGTGCCTGCCTTCTAACAGCCCGATCCACAGTCCCTGCAGAGCTGAGACCCGTGGAGGCGACCGGAAGCGTGGGGCCTGCCATCTTGGAAAATTCACGAGACGCTGACCGTGCAGCCCATGAGTGACCCTCAAAGCTGTACACCGTTGTTTGAGAAGCCCCAGCCCTGAGCCTCTCTTGCACCGAAGCTCACCCCTCCACATTTGACGAGTGCTGCGTGGGGCCCTTCTGCATCTTTTGGCTCAACGTGTTGGCCCGGTCACTTGCCCATTGGCTTGTGGCTCCTGTGCCGACAAAATCCGAAATCTAACTTGTGAATCTAGTTGCTCCAGACTTGCACCCGCTCCTCTGAAAAGGAGCACCTGCTCTGACCCTCCTGGTCCGAGTGCAACGCCATCTTTGAATCCTGCGTGGGTTGCCTTTGCCAAGGGTTGTTTGCTCCAATCCGGAAGCTGACACCGCCAACAGCGAGAGCCTGCGTGGGACAGCTCGTTATCCACTCCTGGATGCCCTCGGTGCCCCAGAGTCCACGTGGCAGTTGAGAGAAGCAACCCGTCAGTGACCTGAAAGCTCCCGACATTGGCTGGTTCCTTCCTGGTTCCACCCTGGTCACTCCTGAGTGACCCAGACTCTCTCCCCTCTGCTTTCAGATCATCTTTAACTTCTATCCACCCTTGGATTACATCGGACATTTCTCGTCTCGACGCCTGCAGCATCTTCAGCTCCAAGCACCAGCAACCTGCGTGGCAAAACCCGACACTACTTCGCACCTGTGCACCCGCTTCCTGTGGGTGAGGTAACTCAGCAACGCCGGTGTTCCTACACTGGTACACACCTCTAGTGTATGTGTCCTAAGTTTTGTCCTTTTAGGTTGAGCGGAAGTATCTTTAAACAGTAACTTTATAACTTTTACGCACCATTGACTTTGCATTGGTGCATGCCTGTGCTTTAAGCGCTGCACCCGAATCCCGTGGGCTTTTCCCGACTTCAGCATTGCTAGTCCCGACTGGTCCCAGCGATTCCCTAGGCCCTAGGCCTAACCACTGTTCAATTGGTATCTCTTATACCACTTTCTTAATATATGGTTTGAGTGGCCACCCGCCCTCATCCATAATTGTGCAACTTGGTATGTTTAACTGTGCTTTTGTTTAAACGCTTGTGCTTCTAGACTCATAAAGAGTGTAGAGGATTATTCTAGTAATAAATACATATGTTGTTATAATATATAACTTGTGTGGTGTCCTTTCATTTGATATTACAGGATTGTGATTGGTAAAACAGCTCGCTTAACACGACCTCTTGCGTTAAGCCTTTAAGGCTGCTTAGTCCATGCTACCCCTAGGATAGCTTGTCTAAAAGGTTGACTTGCAACCAGACACCATAAGGGTTGTTTGGACTGATACAAGGTGGTTCCAGAATTGGAAACATCATATATCAGGCCAACTTCTCACACTCATGTTTCAAGCTTACTTTAAAAAAATAAACCTGTAATCTTGAGCTGAAGCCCTATTTACTTAACAATACCTCCTTCTTCACAGAGCAAATTTAACGCTCAGACTGATGCTGGCACAATGAAATGTTTCTACAGTACAGCAGTGTTTAAAGAAATGATTACAACGGATTATCAAGCACTTTCAGTTTTTCAAGTAAGTGCTATTAGTGGCAGATCATTTTAAGTCTCCCCCAACGCATAAAAAGGTAGTAATTAAGTTTTATTGCTTTTTCAGACAACAACAACCTGCCTCATTTAAAACCCTCTAGCTATGCCTAATAACAGGGGCCACAAGTAAGTTCATGCCATATACTCTCATGATATAGTTGTGCTCTCAAAAAACAAAAATAACTTTATACCTAATTTTGTTATGCCTCGTTCATGTTTTAGGCCTCTCGGTCAACAACGTGAATAAATCAGGCACCTTACAATTGTGAAGAAATATCCTTAAGGAATAACAGGTACACATTGCTTGTCTAAACAGAGAAGACAGAAGGGACACTGTTTAGTTAAAAAGACCCTTTTTTAAATAAGAATTATTTTCTATTTGGTTTCACAGACCCTAGTCACAGCCCTGAAGAGAAGCCATAAAAAGTATTTTGACACATAGTCATCTTCAGGACGTTGGACCTCCCTACTACTGACAGATGTAGTGAGTCCATTCTTTTAAGCTCAGCCTCCATCGACTTCAGCAATGGAGTAAAATTATCCCTGATAATAAGCTTGGGTGAGGCATTGATCATTATTCCTAGATATACTGCCGAGCTAACGTATCTAGAATCAGATTCAACCAGATTATTCTGGGAGCAGATCACTTGGGTCTTCCCCTCGTTTAGCTTATATCCTGAATACCTCCCATATACCTTGGTAATTCCAACCAATGCCTGTAAGGCTGAGGGTGGTTCCACCGTGATAACTGCCAAGTCATCAGCATAAGCCAAAATGTTCCCCGAAAAGTTATATATGTTTCGTGCCATCCCCTTTTTAATAGAGGAAAACATCATTAAATCTATAGAAGTAACATTCATGAATTTTTCTTGGCAGTACGGGAAAGTCAGACGTTCGATACAATTTATGTCCCTCCCACAGGAAAGGGGAGGCCTGGGGGTTCCGAATATAAGGTACTATCACTGGGCCTGTTTGTTAACTGAAATGGCAGTTTTATTTGACCCTGATGAGAATACATTTATTGGGGAATATAGGAATGGAAACCTCCCCTCGATCTATGAATTAATACTAGGACAGGAGGCGACAGGGGTGTTACTAAGAAAGACAGAGAGACGGTATTATAGGAAAATGAGGTACAAGACAATGCATAGTGTCTGGGGGCTCTGGAAATGAATTCTAAAACTGCTAGGAATTCCTAAAATTAACTATTATACCCCTTTGTGGAACTCAGGATTACTCCCAAATCTATGCATGGATGGCATGTGGAAGTACTGGGAGCAGCAGGGAATCTTAACAGTTGGAGATATTATGGAAAGAAAAGAAGTTAGAAGCCTGGGGTATATACAAAAGAAGTTTAACATGGACAGTAATCAAGACTTTAAATATGCCCAAGTTGTCCAGACAATTAAAGCAAAAAGACCACGTATCGACTCAGGGGAAAGATGCAGCATATTGGATTATCTGAGAAAGGGAGGTTGTCGGATTAAAGTTATTTATAAAGATTTACTGGACGGGATCCAAGATGATTTGGAAAAAAATGAAGTCACTTGGGCCACAAAATTAGAAGATCCAGATGTGGATTAAAGTCACTTGGGCCACAAAATTAGAAGATCCAGATGTGGATTCAGATAAAGCTTTGTATCTGGACAAAAGGTTATTTCGCTCCTCTAATTTAAAAGCCCAACATTTTGAAACGCTTTTTAATTTATACTATACACCGGCTAAACTGTTTGAATGGGGTAAAAGGGAAGATAACAGCTGTCCTAGATGCTCGAAAGGGCCGGCCAATCTCCTACATATGTTTTATACACGTGACAAGCTGGGCGCAATCAAAAGGGAGATCGAGTTATTCTGGGAGGGGCTGCTAGGCATGAAGATCTGCCTATCCCCAACCTTAATGATCTTAGGAAGCGAAAGCAAGCTAGCCCTTAAAGAGGAGATAGAAGTCCTGGTTTTTATATCCGTTGCACTTCTCCGTATTCTTATCTCAACCGCATGGAAGGATATGGATGCCCCGTCCTTCCTGATGTGGCTGTCCAGATTTCTGGCATACACAATCTGGAGGCTGCTCTATATGAACTCAAGGGTAGGAAGAAACGGGAGATGCCCCATTTGGATTTAGGCACCAGTCAAAAATTGGAGGAGTGCAAGGATGTAGTAATAAATTGAAACATATAATAATGTGTTTAATGTGTATTTATTATATTATGGCTACGGATGAATTTGGATATTATGAATATCTTTTTTATTGTTCTTCTCTCATTTTATATGACCAGTAGTAATATTTTTGGCTAATATCTGATTTTACCTCTGTTTTGTATGTTTCTGTGCCATTTGAAGTCTCAATAAAAAAAAAGAATTTGAAACATATTGGCACACTTTCACCAACAGGGAAACGGTTTGTTTTATAAAAATTGTATGGCATTTGAGGAGAATAATCGTTTCAAAATGTATATCCTCATTTGCATGAAAACGAATTCCCCCTGTTGGATGGTATCCCACATTTGTTCCATTTAAATAAGTCTTGATGGTTATATGAGGTACCTTATTGTTTTTTTCCTTGACTGGTAATATTTTCAATTGATATATGTATGTGTGTCTCCACTTGATTTTGCACTTGTGAAGTATTCCTTTGTGAAACCACTCCTGGAATTTGTTTTATTTGTGTTTATTGTTCACTTTTGTTAATCTATTTGTCAAATAGTGTAAATTGTGACGTGTTGCCTATCTCCACCAGGAGTATTTCTAAAACATGTATAATACATTTCCAAATAAGGAATAATTAAATGATGTAGACCATTTTATTTGTGATTTTGGTCTTAGTCTGTTCTATAATTGACAGGTCCCGATTACGAAGAACTGAAGAGCTGGCAAAGTATGCAGAAGGACTAGATGAACTACTTTTACTGGACACCTGTAAAAAAATTGCATGGTTAAATAACCTGAAGGAATTGGTTTTCACTTTGGGTCTCAGAGAGGCATGGGAGTTGCAGTCACCACCACCGAAAGATGTCATAAAAAAACTATACTGGGACTGGGTACAGAACAACGTTATGAAGTCTAGGAAATTGGGCTCTCTCACTGACCAATTTTTGTCTATTAAGTGTACGCGCAAAATGGAACCCTTTTTAGATCTAATAACTAAACCATTGGATCGAGCGCTGTACCTAAAATTGCGATATGGGACGCTCCCGGTGTACGAGTTTACGGGTAAATGGAAGAATACAGATGCTAGCTCGTATGGTTGCCCGGGTTGTGCGGCCCCTAAGGAATCGGTGGCTCACCTGTTCTTCGCTTGCCCATCTTACAAAGGGGCACGGAAATTCTGGTTGAAACCCGTCTGTAGGGAACTAGGACTGAGGTGCCATAGCCAGGCATTACGTGTCCTTTCTACAGACTCTTCATCTGCCAGTATGATCTGTGGGGTGGCCAAATTCCTAGGAAGTGCGTGGACGACACGTTGCCGTTTGTTGAAACTTCAAACCGGAAAGTCCACTAGCTAAGGACGATTTTACTGCCAGTGAACTGTGAATGATGTGTCATTGCTCCTACTGTACTATATAATCTTTTATCAGAAGTGAAATGTTTTATATATTGTGTTCTTTTATGGTGAAAATTGCCGAATAAAGATATTCATAATAATAATTGACAGCCAAATTAAATGATCAGCTAGATATTTCACTTTTTTGTAATTTATTGGACCAATCTAGCTGTGTGGTACAGCCCCCTTTTTGATATCAAATTGCATATTAGCATCAGTTGTAAGAGAACACTAGAATTACCATTGTACACTCTTTGCATATGCCCTTAGCCCTCAGAGTCCAAGTTGAGTGTGGCAGAAGGTGTGCATCATCTTGAAAACGGCCAAAGTGGGTAAGGCTGACCATCTGTTCTAGCTACAGGGATACACCAAGATACAAGAGAGTGTTTGTGCAAATGCCCTGCTGACTAGTAGCAACTGGTACTATATTGAACTCTTCTATTTATCCTTTGCCTGACAATTTTGAGTTTTTAAGTGCCCTGCGGTCCTGCAGGGCTTTAGAACTGTTTTCCTAAGGTGGATTTTGCAGTAAAAGACTGTCAAAAGGCAATATATATGGCTAGGACAAGCCTGGTTGGTGAATTTGACATGCACTCCATCATGGTCCACCTCCAGTCTACCACGACCATTAACTATCATAGGCTCTTTGTGCTTTTTGGCTCTATTTTTGTTTAAAACTTAAACAATTCAGAGCCCCCTTATTGGATTCTTGTCATGTTGGTGTCATTTAATTTATTACAGTTTATTTGAATTTTTGTAATTCAATTTGGAATTTTCATTGATTTTCATTTTGATTTTATTGACTTTTAATGTATTGTTGTTTTGGTGCTACATAATTCGTTACACATTGCTCCTAAGTTTAGCCTGTCTGCTCTGTGCCATAGCTATGAGGGCGTTGAGCTCAGATTAATTTAGTGACTAAAAGTGTTCACCCTGATATGGGTTGTGATTATTCCTTGAAGTGAATATTTAATCTGCAGCTTGTATTTGCTCTCCTCTGATTAGCAAGCTTTTATGGTGATATAAACTCACCGAATAAAGTGGTTTTGACTTGACTTGAATAGATCATCCAATTGCTTACATGTCTTCCTGTGTATCATGTAGTTACCTGCAGGGAGCATTGCGTTTTTTGCTGTCCTTGCATTTCTATTGATGCCCCCTGGGGTTTAGTGACCCTAATCCAGCCCACAGTACTGTGTTAGCTACATCATATGCCTCAGTTACTTGCCAGTAGTACTTTTCTAGTCCCGAGTGATGTCTCTGCACCCATCACGGGCACTTGCCATTATGAAGTGCAGATGTCTCAGTAATACAAAGTCCCACTTATTCTGACTAATGCACATTATGAGACAGAAGGCTCAGTCTCTAAATGTACCCCAACACAACAGCATATTCTTGGAGTATCTTGTCGACCCGCTTTGTTCCCTTTCGATGGTACACACTTGCGTTGCGGGTGCCACTGACTAGGCTACATCTCCTACAACACTGCAGACACATGAAGTAAGTATCAGTGGTTTGGCAATTTTCAGTTTGCCAGGGCATTAGTGGGTTTGGCATTAGTGTGGACACTTCCACTGCCATCAGCACTACTCCTCTAAGGCAACAATCCGGTTGTACAGGTACACTACCACTTGGGTGTTGCAGCCTTCCCATTCCAGAAGCATGAAAAATGACCACGCCACATACGTAACTTGTGACTGACATCATTAGTACTCAGAGTACAACATTCAACTGAACTTCTCAATATTTCCTAACCAATAATACCTAAACCTTAACACCTCCCATATTGGTATGTAATTATTTTCTTTGAGTCTGCTCATAGTCTTAAGTCACTACATCTCCCCCATTGTTAAATAAAAAGGTGTAAACAACAGCAGTAGATTTCTTCAATAAGTCAGCTAGGTGCTCGCACTGTTTGGCCAGATCAAGTGGTATGAGGTAGTTCAGATGGACCCTGAGTGGACACTGAGGATACAGGAGTTAATGTTTGATCTAGGCGGGAAGGTGTGGTTGCCCCATCTGGGATTACAGGGGCCAATGAATGCCAAGGTAGATGTCTTAAATGTGACAAATCCATTGTGATGGATTTTCCAGGATGTTGCGCCATTATCATGTATCCCTTGAGCGCCACAACTTTCAGAGGCTTAGCAGCAAATGGAGGATCGTTCTTACGCTAGCTTTTTGTTTAACAAGAACCCAGTCACTTCCATCGAAAACGATTTCCTGAGTTCTCCAACGCTGATCAGCATACATCTTCATTTGACATTTTCAAGTAGTGTCTGTGGCATGAACTTCGTCAGCATTCTGAGTTCTTTCAGTGGTCCACTGTGGTAGTTTGGTTCTTACAGCTCTCCCAAACAGCAAGGTGGCAGGACTCTCACCTGTAGTGGAGTGAGGAGTTATACGAGAAGCATGTAGGGCTTCACATAAGACTTGATTCAACTCGATTTCCTCAATCGAGGCACGTTGGATCACTCTCTTTAGGGTGGCCATAAATTGCTCCACTACACGGTTAGCTTGGGGCCACGAGGGTGTACTTTTTTATGCTTAACATTAAGTCTAGTTAGAAACTCCTTAAACTCCTTGCTATTGAACAGTGGATCATTGTCAGATTTAAGGAGGCTTGGGATGCCCCATATGGGAAAGATGTCCAGCAGCTCAATGACCTTGTCATGAGTTGTTGATGACATTTCCTCCACCAGAGGAAAATGGGAGTACTCATTAATGACTACAATTAAATAAAGTCAACTACAGCCATTCTTTCCCACATGTGTAGGAAAGTCAGACATAGTTAGTGGATGCTGTGTCACCTTAGGGGAAATGCAATTTCATAGATGGAACTCTTTTAGTTCCCTCTCAACTCTTTCGTTCAAGCGTGGAAACCACACTCAATCCCTCAGGGTTCTTTTGGTGGCGACGATGCCACCATGCCATTCATGAGCAGGTTCAATGACTTGCTGTCTGAGACTCTCATATATGATTATCATGGAGCCTCCTTACACAATGCCTTCTTTAGTGACAGAGAGTTCCTCCTGCACATTTTTTTACTCTTGAAATTCAACATCATCACTCATAGGTCAAATACTTTGCCTTTAAAGAAGACTTTAAAGGCAAGCATGTCTTATCGGATTTTGTAGCAGCAAGGATCTGTTTAATGGATATGGCGGCTGTCATGCTGGACGTCACAATGAAGTTGATATACTCTTCAGCTGTTTTGATACTGAGCCATGTTAATGTAATGCAACTCATGAAAAGTTATCTGCAAAGTTTAGGTTCTTGCCTGGCTTATGCACAATTGTAAAGTTGTACTTATGTAAATTCAACATGCACCTCTCAATGCGAGGGATCATCTTAGTTTTAAGGTTTCCAAATGCAGTGGTCGGTAACAATTGAGAAATGCTTTCTGTACAAGAACACATGAAAGTATTTGCAGACCCACACCACAGTCAGATTCTCATTCTCTGGCTGAGAATAGGCCCATAGTGTGTCAGACAAGCTTCGGATGGCATACACCACGATGTGTCACCTAGTGTTTGAATGTACATTTTGCAGAACAAAGATTGCTCCCAGTCCCAAGGGGCTTGCATATACATTATGTAAGCTAGGATCAAAGTAAGCCATCTCAGTGCCATTTTCAATGGTATACTGTATCCTTTTGAAGCTTTGTTCAAATCCAGAGGACCACTGGAATTGGGAATTTTATTTAGTCAGGTCTCTCAATGGGGCACTCACTGAGAAAAAGTCATGGATGTACGTATAACAATGGCTGGCTATGCCCAAGAAGGATCGTATCATAGTGACAACTTGTGAGGGTTTTGTGGTTGACTGTGGTTGTACTTTATCTGGGTCAGGAGTCATTGCCCCTTAAGAATATGTATCGAAATAACTTGAGTGTCGTTTTGAGAAATTCACCCTTTTCAGCACTTAGACCTCCATTTTACCTAACTGCACACTTTCAATTCTATTCTTCAGAATTTATATAGCGTATGGCTACCTGACAGGCCTCCCAGTACTGGGTATCCATGCGTTATATACATTCTGAAGAATAGATGTTAAAGACCCTTATCATGCTCCTTCCATGTGGTCTCAAAATTCCATTATGTCATCACTGTAATTGAAAGAATGCATAACAGGTTCTAGGTATCACATCTTGAAATATTTTTGTAGCAGATGACACCCCAAAACTCAACCTTTTGTATCTGATCAAATCAACATGAGTCTAAAAGGTGATAATATAACTACAGTTTTCTTGCAATTCTAGTTGATGTTATATCTCGTTCAGGTCCAGAATGGGAAAGACTTTGGCTCTGTTCAGCTGCATAATCATGTTTGCAGTGTGTGGATTTGAATGTATTTCACTCTTGATTGCTTTGTTGGCCTGGCGCATATCTACGCATTTTTGAACTGTTCCTCCACTGTCCTTTTCTGGCACTACCACTATAGGCCACACATAAGGGGTGAGACCAGCAGAGCGCTCAATGATGTCATGCTTCAACAACGTTTCAAGTTCTTTCTAGAATGCTTCTTGCAGGTGAATTGCTATTCTTGTAGAGCGGTAGGTCCGGTTTCGACCAAGATACCCTTCGGTATTTGCCCGGCGTTAGCCGCCTCTTATTAACACTCAATATTACCAAACAAAGAGGCAGGCGCTGGAGACTGGAAGGCAGGAAACAGGAGTTTATTTCCGACGGAGCAGAACACGTCAACTCAGAAAACAAGCTATCTTCCCGAGGTGCTCTACCCGCATCCTTGAGGCCTGGCCTCTTATACACAAGTTTATTGCTTTATTACATAAAACACATCTCTGTCGACACTTTGATGTGCGGAAAGACATCCTCGGAATCCCCACTTCAAGCCCGTTCCCACACACATTTACAGCAGAAGTCCCCACCCCGGTCACAACAGGTGTCGATTGTCGCGCAGCTGGGCATCCCGTCGATTCCCGGAATACATGGGGATGATCGGATCTCATGGGGTGGGGGCATTGATCAGTTGTGGATCCTTTGATAGAGGAAGCTTCCTACTGTATGGGGGGGGGCAATAAATAGCATCCGCAGGGCCATGTGGCGGCCTGGGAGTGAGCAGGACAATCGGGCACAGAGGAAAAGGGGGGTTTATCAAAGGATACGGGATCATGAAAGGAATGGAGGGAGGTGTTGAGCCAGGAACAGGATGGGGTTCCGAGGCAGAATTGCGCTGAAGAGGGGTTTATGGCCCAAACGTGTGAGAGCGGGGGCTGTCAGCGCGCAGGGGAGGCCTGCGAGGTTAGGGGAGAGAGAGAGAGACGCGCTGGCTATCGGCAGTGGGCAGAGAGGCCATGGCATACAAAATGGCTGCCACTTACGCGCATGAATGGGCCTAAAAAAGGGGGCAAGATGGCGCCGATAATGTTGATGTCGCAAACTAGATTTCAACAGTCCTCCCTTTTCAACATATCTAGCCAGCTTGTCTAATCGATGTCTATCTTCATCAAGTTCCTAACATCGACATAGTACAATGCTCTCATGCGTTCTTTTTCGAAGTCCAAAGTCTTAGGGCAGATACAGTTTGCACATAGTGAACACAGAGGCAGCAGGCATTGGATCCCTAGGCAGAACCCACATATCACAACAACAGGAATCAGTATAATCGTAAATAACCTCCACCCCCAGTTCTTTACAGTACTCCAGAACCAACCACCAAGCGACCATTCTTCTTGTTCCTGGTGAACTTCTGAGGAAAGTCTGTGGAGGTGTTCAATGGCCTTGTATACTGAGGGTGAATGGTCAGTTATATATGTGCAGCAGCTGGACCCAATGATGCGGCATGCTCCTCCACGATCCGCTAGAACCACATCTAGAACAAGGCGGTTCTGGAGAGCCACCAGGCGGACCGCTTGAAGCTCGGCTGTATTGTTTGTGAGGATGCCAGCTGTAATGTTCATCATTGTTTCAACTGCCTGGGTCAAATGTCGGATGGCACGGCTGTTTGCCATCGTGCCCCAGAGTGGAACAAGTCCCTTCATTGCATCGAGGAACTGTGCCCCGGTGGAGTCGGCTTGCTCAATGTCCTTGGCTCGTTTCTGTCTGTGATGATTTGCTGGAGCCACATAGGTCGGAGGAAGGACGAAGGCGATATAACAGGTGCCCCCCCCAACCTTTGGGGAGCCAGGTGTAAGCCTTTGTACCACAAACAAAGTACATGCTCGGAGAGGAGACAAAAGAGGGTGGATCAGTAGAATCCAGAGTTCTGGTGATGCGGCAAGCGCTGCGGCCTACCAGCTGTGTCCCAAGCCCTTCGATGCACATAAGGCCGGTGACGTTGATGACGGATAGGGCCACAGTCAGGGTGGCAGCTGTTCGTTTCCGAAGGTAGGAGAAAGTGGGTCTGGTCGGATTGTTAAACACTTGCATTTCGATCCGTTCTTTGATAGGGATGTCCATGTGGATAGAGTCGTTGGATGTCAGGGGGCAAAAGTGTGCAGCAGTTTTCCTTGTTTTGTTCTGCCAGACCTCATGAAAGAAGTGTGTCATAGTTCTGCTGGAGGTGGCATTATCCCTATAGCTTTCTTGCAAGAGGATCAGCCAAGCAAGGCAGGAGCCGTGAACTGAGAAGGGTGAAGGGATGAAGGGTATGGAATGTCCAGTGGCGTGGGGTAGCAACCCACAGATCCAGCAGTTGGTGGCATTGGTAGCAAGATTGTGCTGGTGCAGCAGTTGCCTGAAGGAGTTGTTCCAAAACTCCTTACGCCTTTCTCGGAGCTGGGGTAAAAGAGAAATCATATAATGTTCCTTCATTGTGGTAGGCTGTGCAGTGGTCAGGAATGTCTCATGAGCTGGTGTGCTCTCTTCCACAATCCAGAGGGCGGTCATGAGGAGGAGGCAAAAGAGAAGGGCGATGAAAAGTGCAATAGTCTTTGAACTGTGGATTTTGTCAGTCTTTGGGTTTCTGTAGCGAGTCTTCGGTTGTCCGGTTGCTTCCATCATCTTCGTGTCGGGGGCTTCCATCATCTTCTTGTCGGGCGCTTCCATCACCTTCAATGGGGCTCGGTAGCGGGCAGAACCACAAACTTCGTCTGGTTTCTCTCCTGGCAGCCTTAGTAGTGTCAGGCTACAGTTCTGAGAATTATGACTCAGTCAGTGAACTGCTTAGCCGAAGCTCCCTCCTTTCGTCGCAGGTTATACCCTTCTCTGGATGGCACAGTGGGATCGGGAAATTCTGTCAGTTCAAGAGTCTCTTTATCAGGGTAACAGTTCAGGGATGGTCTATCTTTGTTCAGGAGCTCTTCTTGGGTGGCCACGTCTTCGGTCGTCGTCAGGGTCGAGGAGATCTTCTTACAATGGTGTGCATGCACCCAATTGCGCTTTCCTTCCACTCGAAGAGCTGTTCGGGTGGTGATCAAGACTTGCCAGGGGCCCGTCCACCGGGGTTCCAGACTCTTCGCGCGCTGGAAGTTTCGGATCAGTACGAAGTCCCCGGGTTGGATGGCGTGTCCGGGACCCCTGGAAGCATCGGGAATGGCATGCAGCACCTGTTGGTGGATAACAGACAGTGTCTTAGTCAATTGGTACAGGTAATCAGACATTAGGACGTCCGGGACGTCATGAATGGAAGTTGGTTTTGGTGCAGACCAGACGTTCATGGGCCGGCCGAAAACGACCTCGTAAGGTGTCAAGTGATGTTTGGTGGGGGTGGAACGCATTGATAGCAATGCCAGTGGGAGAGCGTCTGGCCATTTCAGTCCTGTGGTAGCCACTATCTTAGCTAACTTGAGTTTCAAGGTGGCGTTATGTCGTTCGACTAGTCCAGCAGATTGGGGGTGGAAGACTGCGTGGAACTTCTGTTTTACACCCAACCCCTTCAAGATGAGTTGGATAACTTCGGCTACGAAGTGGGGGCCATTGTTGCTCCACAAAATTCGGCAAAGGCCGTAGCGAGGGAAGAATTCCTTTAGCAGTACCTTTGCAGTGGCCATGGCAGTGTTGTCACGGGTTGGATAGGCTTCCACCCACTTGCTAAATGCGCACACTACAACAAGTACATAATTCAGGCCTTGGCATCTATCCAGCTGGATGTAGTCCATCTGCAGGACTTCAAACGGATGATTGGAAACCCCAAACCCTCCCCGGGGTACTACAGTTCCTTTCCCAGGGTTGTGTTGCAAGCATATCAGACATTGTTGGACCAGACGTCGGGCAGAGTCTGCGATCTTGTCATTGTGCCAAACTTTGGAGACAAGCTCGGTCATGGGGGCTGATCCTATGTGTGCAGGGGAGTGTGTCATGGTCAGTATGGGGATTAGGTAGGAATCGGGTAACAGCCATTTGTTTGTGTCTTTTGTCCGCCAGCAGCCTTCGTCGTCTTTCAGTCCCACCCATGCCCATTCAGTCAATTCGTGTTGTGAGCTGGCCAGTTGGATGTCCCTAATGGTTTCCCTAGCTTCTTTCCATTTCTCTGCTTGTGACCTGGTCACGTACATGTGTGTCGTCCTATTCTCAGCTGTGGTTCGGGCAGTGGTGTCGGCCAGTGCATTCCCCTGTCCAATGATGTCTGTCACCTTCTTGTGTGCTTGGCATTTTATTACTGCTAGTCGTTTGGGAAGATGGACTGCTTCAGTTAAGGCGGAGACTAGATCTCCGTGTAAGATGGGGGTGCCGTGCGAGGTCAGGAATCCCCGCTCCTTCCAAAGGAGCCCAAAATGGTGAACCACCCCAGGATACATGCTCGTGTGAGGGCAATCAGTTCTGCTGCCTGTGCAGATCGTTGTGTGATGCGGGCTGTCTCTACTACAGTTCGGGCCGTGGTAACTGCATAAGCAGCTGAGGTGGTGCCATCGGGGAGTTTGATGCAAGAACCGTCCACCCACAGCTCTCCGTCAGGGTCAGGGAAAGCTGTGTCTCTGAGGTCGACCCTACTCCTAGTCTGTTCGTCTGTGAGGGTCACACAGTCATGTACAGGGGGCACATTTGGATCGTTCTCTGGTAGGGGTAACAAAGTCGCTGGGTTCAGTGTGGTGCATCTCTTCAGGGTGATGTGGGGTGCAAGCAGAGTCAATTCGTACCCAGTCAGTCGTGCACTAGTCAGGTGTTGCGTCTTGGTCTGGTTCAGGAGGGTATCAACCGCATGGGGTACCAGCACTGTGAGGGAGTTTGAGAGTACGATCCCCTCACTTTGTTGGATAGAGATAGCAGCAGCAGCTACAGCTCGAAGGCAGGCAGGCAAAGCTCTGGCTACGGGGTCAAGAGTGGCAGAGAAGTAAGCGCATGGTCGTTGCTTTGGGCCAATGGACTGGGTCAGGACAGACAAAGCACATCCCTCCCTTTCGTGAGTGTAGAGGGAGAAGGGCTTCGTGTAGTCGGGGGTTCCTAGGACAGGGGCTGAGCAGAGGGCACTTCTCAATTCTATGAAGGAGGATTGGCATTCGGTGGTCCAAGGGAGTGGGAAGGGGACATCTTTAGCCAGTAGAGAAAGCAGTGGTTTCACAATGAGGCTGAAATTTGGCAGCCATTGTCTGCAGAAGGAAGTGAGGCCTAAGAGGGAACGGACTTGTTTCTGGGTTTTAGGGACAGGGGCCTCTAGAATGGTTTGGATTCGATCGGGAGTAAGTTTTCTTCCGTCTTTGGACAAAAGGTGGCCTAGGTAAGTTACCTGGGGTTGGCAGAATTGCAGCTTCCTTTTGGAGACCTTGTGACCATTTTCTGCAAGGAAGTGCAGGAGTTGGATGGTGGCTGTGACTGCAAGTGGAGTGGTGTCGGCCGCCAAAAGGATGTCGTTAACGTATTGTATCAGTACCACTCCATCTGGTAACTGGACTGCGTCCAGTTGTCTCTTGAGGGCCTGACTGTAGATGCTGGGGCTTTCATTGTAGCCTTGGGGTGCTCGACAGAATCTATATGAGCGGGCTTTGAGGGTGAAGTCAAAAAGGTATCGGCTATCTGGGTGGATGGGGATAGAGAAGAAGGCGTTCTTCAGATCAATGACAGTGAAGGTGTGGCCGTAGAAGGAATCAGAGTCAGAATAGTGGTGATGTCTGAGACTATGGGGTACTGAGGTACAACCACTTTGTTGACCTCTCGTAGGTCGATGATGAAGCGGTACGCTTTCTCATCTCCCTCTCCTTGTTTCTTTATGATGGGTAGGATAGGGCTGTTACAGACATTGCTAACTACTTCCTCTACCACTCCTGCGTCTATCAAGGACTGGATAATCTTTACCAATGCCTTCTCGCCCTCTGGCGATATCCGATATTGTGGAAGTTTTGGGAGTATTGCGTCCTGTCGGACAGTTATGTGCACTGGGTCGATCATCATGCGTCCTACGTCCGAGTCAGTTTTGGCCCACAGATACGGGGGCAGAGTGTCAAGTAGGGACGAGTCAGCGTCAGTGATGGAAAGCATGCATCGGGAAGGACAAAGTCTGAGCAGGGTCGGGTTGTCATACAAAAAGACTCGAACTCTATCTTGCGAACACCTAATAGTGGCCCGGAAATGTTTCAATAAGTCAAGTCCCATAATGGCGTCAGAGGTATTTGAAGAAAGCAAAAATGTTGTGTCAGTGATGTTATTTTCTAAGTCAAAGGAGATCGGTGTGGACAAGGGGTTAGTGGAGGGCGTCCCATCGAAACCTATCGATGTTACAAGTGAGCCAGACATGGCTGCCCTTGGAATCAGTCCTTTAGATAACGCACTACGTGTTGCGCCAGTGTCTACCAGAAATGGAGACTTCGTACCCAGGACCTTAGCGGTGACATAAGGACCTTGCTGGTCAACATAGAGCTCGACTGGATCCCTCCCTTGCCCTAGGCAGTCCTATGCGAAGTCGTGGGTGTCGTCGCAGTCAGACTGTTGGTACTGGTTCTGTCGGGGACGGTCAAATGCGTTCGGTCTGCCTGATCTGTCGTTCTTTGTATCATTTGTGGATCCTCGTCCCTGCCCTCTATTTCTCGGACCACCCGCTACGTCTCGGGGGTCCCTATTCTTATTCATCTCCGACAAAACCGGACACTGGGATTTCCAGTGGCCGAACCCCTTGAAAATGCGCATTGGTCTTCGCTAATATCTTTACGTCCAACATAGGGTGCAGGAGTACGGTCTTTAGGGGGTGGGTTCCTAGGGGCATTCGTCTGGTAGTTTCCCTTGTACTGCTCTCGTCCTATAGTCACCCCTTGCAACTGTGCAATCATCACCGTCTCTTTCAAATCCTTTTTCTTCTTCTCAGTTACCCTATCATTTTTGTTTTTCTGATGTTCATAATATCGGGCCATCTGGAGGATAGCCGCGGGTTTGGAGGCCGCCCAACTACTCTCGCTGGCCTGCAGTTTCCGAGAGATCTCCTGCGATAAACCTTTGACATAATTCTGGACAAACAGGTGGTGTCCGGTTGCAGTGGTCATGTTCTGGCCACTGTCATCGGAGAACACCGTTTCAAACCGGGAGAAGTACTCTGATACGTCTTCCTGGGGTTTCTGACGACAGGCCGTTACTATCGACCAGTCTACTTTCTTTTCTGGGATCAGGGTCTTCAGTTTCTGCACAATTTTGTCTGGGAGTTCTAAAATGGATTTCAGAGGCTTCTGTCCAGGCTCTCGTTGTCTGTCTATGCCATCGAGTTGTGACCAGGTATGTCCGAACAGCTCAAGGTGGTCGACTTTCCGGATTTGCTGCCACACATCAGCTGGCAGACATAACCCGAAAAACAAGTCGATGTCAGCTAGGGTCATAATCGTTGAACCTAAGGCTGTACCTAGTTCAGTGTAGAAGGCAGTGGGGTTTTTTCGTAAATCAGGTAGAGATTTTCGGAACGTCAGAATATCCTGCCGATCCCATGGTTGGTAGACCCAGTTGTACACTACCCTCCCTCTTGCATCTTGATGGTTAACATCATCGTGTGTTCCTTGACCTCGTGGGGGGACCCAGTAGGGGGCAGCCTCTCTTATTGGCATCATGGTGCTGGGTTGTTCTATTCGTGGTTCGGTCGCTACAGGTGTTGTAGGTTTAGCTTCCAACCCTTGTTCAGTGAGGTGGCGGAAAACCTCAAGCGTACGCGCAAGGAGGTCCGTCACGTCACACTCGCCCTCATCCCCGATATCCACCTTTCTATACAGAGCCGTTAGGCCCTCGGGACCTTTGTCTCGATATCGGTCCTCATAAGCATTTAGGACATGATAACACAATCGTACGACAAAGTGTCGTCTGTGGCTTCCCGCATATGAGTTGAACATATCCATAATGTGCCCCTCACTCTCCTGTCGTTCTACTAGTGTCCTCACTACCTTGTCAATCCCTGCTCGCTCATCTTTGCTCAACCTGTTCGTTCTCGTGGGATCTGTCTTTCGGGCCTCAAGGTCATCTGACATTGTTGCTTGTGCTGCATCTAGTACAAGGGGTTCGGCCGGCGCGGAGGCCATGGGGACCGAGGCCCTGGTACTACTCTCGCCTGTGCTTGGGGGCGGTGGGTGTTGCGCTGAAGGTTGGGAGGGGGCATATGGAGGGGGCATGTAGATGATCGGAGGACCTAATAAGAGATCATCGTTGGATCGCTGTTTCGAGGGTAATTCAGGGTAGAGCGTAGAGGGTGTTCTAACCGGACACTGACTCGATGTTTCGGTTTCTTGTTTCCGCTTAGCTTCCTCTCTCTCCTTTATCTCTTCTTCTAATTTTCTAGCAGCTAGGTGAGCTGCCTTTCGTAGCTCCTTCTCTAATCTAATTTCATTTCTCTTTTTACGTTGTTCCGTTTCTTTGCGCCACATGCCGAGACTATCGAGCATTGTGGGCGTTGTCTTATTGTTACAAAGGGCTGTTTCTAGCGCGCTTATTTTATCTTCATCGAAGGATCCTATCAGTGGCCACTGACTTTTCTGATCCCTTTTTGTATATTTATGCCATAGCTTGCTATAGGCAATGGCGATCAATCCATGTTTCATGAACATGTCCTTATTAGGGGTGCCTTCCAGTGGAGCTGGATGGTTCATCTCTAATAAGCGGTCCGGGCTGAACCAACTACCAATCAGTGGGGAGAAGATAGGCATGACAGATTACAACGGGGGACAAAGGTCCGCACTACCTATCTTTTCACTACTTGCAAAGACTAGACAGAATATTTCTATTCTTCGTTATTTGCAAGCAGAGAATACCTCAAAAGAACCAATATCGAACAGTCAATGTTCGGACAATCAAACAATCAGTGGGGAGATAAAAATAGGCACAACGGATTACAAAGGGGACAAAAGTCTGCGTTACTACCCCTCACTATCTGCAAAGGAAGAGAGAATATTTCTATTCGTCCTCGTTTGTAGACAGAGAGAATCTCAAGAGAACAATCCTCGAACAAACAATGTTCGGGCAAACAATCAATCAGTGGGGGAGAAAAATAGTAAGGGTGGGCGGGAATCTACGCTCCGTGCACGGAGTGTGCGTAGTGCCGGCTTCTACGCATTTTGCGTAGCAGGCGTAGAATCCGGCACTACGCACGCTCCGCAGACGGAGCGTAGCTGGCCGCCACCCGCCTCCCTCCCGCCCTCCCTAAATACTTTAAATTAATAGTGTAAAAGAATTAAAAGGCACTTACCTTGCCCGCCGCTGCCCGCCGCGTCCCCGGGGCTCGCTATCTTCATTGCTTCCGTCTTGTGTAGTAATGCGCATGCGCGGGCGGCTGCGCATGCGCATTTCTCATGAAGATAGCGAGCCCCGGGGACGCGGCGGGCAGCGGCGGGCAGCGGCGGGCAAGGTAAGTGCCTTTTAAGTCTTTTACACTTTTAATTTAAAGTATTTAGGGAGGGCGGGAGGGAGGCCTGCGGTGCGTAGTGGGGCTACGCGGAGTGCGGAGGTGGGCGTAGTTTCTTGCCCACTTCACGTAGCTCCGCGAAGCCTCACTACGCCCACTATGCCCAGGGTTAAAAAATAGGCACGACGGGTTACAACGGGGACAAAAGTCTGCGTTACCTACCCTTCACTACCTGCAAAGGGAGAGAGAATCTTTCTATTCTTCTCCGTTTGCAGACAGAGATTCTCCAGAGGGAACCAACAATTCGAAGAGTAATACTAGTATTTTCCAAACAATCAATTCGCAATTTGTCGTGGTACACGACCTTACCCGGACCGCATGGACAGTTTCTTGTCTTCCGAATCCAGCGCCCGATCGTCCTCTATTCTCCGTGACTGTCGCGGCACTCCTGATGGTTCCCAGTCAGGACCGCAGATCACTCGAGAGAGGTCTGTTCGGAATCAGTGAAGTTCGGATGATCGGCTGTCAGACGAGGGTCTATCGGACAGGAGCTCTCCCGATCGTTGCAGTCGTTCACTCTGTCGTCAGGACCTCTCCCACTGGATCCACGTGTCACTGATGGGCCCCACGTTTGGGACGCCAATTGTAGAGCGGTAGGTCCGGTTTTGACCAAGATACCCTTCGGTATTTGCCCGGCGTTAGCCGCCTCTTATTAACACTCAATATTACCAAACAAAGAGGCAGGCGCTGGAGACTGGAAGGCAGGAAACAGGAGTTGATTTCCGACGGAGCAGAACACGTCAACTCAGACAACAAGGTATCTTCCCGAGGTGCTCTACCCGCATCTCTGAGGCCTGGCCTCTTATACACAAGTTTATTGCTTTATTACATAAAACACATCTCTGTCGACACTTTGATGTGCGGAAAGACCTCCTCAGAATCCCCACTTCAAGCCCGTTCCCACACACATTTACAGTAGAAGTCCCCACCCCGGTCACAACAGGTGTCGATTGTCGCGCAGCTGGGCATCCCGTCGATTCCCGGAATGCATGGGGATGATCGGATCTCATGGGGTGGGGGCATTGATCAGTTGTGGATCCTTTGATAGGGGAAGCTTCCTACTGTATGGGGGGGGGCAATAAATAGCATCCGCAGGGCCAGGTGGCGGCCTGGGAGTGAGCAGGACAATCGGGCACAGAGGAAAAGGGGGGTATATCAAAGGATACGGGATCATGAATGGAATGGAGGGAGGTGTTGAGCCAGGAACAGGATGGGGTTCCGAGGCAGAATTGCGCTGAAGAGGGGTTTATGGCCCAAACGTGTGAGAGCGGGGGCTGTCAGCGCGCAGGGGAGGCCTGCGAGGTTAGGGGAGAGAGAGAGAGACGCGCTGGCTATCGGCAGTGGGCAGAGAGGCCATGGCATACAAAATGGCTGCCACTTACGCGCATGAATGGGCCTAAAAAAGGGGGCAAGATGGCGCCGATAATGTATGTCGCAAACTAGATTTCAACATTCTGCTGTGTCACTGTACAACTTGCCGGATGTCTTTGTTGATATGAAGTTGCACCTTTATTGTTTTGAGCTTTTCTAGGCCATGAAATAACAATGAGAACTGACTCACAATTTCAGATTGTGTATGTCAGCTATAATTGAAAGATATTAGTCTCATGTCCGCAGCAGGTGCAAAACTAAGTAGACGTGCACTGGATGAAGTACCTTGAAGAATATGAATTGGGGCTTGCACAGATGTCTTTTTATGTCATAAGGTCATCGTGAACGATCCTTGACTCTGCAAAGGTTTTGAACCATCCAATGTTTACACCTTTGAGTTTGATGCATTGAGCTGTGGTGCGGGTAGCAAATTGTTAAACTGTTCAACTGACATGATGTTGATTGATGCTCCACTGTCAATTACAAAGGTAATGGGGCAACTGTTGGCCTTTAGTGTGATCTTGGGGCAGTGTACATATGAATTAAGTTTTCTCTTTGACTCACATGTTTTGGTCATTCATTCATCTTCTTTGCAAGCAGCCAAACCTATGTCTGCATGATGCTTTTTGGCAGATACAATCAACACACATTCACCCTCTTCATTGTCACTCGCTTGTGACACAAAGAAACATTTGTTGGATGAACTTAATGACAATTGACTTTGTTTAGTTTCTATCTGTCACAATTGCGGTTGCTTTTTGTCTTTGCAGATGTGGTGAGAATGCTTTTAAGACTTTTTAGCATCCATTTTCTCATCTCGCCGTAATGCACTTGATTTGTCTTTTGCTTTGAAACCATTATGAAGGAGTTTTCCTTACTGCAACCTTTGCACATCTGTCCAATGGCTGGACATTTACTTTCATGTGCAAATGAAAATCCACATTGGAAGCACATCTTTCCTTTTAGCATGTCGGCTTCCATGCAACTACTTTGTGCTTGAGTTTGCTCTTCATAATTAACACTGATTCACTCTTTGCTGTTCCAGCTTCCTTGTCGGCAGCTAGCAGATCTACTCTTTCCTTGTGTTTTGTGGCCATTAGTACTTTTTCTGAACTGAACAGCTTTCGCAACATGCTTCTTCCGAACGACTCTGAAAGCCTGCAATCAAATACTTATATTTAAAGAGACAAGGGAATCCGTAAGGTATAGGTAATTCTAAAGGAACAAATGTCCTTTATATGCAAAATAACAGAAAACATTAGTACATGGAGATACAATGAAGTCTATGTTTAGTATCCAAATGGAGAATCATATGCATTTATTACTTTAGAGTAAAAACCATTGAAGTGGGGGAAAAAGCAAGAAGGAAGTTCATGTCACAAATAATAGTAAGTACCTATGCTCACATGAACAACTAGACAATTACAACAATTTGAGTCAATGTACTGTAGTCAACGACATATCAATCCCTTAACTGGGTGCAGGGATCATCATCAGGACATAAAAAGATGTGCCTGAGACAAAATGCCTGCCAGTCAGCTAATTCTGTACTAACAATCAAAAATCCTCGCTCCCTGTTTCCTCGTGTCCCCATTTGACATTAGGTGCTCAATATTACATAGGGATCTGGAGAACGTCCTTAGAGCCGTACACAGGGACAAAGCTGTGGCTGCCCTGTGTCAGCGAGCTTAAAAGAGGGCCTGGAAGGAAACAAAAAGGGCACTGGGAGACGACTCTTGGGACTAACTTCTTCAAGCTTGCGCCCAATCTTAGAGTGCCCTTTTTTAGGAGATTGATAACCGCGTTGTGTTTGCCTTAGATGATAGGAACACAGTTTGCTTCCACATTTTTCCTGAAGATTCGGTCAATTTTTTATTGGGTCTATAACTCAGGTTATCTAGTCCACACTGAGCAAGGCTTTGGACCCCTTTTAAGTTTTCCTAATATTGTGTTTGCCCTGGGAGATGTCCACAAGACATCCTCATTTGACTGAGGATCTCTTGTGGACATCTCCCAGGGCAAACACAATTTTAGGACAACTTAAAAGGGGTCCTCCTGAACAGAGCACCCATGACCAATGTCTAAATCTTCATTTACTTTTTTAATAAATAAATGGTAGTGTAGTATGAGGCACTTTACAAGGCCTTTATGGCCATTTCATCTGCTTTTGAATCAGTCAACAGATTCAAACTTTGGTCTCTGTGGATTTCAATTGGAGATGATCTAGACATCGTCTTTTTCCTTTGGACCTGTACAAAGACATGCCTGCTGCTGTAAGATATGGTGTCAATGGTCAGTGCACCGACAGTTTCAAGTTTAAAAGAGGAGTTAGACAGGGCTGCATTCTAGCACCATTAGTATTTACTCTTCATGCCGATCACCTTGAACCGGCCCTAATTCGGGAGGCTACAGACTTGCCCTCAGTTGATGGTAGATTCATTCTGGCTTTACTTTATGACAATATCATGGTATTGTTAGTTTACAAGCCATTGGTCTAACGCACCTAGTATTATCTTTCAAATCATTTATTATCTCTCTGGACCTTTTGGTCAACTCCTCCAAATCCCTTTTCATGGTGGCTGGTCCTACGTCCACTTACCATGTAATGAGTGATGCAAATGTGAGGTCATAAGCAGTGCATTGTGGGGCGTAAGTTATAGTTAGCTCAGGTAACTATAGCTCTTGAATTTTAATGCTTTTGTACAAGCAAAATCTAACAATAACGTCTCTGGAACTTTTTGGGGGGGATTTCTAAGGCTATTTTAATTTCATTTCCTAACTATACCACTCCTGTAACCTTTGTTTTTTTCAGTGGATTTCTAAGTTTAAAAAAACGTCAAAAAAGATGCTCTTTGAATGCACTGTGGGGGGGGGGGGGGTTGAATGCAGAGCCTTGCATGGCACTGTGCTGCCCGCACCCAAGCTTGTTGCTCCTGCCAGCCTCATCCTTGTCATCCATTGACCAAGCTCATGACCCTACTCACTCATTACTGTTATGTGTGGCCATTGTTATGCCACTGATGGTTAGCTTGCGGCCCCATCTACCTCATCCTAACCTCAGTTGTCTGAGTCCATGCACCAGCCCCTCCCTCTGCCCCTGCATGTTCCAATGTGCTGCTCAGCTCTCCATTTAGCTTGATTTCATGTGCCCATTCCCCCTCCCTGTGTTCCTTAATTCAATGCCCTATCTTTGCTCTCCTGCTTAGCCTCTGTGCTTAACTTGCTGCCCCTACTCTCCTTCCCTTTGCCCTCTGATGTCTCTGTGCATTGCCGTGCTCCCTCCTTTCTGCCCACCATATTCCAAGGACCTGCCGCCCTCCTATCTACTCTTAGTGTTCTATTGAGCGGCCACTTTCCCTTCCACCTGCCTAGCATGGTCAGTTGGCTGCTGCCTGTCCCTGCCACCTCTACTCTGACTATCCTATTTCCATGCCCCTATCTCCTCCCTCCTGTCCTCCATGGTCCATTTTGCTACCACTCCCTTCTGCCCTTCATGCTCTGGTGGGCTGTAACTGCTCCTCCTGTCTGCCCTGAATGGTCTGTTGTGAAGTCCTTTCCCCTGCCGTCTTTTGTCTGCGTCCAGTTCCTACCCCTCCCTTCTATCCTCCATCGTCCTTTGTGCATACCCATACCCCCCTCTTGCCCACCATGGCCGTTTTGCTGCCACTAATCCTGACACTTGCCATGCATGGTTGTCTTTCTTCCACAGCGCCTCCCGCCTGCCCTGTGTGGTCAGCTTGCTGCCACTGGCCACCTCCCACCTTCCCTCCGTTGCCTGTGTGTATGCAATTATATTTTCATTTTTGCCATCCATGGTGTGATGTGCTTCCAGGGCCGATCCGGCCTGCCCTTTATGGTCAGTTAGCTGCTCCTGTCCTGCCCCCTTGCCCCTGCCCTCTATTTTCCATATGCAGACCCCTATCCTTTCCCTCGTTCCTTGTCTAGTCTGCTGTTGTGCCCCTGCCACCCCCTCCAGCCTTTCATGGTCCGTTATGCTTCAACTGTCCTTATAGTCTGTCCAGTATGGTCATCTTCAGGCCCTTCCCTCTTTACCCTCTGCTCTCTGTTGTCCATGTGCATGACCCTTTTCCCTCCCTATTGCTTTTCATGGTTCGTTATGCCGCATTGCCATCCCGCTTGTCCTGTGTGGGTGGTGTATTGTGCTGCTGCAACCACAGAAGATTGCTGTGGAAACATCAGTTTGGTGCTCCTGCTCACCTCCCTCCTGCCCTCTATAATACGAGCCAATATCCCTACCCCTTTCCTTCTGTCCTCTGTGATTCAATGTACTTTATTTGCCAACATTTAGAACTTGATAAGAGGGAGATTTTGAAAATAAAACCTCAGGAATTGATTTTCCCCATATACTCACACTGAAAAAAGAAGAGATTTTAGGTAGGAGACCGATAAAATTAGGCCCTTTTGGGCTTAAACATTTTGGGAGTATCCTGTCTGAATCTGGTCTGTTGGAATGTATTGTTGTATTGCCACTGTCTCTTTCATCTTCCCTCAATAGTCTTTCATATTGCCACAGCCTCTCCTGCCTGTACTGCATGGTATGTTTGTTGTCCATGCCCCCATTTCCCGTGCCCTCCATGGTCCGTTGTGCTGCCACTGCCTCTTCCACCTGCACAGTGTAATCAACTTGCACCATCCTCCACGAGAGGGTCTTTTTACCATATAAATTATGGTTGTGCTCTAACCAACTAAAATGAGAACATATTTGCTCAGTTTTCAAATAGCGACAAAGTACTTTTAAAAGATTTTTGCTATCCTTATTTTTTTCTATCACTTGATTATATGTTATACTTAAGGGGAGAATGTGGCGTTACGGCCAGAGCTGTGGACTTTGCAACTGGGGAACCAGGTTTGGGTTTTACTGTCAAGTCGACATCCTGTGATTCTGGGCAAATAAATTAATCTCCCCATATCTAAAACCAAAATAAATGTGTCTTTGTGTATTATAACTGATGCTCTTTCAAAGCACTCCTATACCTTCGGGTCAAGCCTGTGCTACATAAAACTGCAAAAAACAATTAAGTGGTTTATTTACAAACCCCTTGTGCTGCAAGAACGACCCAACCTAAAACTGACACACCAGTGGTGCAAGGGGCTTGTAAATAAGCCCCTAAGTGTTTTGCACACGTCTGTCATCCGGCTATACTTGGGCTACATTTGGGTGTTATTTGTGCTCTTTTTTCTTTGGTGGCTGTTAGATCTGGGGGTCTCTAGTTGGCAATGGTTGTCACCTTTGTCCGAATAGGGACCCTTACTTCTAAGTCAGGATAAGGGGATTACACTCCTTAATAACCCCTGCTCACCCCCTTGGTAGCTTGGCACGAGCAGACAGGCTTATCTCAGAGTCAGTGGTTTAAGCATTTGTGGATATACACATAAATACAGTGAAAACACTACAGATGGACACAACACAGGTTTTATAAAAATAAGTATTCTTTATATAGACTTAGCACAAGACCACAAACGACAAACATCCACAATACTACACTTAAGGTTGCTTAAAAGATGATTAAAGTCTCTTAGTTCAAGTTGAGGGTAAATGCGACAAAGTTCTCAACAAAGTACCTGGATGCGTGACGCAAAGTAAACAAAAGGCTCGCAGAAGGGGAGATGCATCGGTTCCGTGACCCGGGGGAACGGTTGCGTCCTTGCTCAATGCTTGCGCAGAGTAGGGGACTCGTCGTGAGCTTTACCGGTGCAGAGGTGATGCGTAGATTTTCGGCCTGTGGGCCCGTTGCAGTGCGCAAGATGGCTCCTTGATGCGATGCGATGATTCGGTTGCGATGCGAGAAGATGGCGCCCTTGATGCGGCGATGCGATGATGTTGCGATGACGCCCTGGCAGCCTTGCGACGACTCTGTACTTTGGAGCCGCGACAGGCCCTGCGACGCGCTTCTCCGGTGATGCCATGACGACTCTCTCGATGCGACGAGCTTCTCCGGCGATGCGACAGCAGACAGCTTCGATGAACACACTCTTCCAGGGAGATGCCACGAAAGCTCGTTTCTCCGGCGATGCGAGGATTTCAGCTGCGGTGGCGACACGCTTCTTCTTGATGCGTCGCGCTTCCAGCTCCCAACGGCACGCAAGTGACTGGAGTCAGAATTCCCAGCAAGGAAATTCAGGAGGGAGCTGGAGGTGAAGTCTTTTGGCCCTGAGACTTCAGCAGAAGGCAAGCACAGTTCAAGCCCTTGGAGAATATTCTGTAGATGAATGAAAGTCCTTAAAAAGTTCCTTCTCCTTTCCCTTGGCAATGAAGCAACCACTGCAGGCCAACCCAGCAAACAGCACACTGGCAGACGGGCAGTCCAAACTCCTGCAGCTTCCTTGGTTCTTCTCCTTGGCAGAAAGGTTTCTTGTTCCAGAAGTGATCTAAAGTCTGTAGGACTGGGTCCCAATATTTATACCCCAAAATCCTTTGTTCTCTGAGGGCACAGAGGCCTCTGCCTAGTTCAAACCCGTTCCTGAGTACTGTGTTTACATGACTCTTCTCTTCCTTTCACTGTGCAGGGCAGAAACATCAGACGCCCCACAGGAGGTGGAGCCAGCACAGTGGAGGGAAGATGCAGCTCTGGAGCTCTCTGTTGACATGATTCCTGCTCTTCTTTCACAGTGCAGGGCAGAGACTTCAGACAAGCCACAGGGGGTGGAGCCAGCATTGTAGAGGGAAGGCCCAGGTCCCAGGTGCAACTCCCCCCTCCCATCTGGGTGCTGATCTCTCTATTCACCACTGGGCTGCCCTAGCCTGTCTCCTAAAATTCCCCAGCCCTGTCGCACACAAACCCAGACAAGGAATACACAAGTCAGCAGAGGCGGGCTCAAATGGTTAGGCAAGCAAATGCCTTCTTTCTAAAAGTGGTATTTTCAAACACAGAATATTAAAATAAACTTTACTAAAAGATGTATTTTATTATTCTGAGTTCAGGCATAGTAAATTCGAATTTCTACCATGTTCCCTGAGTCAGTTAGGATTGTAGGAATGTCACAATGTTAGCTGCCCATTCTGGCCTATGAGAACAGGTAGCCTTCAATAGTGAAAAACGAAAATGGCTGTAATTCACTATTAGGACATGCTACACACACCAGAGCATGTCCTACCTTATACTTACAATGCACCCTGCCCTTGGGCCTACCATAGGGGTGTCTAATATGAAGCAAAGGGAAGGTTTAGGGACTGGCAAGTGGGTTTTACTTGGCCAAGTCGACATGGTAGTCACAGACTACACACAGGCCTTGCAATGGCAGGCCTGAGACAAACTTTACAAGCTGCTTCTGTGGGTGGCACAACCAGTGCTGCAAGCCCACCAGCAGCATTTGCTCTACAAGCCCTGGGCACACCTGGTGCAGTGTAGTAGGGGCTGACAGTAGCTCAAATAACCCAATCATGGAATAGCCAATTAGTATCCCAATTTAACATAGGGAGCACTTGCACTGTGGCACTGATTAGCAGTGGCACAGGGACCAAAACATACAACCAGCAAAAAAAACCAGAGGAAGCAATCGGTTAAAAATAGAAGGGAGACTCACGCCAATTATGTCAGGTCTAACAGTGGCCATTTTGGAAGATTTATTTGTTATAAAGGTCCCTAATTTCCTCATTTACTGCAGTATTCTCAGTAAAAAATGTTTTCAGCTTTCTACTTCAATTCCATCAAGATTTGGCCTCAGCGGTGTTGCACGACGCAGAATTCCATGAAGTAGCAAATAAACTCTGCCGCTACGTGTAGTTTCGCTGGCTAGTGGATTATCCTGGCATGCCTGTTCGCGCTACAAAGGAACATGGAGTGTGATCTTGCATTCCAGATTGCATGCAAATGGCACCAAACAGTTCTTATTTGCATTCTCGCATTCCAAATAACACATGAATGGCACCTTGCATCCGCATAAATGTGTCCATCTTGTTTTTCTGCCCTGTGTTATGATGCTGGGCCTAAATCTTAATCTCTGTAATCCTCCCCCTTTAAAAATGATCAACCCTCACTTTTATTTGTTATATTAGTTTGTGTCTTTGTGTTTGTGTAGTTTATGTTTTTAGGAAACAACATTAATGTTTGTCATAACTTTTTGTTTGCTTCCCCTTACGTCCATAGTTCTTTCTTCTTTCCTTTTTTTTCAAACCCACCCTGCGCCATGGCAGAGGCAGGGTGGCTACACTAAGGGCCTGTGCTGCTGCCCAGTGTTCCAGCCCCTGGTGATCTTTGGTGAGGAGGAGGTAGCAGCAGTGTTTTTCGTGCAGGACCAGCACCCCTCCATGCTGCCAGCAGGTGGCAGGTCCTGTAATGGACACCCCTTGTGGCAGCATCGGCTACACTGGGGTAGGGTGCATCAGTACGTACGGTGCACCGAACAGGTTTGGCGCACTGTCCAGCAGCTGATATCCTGGTCCGGGAACAGGAACTGCTCAATCTGCTAGGCGTCGAGATTTCAGTGCTCAGTGAATATTAATTATTTGTTGTGTTTGTGCTCTACAATGCTAACTTTTTTTCCAAATACCATTTTGCTCACATACAGAGATGAGTTACGCTTAGTTTACATTTAAATATTATTGTGTGATCCAGTTTCTAGTTTCTGCTAGGCAGGTGCTCAGCGCTACCTAATTGTACTCACCAGTGGCGCTAACTTTGGCTGATTAATTAAGAAGTCATTTTAGACTGTTCGCCTGTCACTATAGTGAATCCGTGATATCACTGAGTAACACGTTTTCCCTATGACTTTGTTTATGTAGCCTATACAGAGACGTGTAGAATGGATCTATGCATTGCAAAAAAGGGAGACTGATTGGTCTATCAAGTGAGTTCAGAAATGGGAATTAAATCAAAGGTCATTCAATGCAGTGCATTAGTTCCAAACATAGCTTTCCTTAAGGAAATGTCAAATAGGGATTTCAGGATAAGTATGGGCAACTCAACAATAGTCAATAGACTCAAAGCTACTATTATAGGCGATCTGTTTTAGAGAAGTACAATATGACTGCATTTGCTTGTCATCAAAATGTTGTGGAGATTAACGGAATAACTGATTTTGTTTTGTCTTCTTCATTTCTTACATTAGCATCCAAGGGCAAGAAGAGGGACGTTTAGGAGACAGGTCCAGCAGTAGCTGGTCAGCTGGCGCTGACACCCAGCGCCACCGCTGAGGGCTCTTCTAACCCTAGTAAGTTCTTTTATTTATTACTATTATTTCACTAATGGTTGGTTTTATGGTTGGTGTGGGCTTAGGGTAGAATCTTGGGCATTGGAATGTAAGTGCTGGGTTCCAAGAAGGGAGTTGCTGCCTGGAGGCTGGTTTTGCTTGTGAGAAATAAAATTTCTCGGACACCCTTACCTGCCGTCTTCCGCTCATATGGCAACGAGGATGAGCTATGAACCCACTCGTTTAAAGCACAATGGATTCAATTTTTGTTTCATTCCTGTTATCCCTGAAATATCTTCCTTTCTTCTTCTATTACATGGTTTTCTGTTTTGGTAGATTACTTTTTCTGGTCTCTCCTTTACTCTCTAGTTCACTTATCTTCTGCTTTGTTGGTAATCTTTTCCTCTCTCCTATATATCTTCTGGTACTCTAAGAGTAAGAATAAGATTAATACATTTTGGAAGATTGTAAGGCCAAGTAAGCTAGTATTATAAATAATATTCACCATGCATGTTTGTTGAGAAGGCTTTGTTTTCCCTGCTCATGCTCTAACAGTTGAGATCACAAGAGAGTGGCCATGGTATTCTTGGACATGTAGTGTGCTGCTGTCTCCTTTATTTATACAGTATACCAGCAGTTTCCCATAACAGTGCAGCATGGCTGGGAATAAAGTATGAAGTCCAATTGTGTTTGCCAAACAACACCATATGTGTTTCCTTGACCATTAATCCACCCCTGGCTTGCCTAACATTGTAAACCAATCAAATGCCCAGAGTGAAATTTATGTTAGAAGATTCTGCAGTGCTAACTGAACTGTAGTGGTGTGTTGCAGTAGTATTTGGGGTAGGATATCTGCCATCTAAATTCTATATATTTTTTATTCTAGCCATACCAGTGAACACCGGTAATGCCAGCTACAGTGTGCTGCAGAAGGAGAGTCAGTTGGAGGAAGAGAAGTGGCAGCGGGGACAGGCAATGGAAAGTCACATAATTTCTTGCAATTTCTATTCTCACTAGCTAGTATCAGGGCACCGTCAGCATGTGACTGTGACCCCCCCACGTTACAAGCTGCAGTGATGGTTGAGTTATTACAACCTCTTCTATCTGCAACTCGCCAAAAGCTCACATAATGAGCGTTGATGGCTTGAGGGAAACATGAAAGAACAGAAGGTTAAAAGACAGTAAATGACATATGAGTGAAATAGTGGGTGGGTAAAAGAAGGGTGGGTAGGTGGGTAAAGGGATCGATGGGTGAAATGATGATTTGAAGAAAGGGTGGATACTGAATGGATGAATATTGGATTGGAAATTTTGGTGAAAGACTGGATGAGAGAAAGTAAAGCTTAATCGTGGTGGCTATGGGTGAATTAGAATGAAAGGATGAATGAATATTTATTTTGTTTAGAGGAATAAAACAAGGCAGCTCTTCTCATGAGGAGCATGCTGCTCACCTACTTTGCTTACTATGTTTATGTAGAGTTATCTAAGCTATGATATGAAGTGGGAGTATTTTATTTATTCTACTTCTTTGACTCTCTGCATTTGTTAAGTGAGCCAGATGTATCCCACCCATTATTTATCAACCCTCTCCACTACAATTTTGCCACCAATGACCGAAGTGCAATACAGGCCAATTTGCGACTACAGTGTAGGCTGTTCAATGTGCTTCAGATAATGTAGCATTTACAATCTTTTCAATGCATTGCAAACCGAATACACAAGGTGTGATTTACCTTCACCCACTCAGTCACCGCTTAGTACTTCCCCCGTTAAATATTTCCTAAGAGCTTCGGTCCCAGCCTACCAAATTGGAAAATACATTATTGGTATGCGCCACATTTCCTTTTATAACCATGTGAAGTCATGTGATTCCAGAATATAATGTATGGTTTCCCATTACCGATTTATTTTTCACCTGTTCAGATTTTTCCCTTTTGAATTGTACAATGACTGAATAAACCGAAGATGTCGAATTGATGATCAGTGTTGTGGTCTCTCGATTTAATATCAAAAAAGCTCTACCGTGATGGTTTAATCCCTCTACCCTACCCTGCAGTAGAGTAAGTCAAGTTTCCTTTTGTTGCGATCTCACCAGCAAATTAATTTGTTGGAAATAATGTGTAGCGGTGGGCAAGGCCAGTGAGTAAAGTGAAAGTAAGTGCATGATTTTAAGTCAAGTTTTGCATATGGGGTACACAGCGACAAATGTACCAAATACAATCTATATAGCCTATTCTTTTCCCTATGGTGCAGTCCTTCATTTTCCCTGTCTACAGCAGAACGGATCATATTAATATCTGAATTTCATACATGAGGTGTGTGATGTAGTATCTTATTTATTGCGGCAGCCCCCGATATCATAAGGACGTGGTTTTCTGCGCCGGTCTTACATGAAGACGATAGCAACATATATTGAAGGAAATTGTGTATGCCTGTATAGTGGCTACATTTATGAACCCCTGTATCAAGATTAAATACATTGTGCCATATATCGTCCACAACTTTCCATGCTTATAAGACATTGAATAACTTTTTAAAGTGGCCACGTTTATAAACTCCCATACCCGGATGACTGACTTTATGCCATAGATAATTTTCCATCTTTCCCTGCATCTAACTACATAAACAAAACTTCTATGGTGGCATTTATGGACCATTTCAAGACTATTGTGTTTTATATGGACACCAACTTTTAAGAACATATTGTTGCTTTGATAGTTTATCAATACACGGAGATGTATTCCATCCTTTGCTGTCAGTAGTAGTATCCAGTTCACATATATCAAATTTTAGTGCAATAGACGGTAGCCTGATGAAGGCAGCAATGCCGAAACGCGCGTAGTCCACATCTACCGCATTGCCTCCATCAACTCCACGTCTATCATATATCACATATGGAATCAATAAATTTATATGAATTTTGTTAGATGTATGTATCTATTTATTTATTCTTTGAGATGAACAAACTCCTATATATACATAAAAATAATGAAAAAAATTAGAATTTAAAACAATATTAAGTCATATTGAACAATAAAATGAAATATATTTTTCTAGACTTATTGGTTTATATATATATATATTGTTTGTTAATTGGATTAGTGGTTACTTTCTACAGAGAGATTTAGAATATTCTTTGTCAATTGTTTGATTTAAACTAACGGTAGACCTTTATTTATTGTATTTATTATTCATCTTCCGCTTTGGAGTCATAGTAAAAAGAGAAATGCATTTGGAGAAAATTAGGGACATTGGAATAAAAAATTGATGATTGTCAACTACAGCTGCACCAGGTGTAGACAGTAGCAAAATGCCTAAAGCGCTGGCTAGCAACAAGGATGGCTTCACTATTTTAGCACAACACATAACTTGTACTTTATAGTGCATAATGCCGTAATCAATAATAAGAGGTCATTTATTTTTCTACTCAAAGTATCTGTTTATAGTTACTTGAAATTCCATTAGAAGAAAAAAATGATCTAATTTCAAGATTTTTATTTTGGTGTTGTTCTGCCTTTTAATACATTTCTGCCACAGTCAGTATTTCATATGCAAGCATGAGTGGTGGAACCATAAAAGTGACCTTGTGACTCTCCTAACCATAATCACATCAAATTCCAATGGCCCTAAGGAACAAGCAATGTACTGCTACTGTGACAAACAGTAATTTAGAACAATTGTTTGCTCAGAGCATTTTTAGCAATTTGTCTTTTTAGTTTTTTTCAATGTAGCTGCTCCTGCTGGTGAAGTTGTATCACCCACCAGACAGGAAATAGTGGCACATCTGCCGCGGCACAGGTTGCAGTGTATCCAGCAAGCATACCAGCAGATGGTGGTCCTGAAAGAAGAGGTGGAGGAAATAAATGCCTTTCAGCCGGGCCCAAGTGCAGCTGGTTCCCCTCCATTCTCCCTGCCATCCTTTCACCGTAACTATCACCAACTTATATCAACTGTTGTGACCCAATCTCGCACAACACAAGGCCATTGCTGTCCCACATCCTGGAGCGGCTGGACTCCATTGAGAGCCGGCTCACCACAATGGAGCTGAGCCTGGACCAGCTCTGGACTGACATCCAAAATTACCTTTTTTAGTTCGATTTGACATTTTATGTTTTGGTCAGAGGGACTTGTTGTTTTTGGGGCTTGGTCAACAGGGTGGAAAGGAAGTTGGGACTGAGTTTGACTTTCTTTGGACATTTTGCATCTAGGGACATTGTGGCATGGGTTTGTTTGTTTGGGAGAGAGGTGGGCATGTTTTTTGGGTGGGCTTCTTTGTAAAAAAATAAAGGGGGACACAATTTTATATTATTGAAATGTAGGCCTGAAGTAGTTTGTTTTACTTTTACTTTGCACTGCTGCCATCAGCATTCACACAGCCTATTATGTTGCTTGTAAGAGAGAGTGTAGCTCTTAGTTATAGAGTTAAACTTCTCTAACTATCTAGACCATTAGGGAGAATGCTGCCATGATTTATATTGTCTATAAAAACCTAGATAAACAATAGTAGCTGTTAGTTACTTACTGTTAGAAATTGGATCTCTGGTTGGCTAAGGCTTACGCCAAAGCCAGGCAGAGACCACCACTCTAATCAGGGCAAGGAAGTTACACGCCAAAGATTACCCCTGCTCACCCCCTTGGTAGCTTGGCACGAGCAGTCAGGCTTATCCCGGAGGCAATGTATAAAGCGTTTGCGCAGCACACACACAGCAACAGCATACCAAGCACAACACAAAAGGATCTCCACACAAGGTTATATCAACAATAGCCTTTGTGTTATCATACATCAAATTAGAATAGTAATCACACAATATACACTGTGCCAACTGGCACTGGGCAATATTTACAGGGGATTCAATAGACATGACAGGGCCACTTAGACCACTATCAGAACCATCACAAGGTGAACTTAGTAAACAAAGAACACAACCAGCAATTACTGGCAAACACTGTACTCAGAATCATCCTGTAACACAAACCATATTGTGCACAGTATCACTTTAGACGTGAATTATATTCTGTGCCAACCTCATAAGCCTAAATATATTAGACCATAACCTCCTAAGCATAACTTACATTAGGGGCATAAATCACAGTAGAGAATAACTCAAACATAAACACAGTATGCAAAACCTCATTTAGAGGCATAAATCAGGGAGCGTAAATCACAATACATGAATCAAATTTCCTAGCACCACATAAATCACATTGGGACCTGGCGCCCTACAAACCTAACAGTCCCCCTGGCCAACTGGCCTTCTCAAAGAGGGCTCAAATGTCCTATGTCCAAATGTCAGGGCGGCTGCCAATGCAGCAGAATCCACATGCGCAATTGCGCTGGGGCAGAGGAGTGCATCTTGCTCCTACCTCACTACAGAAATGGTCCCCAAAGATCTGTTGGCCTAAACATTGCAGCTGACGCTACTTGACGTGCAGCTGTAATGCAAGGTAGGCCTGACACTCACTGTGCCCTCTGAACAGTATGCCAAAAACATTGCAGCTGCTAAGCAAACTAAAGGACCCTGGAGCAACTGTGCCCCTTCGGCCCCACTGGGCCTCTTTTAACTCAATGTGCCCCCATCAGGCAGACAGGGCACTGGCACTACCCGTGCCATCTGAGCCCCACTCCAGGACTCTTTAAAATGAAAGGGCACCCTTCATGCAGCTGTCCTCTAGCAAGCAGGGCAGCTGCACAGAAATAGCCATGCAGGGAGGCATGGGAACTCCTGGGCCCTATAGACCCCTGCGGTGGCCCCAGAAACACTGTGGCTAGTGTTGGAGCGGCCCGCTTGCTGGCAGATCCACTCAGGATACCCCAAGCACAGGCAATGTGCCTCGACGGCACCACAACCATGGAGAAGCCCAACTAACTCATCAGGCTTTCTCTCCTCTCTTGTGGCGGCATGCGGGAATCCCTCAGCTCACAGGAGCCCCGCCTGGAGTATTGCGTGGTCGCTGCCTGCTCTGGCCGTACTCCTCCCTTCACCCGGGCCCCATCCTGGGACCCAGGACTTCGATGGGGAGCCCCCAATGCTCCAGACTTCCTCCTGTGAACCTCCCAGCATGGGGTGGGCTCCCACCTGGGTCTTGGAATCCGGCGTTTCTCTTTCGGCTTCACTGCACTTCCGCTTCCATCCGCAAGGCCCCGCCCACAACCAGGCAAGGCCATAGCTATAATTTATTTTCTCTTGGCGGCAACGAGGGGTTGGCTCCCTCTTAATCCAAAGTACAAAGCAGGGTGAGCACCGCTAAACGTAGCAAAATGCGGGGTAGGCACCAGCGAAAAATGCCGCATAAGCGGGCTGGTCACCAGCGATTGAACAAAAGTAAAGGTGGTGTGGGCATGCGCTCCACATCATCACGGGGGAATCCCTCATGCCGGAGTTCCCTCTAAGAGGGGCTGCAGCTCAGCGCTGCGAAGCCCTCGCGCCTCCTCTTCTCCTTGGGAAAATCAAAATAAAGCACACACAAGGCGCTGCAAGTAGCACAAAGTCCTGGATGAATCCAAGACCGAAAAGGTCCCATCAAGAAGTCATTCTAGGTCTAATGGGCATAGCTGGGATAGGGAGGCCAGCACACAGGCCCTCCAGCAGGGAGGCTAGCCCCGATAGCGGTTCCTACTGGGGCCCAGCAGCTGCACGCCCCCTAGTCAGGAACGGCACACCAGCACAGAACTGAACAAATTCATGGGGTCACAGCCCCTCTACTAATACCAACATTTCCTTTGTCTGTAGTGCACGGCATGGGGGAACCAGATGCAACTGGTTCAGGGGGGATTTGGAGCACTTTGTTTTGCAAGCTCCTCTTCCTCTTTGTCAGGTGGGGGCTAGATGATCAGACACATCCCAGGGGGCGGAGCCAGCATTAATTTGAGCAGGCACCATCCTATTCAGAGTCAGGGATTAGCCCTCCCACTACTCCCAGCCCAGATGTCCTATTCAGCCCAGAGCTGACTTCCCCTGCCCCTCCTGGAGTCACACACACCTCTCAGCCCCTGTCACTCACAAGCCAGACATGTAATTCACATCAGGCAGGCAGACACATAGCATACAGAAATGACAACTTCTAAAAGTGGCATTTCTAAAATAACCACAATAAATTTGCGCACACCATTGTGCAGCATTTATTCTCACAATTTCATACATACTAAATTCGACCACGCTGCTCCTCCCATTCACAAATTACCACTGACATACACCGATCAGGGAATCCCCAATGCATTAGTATGGGAGGGCAGGCCAATCTCACTAATGTACACAGAGAGCGCACGCGCTTTACACTGGACCACAGTGCTAAAGTGCCCAGAGGCCTAAAACCACCAACACCAGGTCACAGAAAAGGCAAAAAGTTTTAGGGGTGAACTTGCCATAAAGGGCCAAGTCCAATACTTACTAAGTTGTCTAGCTCACTTCACTCCATACTAGTTGTCTAATCTTAATATATATGAAGCAATGACATGGAAGGTATTACAACTTCACAAACGAGGTCCCACTTCCAGTTCTACCAGGTGAGCTCCAACTGTAGGAGTAATCTGAATGTTTGATCATCCATCTTAGGAGTACTATACAATAACACAACAGGACTCCCTGAGGGTGATAAAATACAAAAAATAGAAAAAGCAATTTTTTTTGCAAATGATTAGCTAGTTGTATTTATGAAATTCCCAAGTTATAAACAATTGACTCAAAGTCTGGAGTGGACAAGCTTAGGTTTGGTGTTTACGGTTACACAACACAAGGCCAGAATGATGATGCTGACAACTGATGTTCTTCATTCTATATCTAAAATATGGACCATTTTTCATGCATGGGTGGGTAAATGGTGCCAGTGTGGGCTAATGCTTAAAAGAATCTGCAGTAAGTTGGTGTTGCTTTTACCACATCTGCCCTGCCAAGTGTGTGATCCAGTGATGGTGTAAATTAAGCCACAACTTAATAAATCACACAGCCCAGGGAAAGAGGGCTAGGTATTTGATGAATGGATTGGAAAGGGAATTTGGGGAAAGGTTTGACAAAGACAAACACTACACAAGGACAACATTCATCCAGACAATGAGCAGCACATCAGTCAACATCAATCTGTTGAGGAAGGAAACCAATGAATAAGTATGACAGAGTACAGGAAAATGCATTGCAAACAGTCATTCTGCCCCCGAGATACAAGTTATGAGAGGTCTAAATGTTCTGTCAAATCAAATCAAAATTCGCTTTATTCGATTCAAATATTAAGTCATAAAAGCATGATACAAGAAAAACATACTTTAATTCTACAGAATATTTTAAAAAACAATTTAAATACATTATTAAAAAGACTTCAGCATCGTACTTCATCGTCCAACTGCTCGCAATGTGGGGATCAGATATGACGTTGTTTTCTGAATCTAACAACCCCTTTCATATATTTAGCTATACAATTGTTCAAAATTTCATTTTCTAAAAGCTATAATTTAATAAATGCGGGATGGCATTGTCTCAGTTTTAGCTCTTTTAAAATTGGCAAAATCCATCTTTTCCTTAACAATGTATAAAAAGTGCAGAAAAACATAATGTGAATCGTGGTCTGTGAGGATATATCGTCACATGGGCAAGGGTCTAGGGGACGTTACCAATCGTTCATGTTTGGAAATGTAACAGTGTTATGTAAATTACCTAAGCGTAAGTGTGTTAATAACATCCTGTCATAACTTTCCTTTTATTTAAAAGGTATGGTTGTATCCCTGGTTGTATCAGTAGCAATTGGTTCTCTCTAACAGTCGGTTTGTCTTTATTAAGATAGAATCTCAAATTCTCTAAAAAGTTCATGCAGATAGTGTTTAGTTCTTGCCTTTGGATGGTAGAGATGCTAACAGGGTTGTAAAAGTATTCAGGATATCCCAAGCTGGCCACAAAATGCTTAGTTAAGCCATGGGATACCTGAAACACGCTGTAGTCTCAGGCAATCTTCAATCACGTCCCTAATAAGACCTGATGCCTCGCTTGTCCAAATCTTGTGCCGCAAAAGGATGTTCTGTCTTCTAGGGTGGGGAGAGATCCCACCCACCCATTTCTCAAAATATAGTCATTAAACAAAAAATGATACTGTATTGCAAAAGTATGTGGTGCATCAGCATTCTCCTCTAGAATGTCCATTCTTGGCTGCCTGCCTGGACCTGTCAGATAGGTAAGCAGGAGTGTTGAGCTCAGCTTTTGTCTTTCGTTCATGCAAGAGACTATAAGGACTGCAGATTATAAAAGAGAAACTGTATTTTGGATTTAAGGAGAAGTAAAGAAGGAAGGTAAGCTTCATGAGGAGTGTATCAGGTAGACTTAGAGGCAAAGCAACAACAAGAAACAAGAGGGGGACTCGGACTTTGGAATGGGACGTTGGAATGTTTTTGCAGCGGCGCATGACTTCTTGGCACGCAGTTACATTGAAGATGACCCGAGTTTTCCTCCGATGGTGATAGAGGCTCCGGTCTTTGAGGAACATGCATTCTCATTCCCACTATTGAATTGGATGGCTGAAATGTTTTCAGATGAGAACAATGACTTCCTCTTGGAGGCTGTTGCTACATACTGTGCTTATATGCTGTTGGATTAAGACTCTTTGATTTTTCTACCTATTCTTTATTATTTAGTTACTGTTTTCTATCAAACAGTGAATATTTTTTTATGCAAATTTGAGCTTGACTCTGCTTTTCAGGCTTGGACTCTGCGTTCCAAGTTCGCCCATGTTTATATCACGTGGTTCTATCGAGGGAGGGTGTCACAGGCTGAGCTTTGCACTCTCACCGTGTTAAGTTAGCATGGGTTTATTAGAAGCTTAAACGCCATTTTTGCTTTCCTGCTCTGCTTTGCACACGACACGCAATTTTGATATTGCTTAGAGAAGGCTGAGTATTTTGTTTCACATGAGAATTATTTGTTATGCTACACAGAGGTGGAGACAATATGCTTCACATGGCTCATATCAATTTATACAATGATTGAGAACAGAACGGAGACTCACAGGAGGGGCTCTGTCTACTGGTTTTACTTTCAACCTTACGGCCGTAGGAGACACCGTGGCTGAGTAAGGTCTCTATGAATGGTGTGTCCAACTTTTGATGCAATGGCAAGATAATCTTGGCCCTGAAGAAATTGCTTAAAAGTTCCTAAGGCAATGAAACATGTTGGCTTGCGGTACTGGAATGCATGTTTAGCAGCCAGCCTGGCTTTTTAAACTGATAGGTTGCACGAAGTTAAAGAATAAAGTGCGACAGTGACGTGCATACCTATTCCTTTTTACTACACGCTTTGAGAATTTTTTCATTTTCTCACTCAGTTCAAGAAGTCTTTATTCGATAATTAAATCATAAAAGACATGTAACACAGTTTGCAAAATCTCTAAAATACATGTATATTTCATAAGATAAAAAGGGTTATATAAAACGGTCAGAGGCCATATTGAATCAATTAATACAAAACTTCATTGAAAGTCATTAAAAGTTAAAATGGATCCTTAGTCAATTAACCTTGATAGTCCAGGTAAATTTTACAGAAACACAATTATACATGATCAATAACAATTCTGTAAATGAGGGCTACAGCTTAAGACAAATTAATAAATCTAGCTCTAAGGGTCCAGGCCCAACCTAGATATTTCGCTACTCCGGTTACAATTAAGGGTGTCAGGTCAGACTTTAATAACCTTCTAGCAACTGCTGCTGAGCGTGTACCCAGGTTCCTACAAACTGGTCTTAGCCACTTAAATCGAGGGGCAGTATACAGCAGGCAGGCAAAAAGGAAGTGGTCAACACTTTCGTCCTGTCCTAGGCACCTAGGACACTGCCCCGGGCCACCCTTACCCCACTGTTTAGTATACTCCCTTAATGGCAAGCAACCGCACCTAAATTGATGAAATAATTTGCAGTCCAAGGGCTTAGTAATTGCATCCCAATCGTTATCAAAGCTAGAGACTTCTTTCATAACAAGGAATGTGCCAGTTAGGTTAGTATCTGTCTGTCCAGAATGTCTTTTGTTCACCACCCATTCCCAATATTGTAGCTTTAGATCCTTCTTGTAGGGAAAGGTTGCAGTGACAGGGTTTAGCCAAAGTTCCTCGTGTCCCATAGCACATAGGGTGGTTCTTAAGGCTTTGAACCAGCCAATGTTGGAGGAACCAGGGAGATCCCTAACCTCTAAACATGCTCTCGCATAGACGTGAAGTTCGGGCGTAGTCCAGAGGCATCGGCAGAAGGCTATTGGGCACAGTCTAGCCATGTCCTTCACCGGCTGACACCCAAGATCATACAAAAGTGGAAGCCGAGGTGAGGATTGTGGGAGGCCAATGGCCAGCCTTAAGAATTTATTTTGAGCAACTTTCAAAGGGTCAAGGTTGCTATTACCCCAAAGCTCCGCTCCATACAGGACAGATGGTAAAGCTTTCATGCCATAAATTTTTATTAAGGGGGACATGGGCCTAGAAAAGGAGGTTTTATGTTCTTTAAGCAAGGCTCCTCCAATCTGCATATGCTTTAATGCCAATAGGTTAACCTGATGAGCCCAGCTAAGAGTCTCACTGAACCTAACTCCGAGGTAGGTAAACAGCTTAGTCTGTTCCAGAGGTGTACCTCCCATAGTGACCCTAGCTGTCATAGAAGAGTGCCCTCTTAGTACCATAAATTTTGTTTTAGATACATTTACCTCTAACTCACGCTCGCAGCAGAACAATTCAAACCTTGACAGAGCCTGCTGAAGGCCCTGTCTGGTCTTAGATGTTAAAAGAGTGTCGTCTGCGAACATGAGGAGTGGGATTTTCAATCCAGCCAGGGACGGGGCATCAGTAGGCTGATTGGCAAAATATTGTGTGACCCCATTTATATACAAGGAAAACAGGGTGGGTGCTAAAACGCACCCTTGCCTTACACCTTTAGCAACTGGAAATGTATCTGTTACCTCCCCTGGTTTACCCCAACGTACTTGGGCATATGTGTGGGCATGAAGGTTAACCAAGAGGCGTAAAAGAGGAGCTGGCATACCCAGCTTCGCTAGACAGTCCCACAACTTGGCCCTTGGGACAAGATCAAATGCAGACCTTAGGTCCACAAAAGCTGCATAAAGGTTACCTTTTCCTATGGTAACAGTCTTCCAATAAAGAAGAATAAACCGAAGGGCCTGATCCAAAGAATTCACATGTGGCCTAAAGCCAGCCTGAAGTGGAGTTAGAATGTTAAACTCATCGGTCCAGTCTTGAATCCTGCCAAGAACAAGGCGGGCTGTGATTTTTTGGACCGCATCGATTAGGCTGATGATTTTCTCACTCACTGCACTTATTATTTGTTTGGACACGTTTACTTTTGGTTTGATGACCGCCAATGATGATAAAAGGGCTTATCTGGTGAGTACCTACCAGGTAACCCAATGGTGGTCTGCCCGTGAGGAGTCATCTTGCCTACACACATTTTTTCACATTAGATACTCACTAGTTGTGTGTACATTCATACAGACTGTCTTAATTGGGGTGGTTTTTATGGTAGTTGGCAATTAGACGTGGTACTCTCTACCCCTAATATAAAGAAGAGTGGAGATAATTGTAAAATTGCAATATGTTGTACACGTCTGAGTTTAAATAGTATTGCCTTTAAGAACCCGGTCATATTGTATTGATGCTACATTTCTCACTAGTTTAGTGTGTATAGTAAGAGCATGGAACATCAAGGTTATCTTGGATACTGTGTCTGTTATTCGGAATGATCGTCGCACGTTCGACCTATAACACATATGCAGCTGTTGCCACGTCTGATACTGGCTCTTTTAATAATGTATTGTGGAGGCATATTTAGACACAGTTGGAGAACATTGGTATCCTGACAGTTTGTGCAGAACTCAATGTGACCCACTACTGCTGAGTACCAGAGGTATGGGGCCGTCCATGTAATCCTATGAGACCTTCTGTAGTTATAAACTAACCTGGTAGGTAGGGAGGGTGAAATGTAGGTATATTTTAAACCTGTTTTCCGTTAGCAATATAAGATGCTTTCTCCCTTTGTATTTTATAGAATAGTAACAATGCTGACAACCTTGTTTCTGATAATATGTTTGGTTGTATTATCTAAGGAACTGTGCATGAGATTACAGCGTTAGAAATAAACATTTCAAACTTAAACGTTTCTTTATTTAATCCTTGTTTTGGACTGGTGTAAGACTATAACGAAAGAGTGATCTTTTTATCTACCTTATTTGAGGTAATCTAAGTCGCATGTTCTGGGTTGACTAGTCATTGGTGTTTTTGCTATAGGACGAAGAACCAATGATTGCTAGTCTGGTAGGGGGTTTGGGTACTAAGGTTGGTTTTGGTACACCGTAATTTATTGAGGTCCTAAGTCTTTATGCACAGTTCTGTGTAGGAGCAGAATTCCTGCAACAGTAGTTACAACAAAAAGGCTCGATAAAGGGTCTTGAGTTTGAATCAGAATATGAAATTGAAGAATAATTGATAACCCCAGCCAAGAAAGGGAGCAAGTGTGCAAATTTACAATGTCTTCGGCTGGGGTACTTGTTACAATAAAAATGTTCGATGAAGGCCTGCACTTTGAATAGGAATATGAAATAGAAGAATAGTTGATAATCACAGCTAAGGTATGCAGCAAGTAGTTGTGTGTATGTGTGGATGATGTGTTGATTGAGTGGAAGATGAAAAAGATGAAAAATAAGAAAGGTTGGAGACACACAAATTACCCACTGCCTTGTCAGTGAAGAGAATCTTTGGATTCCCAGCTCATTACTAAGCATGGGCTGAAAAGTTGTTCCGCTCGCGGAATTTGCGGATTTTCCGCAATTTCGCAATCCGCGACTCTCGCGATATCGAGGTAAAATCTGCGATTCAGCGGGGGCGAATTTTCAGCCAAGCACTTACAGGGTTACAGCAGCAGGTGCAAAAGTTGAAGCTAATTTTTTGTAACCTTTTACAAAAGGGTTACAAAGAAATTAACTTCAACTTGGGCACCTGCTGCTGTAAGCCTGTAAGTGCTTCCTGGCACCTCGTTGCCTACTTCCAACTATTCTCTGACCCTGCTCTGACCCTTGAAGCAGGGTCAGAGAATAGTTACAAGTAGGCAATGAGGCGCCTGCCACGAAAATTAAACCTCAACAGGAAGCACTGACAGATATAAAAACAAGCATTTGCCAAGCAGAAGGTCTCGCATTAGGAAAGTTTGAGCTATTGGTCTTGTAAATGACAATTTTTTTTATTTATGTGTTGGTTTTGAAAATAGCTAAATTAATAGCTTTGTCATTTACAATGCCAATAGTTACTACTGGATATATCGCCCGCTGGCGTTGAGCCTTGCTGACGTGCAGCCGCATATACAGCGTGAGAGACATTTACCAGGTACTTGGTGCATTACCCATATTTTCATCTATTTGTTCAAATTAATTAGATATATAGACTGCCTTTAAGACTGCCTTTAAGAAGAAATAGATAGACTCCCCGTCATGGCACCTAAAACTGCACGTGGTGGGAAAACCAGAGCAACTGGAGAGATGCAGATTGGCACACGCGCAGCACTAGCAGCTAAAGGCAAGCAGGACCCCAGTAATGTTATAGAGACTGATGGATTCCAAGCTGGGACTCCAAAGATCACGCAAATGTTTCAACTTAGGGGCAAAATGGCAACATCAAAAATAATGAACGTAGCATCGGTCTCTGCAATTCCTGTTGTTGAGTCAGTAGCCCCCCCTGAGAGTGATATTCCTGCTAATTTAGAAACAAAAGAGACCACATGTGACACAGAAAATAAGATCAAACCCCAAAAGGAGAATACCGAGGGTATAGAACTTAAAGAGAATTTTGAGAATATTGATAATGTGGTAGATACTACCCTGACGGAGGCATTATCAGACTTGGTAGTCTCCCCTAAGTCCATACAAGCTGCTTCCAACCATACTACCATTCTAATATCTACCCCTACATCGACCTCTATCACAGTAAATAAAGTTGACTCTGGAGAGGGGGATCATATTGGTAGCAAGGATAGTGAATATTATTCACTATCTGAACATTCAGAGCACTCCTACGCCTCAGAGGAGATAGAGGAAGAGGAAGAGGAGGAGGAAGAGGAGGGAGACTTGGAGGACGATGGCGAAAACATTGGGAAATTATCTCTCGATCTTACTGCCGTCGAGCAAGGGAACATGAATTGGGCAGACCTGACTGCTGGCAACAAGGTTAATGATAATGGTGGTCATCCTGGATCTACGGAAATTCCTGAATGGGCATTAATCGAGGATAATCCCAATTCCAATGCTGATCAACCTGGTGGAGCGGTATATAATATGGGCGCAACGGCACAGGAGGCATTGGATGTAGTATTGAAGGCAATCTCTGATCAACGTGTAGAGGCTAAAGCGGATCATCAAAAAACTCATAATGCCTGCAAAAAGCTACAGAATACTGTCCGCCGTCTAGCAAAAACCTGCAATGATTTTACGGACAGAAGGATTGAAGCAGAAGGACGCATCTCTGCACTTGAAGATCAAATGACTCAAAACCAAAGCGATATTAAGGAAATTAAGGCTCAAAAATCCGATGTTAAATCAAAGCTGACTGACCTAGAAAATAGGCTAGGGCGTAATAATTTACGCATTTTGGGTGTGCCCGAGGGCCGTGAAGGCCAAGATGTGCGTCAGTTTGTTATAGATTTATTTAATGATGCATTTCCTGAAGTCAAGGAATGGCAATGGGCGCAAGAAATCCAACGGGCTCATCGTTTTCCATTTCGGTCACAACCAGCATGAGCAAACCAAGGTGCTCGATATCCACGGGCTATTTTAATTTCCTTAAATAACTTCTTGGCTAGACAGCAACTTTACGGTCTTGCGCGACCAGACAAAAAGAGATCAGGTTTGGGGGTGGAATTTTTCGTCCGCCCCGATTATTGTCACGCTACAGTTGAGAACTGGTGGCGACTCCACCAATTAATTCCTGCATTTCAAGCAAAAGAGGTGCAAGTGTACCTTTTGCAACCTGCTACTTTGAAAACGATTTATAAAGGGCAAAATAGATTCTTTACGACTGAAGTATCAGCCAAAGAATATCTGAACTCATTACCCTGAGATGACATAGACTTGATTACCATGTGACTATTTTTTTCTATATTTTGGAATCTCAAGGTTTTCTGTTTCTAGTTTCGATAATGATCTCCACAGCCACTGGAGGTACTCTCACACACATCAAGGGGCAATAGGCCCTACTGCCTCATTGCTGGGGGAGGGTCACTGGGGTGGGGGAGGGTGTGCTTTGGGGGCTGGTGGGTGGGGGGAGGGTGCACGGTGGTGGGGGGTAAAAAAGGGAAAAAACTCAGTTCAAGACCGACAAGATGTGAGAGATATTGAGGTGAAATGCTCTGGATTTAAGGGATGGCTGTTATTTACTACTTTAAGTTAAAAAAAAAATGGCTGGTACAAATTTTCAAATATGTTCCTTTAACGTTTGTGGGTTGAATAATGTGGTAAAACGTAGGAAAGTGATGCACGAAATACGTTTGATACAACCAGACATTGTTTGTCTCTAGGAGACACACATATCATGGGGAAATCGTAAAGTGTTGAACGAACTAGGGTATACTGTTCTAGTTGTATCACAACAGTCTACTATGAACCGGGGTGTTGCTATTTTGGGGCGCCAATCAGTTATTGCAATTACAAGAGTTAAAGCTGATAATATGGGTCGCTGGGCAATTTGTGAATGTGTGATAGGGAATACTCCTCTGACAATATGTACTGTTTATGGCTCAAACAGTGACGACCCTGCTATACTCGAATTTCTGAATGTTGAATTAGCACTCTGGCGTACCCCCTTGTTGGTAATGGGAGATTTCAACATCCATGGAGATATAAATACTTGGGACCCAACCTTTAAAGACTATAGGGGCCGAAAACCGAAGGTATTTAGGGGGCTAAGACAACTATTGCTCCAACATGGTTTGGTAGACTGCTGGCCACTCTCAAATCCACTAGACCCTGGTTATACTTTTTTTTCTTCCCCACATAAAAAATTTGTTCAGCTCGATTATATTTTTTCAACACGAGACTTGATAGTAGGTGCTCGGATGTCCTCAATGCCACGTATCACATCAGACCACGCACCGGTAGTGTTGGATATGTTAATATCTAGCTTACCTCGCATGCAAAGACCTTTCACATTCAACAAGAAACTTTTGGTAGATACACTGTATGTCTCTCAAATGTTAGAATGGTCCCAACAGTTTTTCGATATCAATAGAGGATCCTCAACTAGTGCAATGGTATGGGACTGCTTTAAAACGGGGCTGCGTGGTGAGACATGCAGCTATGGCTGGGCAATGCAACGTAAGGAAAAGGAAGCAATGAAACAGCTATTGCAAGACCTGGCCAATGCAGAATGTGAATTGATAGGTGATATAAGGAGAGGACAGGACTGCTGTAATACCCAAGATAAAGTGGCAAAATGCAAGGCGAAAATTACGGGGGTCTGGAGCCAGAAAATTGCTTCTCAATATAAATTGTATAAGGCCGAAAGGTATGAGTACGGTGAGATGGTGGGGAGGTGTCTTGCTCAAAGAATGCGACAAAGACAGACGATGCAACATATATCCTCTATTGAAAATAGACAGGGTTTGAGGATAGAGACACCCAAAGGCATCATGAGAGTTTTCCAAGAATTCTATACCGAGCTTTGCACTCAAGACAATGCCTCCGCAGAGGTAATAGAGCAGTTTGTCAACAGTTGTTATACGGGACATACTGTGGAGGATACACAAAGAGAGGAATTGGAAGCTCCAATCACGGTGCTAGAACTTGAGACAGCCATTACAAGTCTAGCTTTGGGCAAAGCTTCGGGCCCTGATAAACTGCCATTAGAGTTATATCTTAAAATGTTTCCGATTATTAAAAAAGACATACTAGAGACATTTATAGCTGCCCATCCACCGCCATCATGGGACGACGCTACTATAGCGGTTTTTAAGAAAAAAGATAAGCCCTCATACCTGCCTGGCTCATATCGGCCTATATCGCTTATTAATGCTGATGTCAAAGTTTATTCTAAAATTCTTGCGAATCGGCTGATCGGTGTGGTCCCAGGATTGGTTTCTAATCAACAGCATGGATTCCTACCTGGGCGGGATACAACTAATCACGTTTGTCGAGTCATTACAGCCCTGGACTACGCCGAGACGACGCATAAGAATATAGGTTTAGTATTTTTAGACGCAGAAAAGGCGTTTGATCGCGTCTCATGGCCGTATTTATGGGCTGTCATGACTAAAGTGGGGTTTGGACCTCGCTATCTGCAGGCTATCCAGGTTATGTATAGGCATCCAAGGGCACAGATCTCTATGTCAGGGCAGCTTTCAGGGTATGTAAATATTTGTCGTGGTACACGTCAGGGCTGTCCCTGTTCACCACTCTTATTCGCTATATACATTGACCCACTGCTACAGGCGTTAACTACATCATCACATATACCGTCTATGATGCTTCTGGGGGGCAGCATGCGTGTGCTAGCATATGCAGACGACATTGCAGTCGTAACATCAGACCCGGAAGCTGCAGTTTCCGAGATTGAAGCTATAACTAAAGAGTTTGGTCAGGTAGCAGGATATAAACTCAATATCTCAAAAACACAAATTGTATGCACATCAGGATTATGCCCTAATGATAGTCGAGTGACCCCAGAAGCCAAGTACCTTGGTATTAAAATCAGACTATCCCTTCATGATCTGGTTATGGTCAATTGGACCGATATTATACGATCAATAAAAGAACAACTAGAAAAACTTGAATGTTTACATTTATCGATAGTGGGACGACGCAATGTGCTTAAAATGTCCATACTTCCTAAAGTACTGTATTTCTTTAGGTCAGTTCCACTTGAGGTACCACCCCTAGAAGTGCGGAAACTTCAAGCAACGGTTGAAAGATTCATATGGGGATGGAAATCCCCACGTCGGGCATCTAAATTCATGGCACTTCCTATGTTGAGGGGAGGCTGGGGCGTCCCAAACTTTGTATTATATTATTTGTCTTGTTTGCTACAGAATATTAAGTTCGCAGTAAATGGAAACGACCCACCTCAATTTGAGGACCCTGATATTTTTTATTTATTACTTGGTCCACGAGCACGACAGATGCTTCTTCGTTTTTACGAACCTAGCTACTACAAGAGAATTAAATTTAAGTTGGTGTACACTGCTTTTAAGGGTTGGCGTATGATTAGCAAAATTATGCAGCTGCGTCGCATTAACTACCATACTCCTTGCGACTCCCCGGCACTGCTACCATCTATATTTTGGGACTATAGAATGCAAATTTGGGGGGAAAAAGGCTTAAAAGCGGTTGGTTCGTTGTTTAAAGACGGTGTAGTGTTATCTTTTCAAGAGCTTAAAGACACCTATGCAATCCAACAGAATGATTTTTTTAAGTATTTACAGTTACGAGACTTTATTTTCAAACATCTAAATTCAATATCTATCCTGCCTAACGGTCTATTGACAATACTTAATAGACCGACACGAATCGGTATTATATATAATTATCTACTCGAATTACATCAGGATGACCTTGCGCTGCAGGAGTCCAAATGGCTGATGAGGCTTGCTACTAGCTCTGTACCCCTACAAGAGTCTATTAATACAGCGGCCGATATTATTCTATCGGCGAATTTACGTTCTCAGCACTACAAAACTGTATTTAATCTTTACCATACTCCAGCAAAAATGGCAAAGTGGGGCAACAGTTATAATGGGAAATGTATTAGATGCCAAACTAATATGGCTGACATTGTTCATATATTTGCTGATTGTAGTGCGTTAAATCCATTCTTCACATGCATTGTACAATTTCTCTCAAATGTGTTAAAAGTTGATGTCATAATCACCAAGGAAATGATTATCTTTGGTTTATCTAGTGACTTGGATGTGTTCTTATCGTATCGCAAGTATAGATATTTGCTATTCATGGTGACGGCAGTGGCTCGCCTTTGCATTGCCTCAATGTGGTTGAAACCTGAAGCTCCAGCTTATGAGATGTGGAGAGCAAAATTTTACAATGTGTTTTACTTGGAGTACAACCTATATTGTACTAAGTCAATTAAGAAAAAGCAAAGGAGGATCAAGGTTTGGCAGGCGATGATTGATTATATGGGGGTTGAGGAATGATGTTTGCAAAAATTTAGACCAATGAAGGTCTCCACTGTAGCGTAATATCAACATTGTTTTATATTTGGTAATACCCACTTATTGTACTGTTTTTATTTATCTATATAATTTCTATTGTTTCCCCCTGTCTTTTGGAAGTGTATAACTTCATAACTGTATTATGAATATGAAAAGATATCGGTTTTGAACTGAACCAATAAAAAAATAAAAAATAAAAAAATACAATGCCAATAGTTATAACTTTCGCAAATGTGACACCTATACCATTTGTAATGCAACATGTTTTGTATTTACGTGACTTAGATGTATTGATATTACAGATTACAATGGCTTTTAATTTTTTTAAATAATTAATAATTAAATAAAAGTGATTTTAATTTATAATGGCAATAGCTTAAACTTTTGTAAATAACTTTTGTGAAGATTATGTTCAGTGTATTTTATTGTGACGAAAATCCAAGAACAGAAGTGAAATATTAACATATTTTTGTGACATTTGTAATAAAGCTTGAAACATTGAGAGAACATATTTGAACCAGTTGTTGAATGGTTGCGCAGATTGATGCTGGGGTGGCGCTGAGAGGTGCTGTGGTGGTGCTGAGTGGTGCAGTGGTGATGCTGAGTGGTGCTGTGGTAGTGCTGAGTGATACTGGGATGGTGCTCAGTGATGCTGGGTTGGTGCTGAGTGGTGCTGTGGTGGTGCTGAGTGATGCTGTTGTGGTGCTGAGTGATGCTGTGGTGGTGCTGAGTGGTGCTGTGGTGGTGCTGAGTGATGCTGTGGTGGTGCTGAGTGATGCTGTGGTGGTGCTCAGTGGTGCTGAGTGATAGTGTGGTGGCGCTGAGTGATGCTGTGGTGGCGCTGAGTGATGATGTGGTGGCGCTGAGTGGTGCTGTGGTGGTGCTGAGTGGTGCTGTGGTGGTGCTGAGTGGTGCTGTGGTGGTGCTGAGTGATGCTGTGGTGGTGCTGAGTGGTGCTGTGGTGGTGCTGAGTGATGCTGTGGTGGTGCTGAGTGATTCTGTGGTGGTGCTGAGTGGTGCTGTGGTGGTGCTGAGTGATAATGTGGTGGTGCTGAGTGATGCTGTGGTGGCACTGAGTGGTGCTGTGGTGGTGCTGAGTGATGCTGTGGTGGCGCTGAGTGGTGCTGTGGTGGTGCTGACTGGTGCTGTGGTGGTGCTGAGTGATGCTGTGGTGGTGCTGAGTGATGCTGTGGTGGTGCTCAGTGGTGCTGTGGTGGTGCTGAGTGATAGTGTGGTGGCGCTGAGTGATGATGTGGTGGTGCTGAGTGATAATGTGGTGGTGCTGAGTGATGCTGGGGTAGCGCTGAGTGATGATGTGGTGATGCAGCGGGCAGAAAGGCTCAAAAAGCAGTCTAACAAAGGGCAGAAAAACAAGGGAAAAACGATTCTAACAGAGGGCAGAAGGGCACAAAAAACGAGTCTAACAGGGGGCAGAAAGGCACAAAAACGAGTCTAACAGAGGGCAGAAGGGAACAAAAAATGAGTCTAACAGAGGGCAGAAGGGCACAAAAACAAGGGAATAACAGAGGGCAGAAGGGCACAAAAAACGAGTCTAACAGAGGGCAGAAGGGCACAAAAAAACAGTCTAACAGAGGACAGAAGGGCAGAAAAACAAGGGAAAAACGAGTCTAACAGAGGGCAGAAGGGCACAAAAAACGAGTCTAACAGGGGGCAGAAAGGCACAAAAACGAGTCTAACAGAGGGCAGAAGGGAACAAAACATGAGTCTAACAGAGAGCAGAAGGGCACAAAAACAAGGGAATAACAGAGGGCAGAAGGGCACAAAAAACGAGTCTAACAGAGGGCAGAAGGGCAGAAAAACAAGGGAAAAATGAGTCTAACAGAGGGCAGAAGGGCACAAAAAACGAGTCTAACAGGGGGCAGAATGAATCCCGCCCTGCGTGTTTGTCCACGAAGATGCCACCTTTTTGTGCAATACCTCTACTCAACTGGAGTACTTTCTACTGTCTAATCAGTAAGTGCTCCCTCGTTGGCTAAATGTATAGGGGCAGATTTACGATAACTGGCGCATCCCCAGGGATGCGTCAGTTATTGTGCGCCGAACATTTATGAGTGATGTCATGAGTGATGTCACTGGCCATATCATGAATGATGTAGTATGTGACGTCATCAGCAGTGCATTGCGGGCGCATGAGTTATAGCTAGCTGAACTAACTATAACTGGGGAATTTCAATGTTTTTGTATGAGTGAAATGTCCAGATAACTATAACATGTGCGGTCGCCAGTAGGTAGGTAAAGTTGGACCTATTATCTATAGGAAAAGCACAACACTCTATTTAGAATAACTTTGGCGGCAGTTGATGAATATTCGTGAAACTTTTAAAACTTTTGGCCAGCTCTGGTGCACTCCTATCCTGAAAGTTTCACGGTGATTCGTCAAGCATAGGCCGAGAAAAAAGGTGGGTCCCAAAACGCGTCTTCCCCATGTAATTTCTCATAGGACCATTAACCGCAGCTACAGCCCGAACTGCTGAACGGAACTACACCAAATTTGGCAAAGAGGTAGGTCTTAGTTCAGACTTGTGCCTTTTGATTAAATGGTGTAAATCCGTTCAGTAGTTCCTGAGAAAATGACATTTAAAATTATATATATCTACGGCCTCGGAGGGTCCGCGTACCCTAAGCGCACCCTGCCATGCATGAACTGTATTTTAATTGGCTGTCAACACTCCAAATCAGGAAGTGTTGGCAGCCATCTTGTGCCTCTGTAGAACAGAGGCAAAAGAATCCCCCAAAAACATCTCAAAACGCAAAAGGGGGCAGGATAGAAACATCCTGACCCCCTAGGCCTGCTCAGGGGGTCCCACAAGGACCCCCAAGGCCAAATTATTATTATTTTTTTTAAACAGGAGGATGCGAGCTGGATACGCGCATCCTGCCTATAAAAAAAAGAGAAACGCGGTCTCCCGTGCTAAATATGCTAATTTGCCCCTGGGGGGCCAAATCCAAGGGGCATCTTCAAAAAAATAGTGTGGGGGCCCCAATCCCCCCCACACTGCCCCGGGGACTGCCACCCCGAGGTTCTAACTTAATATATGCAGGGGGGTCTACGGGCCCCCCGCGCAGCCCCAGGGACCGCCACCCCCTGGGGCTTCAACATATTATAGGTGGGGGGACTCACAGCCCCCCCACAGTCCCGGGGACTGCCACCCCTGGGGCTTCTTGAATTGGGTGGGGCGTTCTCAGGCTCCCCCAACCCAGGGACCACCACCCCCGGGGCCACTTAAAATAAGGTGTGGGGGCGCTCTGAGCCCCCCCAACCCCAGGGACCGCCAACCCCGGGGCTTTGAACAAATGTGGGAGGGGGCCGCGCAGCCCCCTCCTGGAGCCTTGCACAGGCCCTGGGGACCGCCACCCCCCAAGGCCGGCTCCTGCAGTGTCCCGGGGTACCCACCCCCGGGAAACTGCTGTTTGCAATGGCAGGGCGGGAGCCTCGCGGCTCCCACCCTGCCATTGCAAACTGCTTTGCTTCAACGAAGTGAGAGCAGGAAAACCTGCTCTCGCTTCAATGAAGCAAAGCAGATTGCTTTTCCATATGGGAAGCAGCATGTTAGCTGCTCCCCATGTGGAAAAGCAATGCCGGCTCCCGCAGGAGGTGGGGAGCCGGCGGGACCGTGGGGGGATTGGGACCCCCCAAGGTCCCCAATGGTGAGGGCCAGCCATGGGGGATGGGGTCGCGGGGGCTACCAGTGGCCCGGGAAGGGGGCCACGCACCACCCCCCCCCCCCGATTAACAAAAATCTTTTATTTTTTTAAACAATGGATGACCCCGGGGGATGGGGTCCCCGGGGCCTTGAAGTGGCCTGAGGAGGGGGGCTATGTTGCCCCCCTCCATAAAAATATTAAATGAATTGGCCATGCCCCAGGAGATGTGGTCCCCAGGGCCCGTAATTGGCCACGGAAGGGGGGCCACGCGGCCCCCTTCCTGTGAAAAAATTGATAAAATGTATATTTGGTGGTAAGGCCCCGGGGGATGGGGTGCCCAGGGCCCAAAAAAAGTCAAAGGAAGGGGGGCCACACAGCCCCCCCTTATAATTTTTTTTTTTTTAAAAGACGCGATCGTCCTAGGCCCCGCCCCCTTACGAACACACTCTGAAAACACGCCCTGTGGTGCGTTTTAAATTGGGGAATTAATTCCCCTTCAATACTGGGGGTCCCTGGGGGCCAACTAGCCCACCAGGTACCTCCAGTAAGGGCCACAAGGCTGCGTTGCAGAAAAGTGCTCTAGGCCATGGCCCTTTTTACACCTCTCTGCAACACAGCCTTGTGGCACTTACTGGAGGTACCTGGTGAGCTTGTTGGACCCCAGGGACCCTCAGGATTCAAAGGGACTTAATCCCCAAACTTAAAACACGCCACGGGGTGCGTTTGCACAGTGGTAGTTAGGAATTAGCATTTAAAAAACCTTTGAAATTCACTGAAAAAAACATACGTTTCAGACATGTTATAGTTAGGAATTAGCATTTAAAAAACCTTAGAAATTCACTGAAAAAAACATAGGGGGATTATAGTTGGCTGGGCATTTCACTCATAAAAAACCATAGAAATTCCTCTGTTATAGTCAGTTCTGCTAACTATAACTTGCGCCCCTGCAATGCATTGCTGATGACATCACATATTACATCACTCATGACATGGTCAGTGTCATCACTGATGACATCTCAAATGACATCACTGATGGTTGATGCATCTTCTCACACCCTAATATAACCTTTGATACACCCACTCTAAATTACAGGCTGTCATTCTCAAAGCCATAGACACTCCAACAGCAATAACTACTTACACACTCACTGATTCTTAGCTTTACACACACATCCACTCACTCACCTGTATAGTCACTCATACTTGTGGTCACTCAGTACAGGACTATCATATGCACTCATGAACCTATATAAATACTCACACACCACCACTCATACATAGAGGTACTCACACACTTAGTCAGTCATGCAAATAATTAATCACACTGCCATTTACTCACCTATACAGTTATACACACACCAGCTCAATCATTCATACAAATACTAGCACATTCTTACACTCCTATACAATCACTGATACAAGCACACACCCATTCATACAGCCACTCTCAGAATCACACACTCACTTATAGCCATTTATATACTCCAACAGACATATATTCTGCCTTTCACATGTGTAGTTACTCACACATGTACCACTGAGGTATACATGTACTCACTAATACACCCATACACACATTCACCCACACATACAGTCCATCCCAGATGCACTCTTGAAACCATGCACTCAGTGAATCCCCACTCACACACCTATGCACAGAGTCACACACACCCCACCCACATATACACTCAGGCCCCCATACAGATACTCAGACAACCAATCAATAACACATATAGACACTCAAGTAGCTATTCACAAACCCATGTAGCCGGTTACACACCAACAGACAGATGGATACAGACATTCACACAGTTTAGTTACTAACCCATGCATTCAGTAAGATACGTTTAATCACTCACTTATAGAGTCAGTCACGCACCTACTAAATCATCCATTCAGACACATATACACCCACTCCTTCTTCTATACGCCTTTCCCTATATATATTAAACATATTTAAACTTTACAGAAACATAGAGTCACTGGATGAAGTCATCATTTATGTCATCAGTGATGTCTTTTGAGATGTCATCAGTGATGTCACTGACCAGTAGGGAAAGCATTGGAGAGGTAAAATTTAGTATGCCAACGTCAGTCTGTGCTACCGTAGAGAAAGTGTTGGACTCAGGAGGGGTAACATTTCTATTCCCACTTCAGTCTATGCAACAGTAGGGAAAGCATTGGACTCAGGAGTAGGGAGACCAACCAACTGTAATTTCACGGACTATCCATGATTTGGATCTCAAGTCCATTGTCCATGAAGATCCCTCTTACGGACACCTTTTGTCCATAATTTGGGTCATTGCGGGGAGCAGCCCTGTCCCCGTGCAAGAAGCCTCAGCTCCCTGATAGGGCAATCTCGCACTCATCCTCTGAGCACAAGAGCAGCCCCACCCCGACCATTGTCATTTTTTATGCCCGCTGATTGTCACATACCAAATGGCAATGGGGCATTCTGGGCTGTTAAATCATAGTGTGCTCCTCCTCTTGCCTCAGTCTCGGGCAGGGCTTTCTATTTTAACTGTACACAAAAAAATATAGTGCACCTCACCAGATGTAAGAAATGTACAGAATCCAGTTAATTAAAAGAAGTCAGTAAAAGAAGTGAAAGAGAAGGGGATAGAGTTCTTTCACAGTCTCATTATTTTAGAACTGAAGCATTTTCAATATTATATACAACGAAGCAATAGTTGGTGCTTTTTTATTTTGTGAAGCTAATAACCATTGACAAAGACAATAGTCCTGGCTTATTGTAAGTGTAATATATTATATATCTGGATGCAATAAAAGAAGCAGCAGAATACCAGTGGGGCAGCACAATATTCTAAGCACAGATGTTTAGCGTGTGTGTTTTAAGCTACACCCTTAATTACGTCTGACACACCCTTTTGAGAGACCTCCAAGTTTTTTCAACCCACTTAAAGCCCTGGAAACAGCAACACCATGTCACAGTCACCTCACTTCCTGGCACTGTGCATCATGTGAGACTCATGGCTTCCAAGTTTTTAGATTGCCTGTGTACAGGGGCATAATGAACCCTTCCCCCACCCTACCTCTTGCTTTAGGAACTACATCAAGGGTGAAGTTCTTAATTGTCCTCTTCTGTCTACAACTCTGCAGACGTAGGATCAGCTCATAATTAATGTGAAAAGGAGGGTGAGTAAGTAAGTACAGGAATGGGTGAATGGCTGGATGGATTTGTGAACGGATGAATGGAATTGTGTAAGGGTGAATGGATGAATAATCAGAGAAACGATGGATGGATGGATGAGTCAGTTAGTAAGTGGAAGGGTAGATGAGAGAATGGGTAAAAAATAGTTGTATGGGAGTAATGGTGGATGAATGGGTGGAATGGTGGATGTATAGGTAAAAGGGTGGATGCATGGGTAAAAGGGTGGAAGGATAACTGAAAGGATGGATGGATGAGTTAAAGGGTGGATGATGGACGAGTGAATGGGTGGATGGATGAGTGAAATGATGGATGGATTGATGAATTGATAAGTGAAAGTGTGAATGGATGGACTGATGAGTGAAAGGGTGGATGTAAGGATGGATGAGTGAGTGAAGGGGAAGGTAGATGGGCAAAAGGATGGATGGATTAGAAAAATGATGGATAAGTAAAAGGATGGATGAGTGATAGGGTCAACTGATGGATTTATGATTGGATGAGTGGATGTATGGCTGGGTGGATGGATGGGGGAAGGGATGAATAAGTGAAAGGGGGATGAAAAAAGAAAGGGAGGATGGATGAGTGAAAGTATGAATGCATGTTTGACAGGATGAATGGGTCAATGGATGTATTGAAAAGTGAAAAAAGAATGTAAGGAAGGATGATTGAAAGAATGCATAGATGAGTGAAAGGGAAGGTGAAGAGCTAGAAGAAAGGATGGATGGATGAGTGAAATGGTGAATGGATGGACAAATGGACGGATGAGTGACTGGGTGAATGGATGGCTGGATGAGTAAGTGAAAGGATGGCTGGATGGGTGAAAAGTTAAAGGGTTGGATAGATGAGTGAAATGATGGATGGAAGGATAGATGATGGATAGGTTTGGAAATGGTTGAATAGGTTTGGATATGGATGGGCACACAGATGGAAGGACAGGATGAATGGTGAAGGACTGAATGAAAGAATGAATGGATGCCACACCCACTGCTGACTCAGCCAGCTATCCCAAAATGACACATGACGTCAGGCAGCAAGCGTGGACCTCAGGCTTGAAATGCTCCTTCTGCCTGTCAAAAAGCATAAACTCATTCCTTGTATGACACTGTGGTACCACAAGAGATGTTCTGCTGTTGTGCAATGGGCAGCACTGCTCCCATGCTGCCGGGAAACAGCACGAGCAGCACTCCACCTCCCCGAGGCCATGAGATATGCATGAGGACATAGCTTCGTGCAACCCTTCTGCTTGGAAATGTGGTCAAGACAACATAACCTGCACTTGCAGACAACAGCACCAATGTGACTCGAGTCACATCTACAGTAGTTATTTTTTTCTTTTCAACTTTTGCACCCCTAAGAATATTGTGCCATGGGCAACTGCCCCTGTGGCCCCACCCACACTACACCACTGCATACCAGTGTGGATGACATATAACTCCTACACCTTGTAGCCATGATTGTCTTTAGTAACATTTCCTATAAATTGACTTTCACTTTTATGAGTTATTGTCTCTATATAACATGTGTGTGATGTAACACACTCCAACACCCTGCCGTACATTCTTCGAATGAGTGGCACTATAAATTAAATTAAATACACATGAGAGAGGGTCTATCTGAAGATGAAGGGCACCATTGGAGAGTGGTAGCAAGGCCGGACTGGTCGTTCCCGGCATCTGGCATTTCTCTGGGAGGCTGGAAGGGTGGGGGGTAGTTTTGTTACTGGCGGCTGGCACTACAAATTTCTTGTATAATCAGCAGTTTCAGGTAACAATAAAACTGTCACGACAACTCTGGTGACTAATGTACCCACTAGAGAGTGATGGGAGTTTTGTTATGCAGCAGTTTTGTATCATCTAAGGTAGCACTGAGGGTTAATAAGCCTGCTGCAAAGAATGTGCACCATGCAGATCAAAGAACAGTATTTTATGTGAGAGCTGAGTGGGTTACTGCTTTTTTCACTGAGATTCTTTTGCTATTGTGTAGTTCATGAGTGACATACGTAATCTAGCACAATAAGCAATGAACTGCCATCAAAGAGCTGCATGCAAGCTGCATGGTACAGTTTGAAAAGTTAGGTTTTCTTCCCAGTTTTTCATTATCCTGATGTTGCTAAAAAGGGTTTGTTTGGGCAGAAATACATTCTTATCATTAAAGTCAATGCTAGCTACTGTGTTATGTTTTGGATTATGAGTTTGTGCTTCTTCAGACCAAGTACTGTTACAAAATGCCTATGTATGATGTGCATCCTACACCTTGTAGTCCCCGTTGCCTTATGTAACATTTTCTATACACTTATTTACACACATATGATTCATTGTTTCTGTATATGAGTGTGATGTCAAGTACTCTGGCACCCTAAACTGATTTGAGAGGTGTATAAAACAAATGAAATTCATGTGAGGGAGAGGCACTGTTGGCGATAGGGAGGGTATCATTGAAGAACCCCATCAAAGATTGTTGTATTCTGATGCACATTTAAGGTCAGCATTTACTGTGCTTTGGAAGCTAATACAATAGAATATAGAATGACAAATGTGTTTTAGAATGCACCATGTTTTTGCAAATTTTCTTGGGGGTGCGAAAACAAAGGCTGTAAGCTGTCAGTTTGTTTGTAACACACAACTACAAAATATCTACAAATTAACTGTGCACATTTTTCAAAACATTTCAGCAGTTAGGAAACTACAATTGGATCACTTGTTTGTAATTCAGAACTGTTCTGTAAACAGAGTTTTATTAGGATCAAAATAAGTTATACATATTTGCCAAAACCACATTCCCACACATTAGTATTTGTGCACTACTTAGTTGTATCCGTATAACAGCATGTTGGCATTTTGCTTCCATTCAATAGAAAATCTTCTGTATGTAAAAGAGAGGGCCTCCTTCTGACCTACAATACGGCCTCAACAATATATACAGTTTCTAGTCTGTAGCACCCGTCTGTGCATCAATGAGAATCTGCAGTTTACAGCTCACAGAAATTAAATGGCCCAAGCAGTATATTATTTCACATATACAGGTAAAATATAGAGGTCTGGTATATGGCTAGACAGGGCATTATCTAGTAACGTCAACTCCTATCTAACTGTTCTAATCCAAAATAATACCATAACACTCAGCAGTGTGTAGCCTTTTATAGCGAATTCAGGCTGGTTAATAGCTCCTTTCCCTGCTTTACACTCTTACTCTCACACAAAACCTCTCCGCCATGGGTCTTATCCATCACTCAGGACTGTACCAGCACCTATACCGCTCATCACCAGCAGAACAGACATGGAATACTGAAACGCTCTGACACATAAAGCTGGCCACTAGGAGGACTGCACTCTAGTTCAGCACTGTAGGTCCCAATTAGCTACATCCTAAGCAATTGTACAGATGTGTTTGTAAAACTTACCTTTTGTCCTGAATTTCGACCTAATGTCCTGTATTTTTGTCCCGATTTCTGACCCTTTGTCCTGAATTTTTACACTCAGTGTCCTAAATATGCTGAGTTGGTCACCCTGCTCAGGAATGGTAAATTGTACTATTCCTACTCCAGTCAGTGCAACAATATTTAAAACTTGATATTTCTGCTACTTACTTTTTTTAACTTGATATTTTTTCAGAATACCAGTGAGTATATTACATATGTATATCATTTTAGCAAAACTAAAAGGTTTTTGGCTAACACTAGATTTAACGAATTATTGTGCACCCGCCGGACCTACGACACCGCCTCCCTCAACGCACTCAACACCGGCCGATTCCCCGGCTGCCACAGAGCCACGCCTGGAGGCACCCACGGACCCTTCATCTGCCAATCCTGCAAGTTCTCCTGCATCCGGACCTGCACCGCACCCGCCAAGCCGACCCCCAGCAGCAACCACCTGAAGTGCATCCTGCTCAACACTCGCTCCTTCCACAGGCACGCCGTAGAACTCTGGAACCTCCTCGACACCACATCTCCAGACGTCGCCTTCCTCACGGAAACCTGGATGAACGCCTCCTCAGCTCCCGACATCGCCATCGCCATCCCGGATGGATACAAGATCACCCGGAGGGACTGCATCAACCAGACTGGAGAAGGCATCGCCATCGTCAACAAGAACACCATCCGCATCACGACCAACTCCGACGACACCCTCACAGCCGCCGAACACCTGCACTTCCAGATCCACACCGACCCCAAGACCACCCTCAGAGGCACCCTCATCTACAGACCCCCAGGACTACGCACAATTCAGCGAAGACATCGCCGACTTCATCAGCCCGCACGCCCTCCCCTCCGCTGACTACATCCTCCTCGGTGACCTCAACTACCACCTGGAGAACAACAACGACCGCAACACCACCACCCTGCTGGACAACCTCGCCAACCTGGGACTCAAGCAACTGGTGACCACCCCCACCCACTACGCTGGCCACACGCTTGACCCCGTCTTCTCCTCCAGCAAGGACATCTCCTTCAGCCACACCACCGGACTGCACTGGACAGACCACAGCTGCGTCCACTTCAGCTTCAAAAGGACCACGACAAACCGCCACCCGCAACAGGTTCCCCGGAGGAGCTGGAACAAGATCACAGCCGACCAGCTCGCCACATCCCTGAGCCAGAACCCTCCCGCCAGCTCAGCGAACCCCAACCAAGCCGCCAACGACCTAACAAGGTGGATCAGCAACAGCGCAGATGACCTGGCTCCACTGAAGCCCCCCCGCCAGACCCGGCTCCAAGAAAGCATCCTGGTTCACTGACGAACTCAAGAGCTCCAAGAGAAACTGCCGAGCCCTCGAGAAAGCCTGGCGCAAAGACCCTACTACAGACAACATGACCACCCTCAAGCTTGCCACTCGAAAGCATCACCAGCTGATCCACGCCACCAAGAGAATCGCATTCAAGGAACAACTGGACAACAACGCCCACAACAGCAAGGAACTCTTCAACATCGTCAAAGAGCTCTCGAACCCTAGCGCCGGAAACAACGACATCACTCCCTCGCAAGACCTCCGCAACTCGCTCGCCTCGTACTTCCACAACAAGATCGCTGGCATACACAACAGTTTCAGCACCCAGCCGACGCGCCCTACGACTGCACCAACGCCCCCCACCACCACCCTCCACACCTGGACTCCGGTCAACACAGAAGACACCATCCGCACGATGAACTCCATCCACTCCGGCTCCCCAACCGCCGACTCCGTCATCGCACCCCACCTACGGGACATCATCAACGCCTCCTTCGCTACCGCCACCTTCCCAGAGAGCTGGAAGCACGCCGAACTCAGCGCCCTACTGAAGAAACCATCAGCGGACCCCACCGACCTCAAAAACTACCGACCCATCTCGCACCTTCCTTTTCCTGCCAAAGTCATCAAGAAGACCGTCAACAGACAGCTGGCCGCCTTCCTCGAGACGAATGGATCCCTCGACCACTCGCAGTCCGGCTTCCGGGCCAACCACAGCACCGAGACCCCCCTCATCGCAGCCACCGACGGCATCCGAACCCTGCTCGACAACGGAGAAACAGTGGCCCTCATCCTCCTGGACCTCTCAGCGGCGTTCGACACGGTCTGCCACCGCACCCTAGTGCAGCGCCTCAACAACATCGGAATCCAGGAGAAGGCACTGGAATAGATCATCTCCTTCCTCGAAGGGAGAACACAGAGAGTCCGCCTCCCCCCGTTCAGATCCGAGGCCACCGAAGTCATCTGCGGTGTACCACAAGGATCATCACTCAGCCCCACGCTGTTAAACATCTACATGAGCCCCCTTGCGGCCATCGCACGCCAACACAACCTCAACATCATCTCCTACGCCGACGACACCCAGCTGATCCTCTCCCTCACCAACGACCCCGCCACCGCTAGGACCAACCTACACGAAGGGATGAAAGACGTAGCCGAGTGGATGATGACCAGCCGCCTGAAACTGAACTCAGATAAGACAGAAGTCCTCTTCCTGGGATCTTCGCCCTCCGCCTGGGACGACTCCTGGTGGCCCCCTGCCCTGGGCAACGCACCCAAACCAACAGACCACGCACGCAACCTGGGCTTCATCCTGGACTCCTCCCTCTCCATGACCAGACAAGTCAACGCCGTCTCCTCGTCATGCTTCAACATCCTACGCATGCTACGGAAGATCTTCCAGTGGATCCCCACCGAAACCAGGAAGACGGTCACCAAGGCCCTCGTCACCAGCCCGCTGGACTACGGCAACTCCCTCTACGCCGGAACCACAGCCAAACTCCAGAAAAGACTCCAGCGCATTCAGAACACCTCAGCACGCCTCATCCTGGACATTGCCCGACACAGCCACATCTCCGCACACCTGAGAAATCTGCACTGGCTCCCCGTCAGCAAAAGAATCACGTTCCGACTCCTCACCCACGCACACAAAGCCCTCCACAACCAAGGCCCAAGATACCTCAACGACCGCCTGACCTTCTACACTCCCACCCGCCAGCTACGATCGACCAGCCATGCCCTCGCAGCCGTCCCCCACATCCGAAGAGCCACAACGGGAGGAAGATCCTTCTCCTACCTGGCTGCCAAGACGTGGAACTCCTTCCCCATCCACCTCTGCCTGACCCAAGACCACCTCTCCTTCAGGAAGTAACTGAAGACCTGGCTGTTCGAGCAGTAGCGGAACCAACTTCCCCAAGCGCCTTGAGACCCTCCGGGTGAGTAGCGCGCTATACAAATGCTTGATTGATTGATTGATTGATTGAAAGATGCTTAGGCATTGTGCTTTTATAATAGGCTAATGCACCAAAGCAGCAGCATTTCCTGAAAAACAGAAAGCTATGAGCACAATAAATGTTTATGCTAGGTAAATATCTCAAAGAACATACACTGGTTAACAAGATGACTACTTAAAACCCCATTAATGAAATAAATGGAAATCAAATAGGTCAACATAACCAGCCTCAAAATGCTTTGGCCGCAACAGACACTATTTTCTATTAATGATAAGGTATGAAAAGAGCAAGAAAATCAGTGGCTGGGGGAAGTGGCACAAAATCCACTCTCTGATGACATGATGTTATCTAAATAGCTAAAGCTGTTTATACCCAGACCTAGAATATTTACCATGATTATAGAAGGCACTATGAAATGTCTGGATGGCCATGTGACTTTGGACAGAGCAATTGCCCAACTTCAAGTTGTGTTAAAAATTTGCATTTTTAATGGTTTGCATGCATGAAGGAGAGTACTAAAGCAAAGAAACCCTGACAGAACCACATCCAGGTCTTTGCCAGGCTAGCATGTGGCTTTCAGACCTGGCATGGAGAGCAGTTTGCACCTGGCTGCCTTTTGTTTCTAATTCAACATAGAGCCAGAACATGGATGGGTATTTTGGAGAAAAATGTTGAATTTCAAAACCGTTGGACCAAGTTCCTAATTGAAAACAAAATTTGACATTTAGAAATGAGTTTGAGATTTTTGTAATAGATATATAATGGTTCTTATCAGTGCTACAGACTACAGGGGGTGGCGGAGAGAACAGTGCTGTTATCATGATTGACTTTTCTGATGCAGTGCAGAGCCAAGAGCCTGTTTTATGCACCTCAAGCATACTTGGAATTCATTTAACCACATTTTTAGGTTTTGTTTGCACAGCGATTGTGCTGTGCTTGTGAAATGTCTTAAAAGGGGGCTCTTATCAGTTCCCGTAGCCAAACTACTGAGTTCATTTGCTTTTCTTTGAAACTTTTACTTTTTGTTAACTTCCCTTGGCTGCACGCATTTACAATACTTCTACCAAAGCTGTTGACACTGTTTAAGCCCCATTCACTGTCAGGATAAGATATCTTCCCAAGGAAAAGGCAGACAGCTTCTAACAGTATGCTAGAATACTTGCTTTTTATTATGTTTTTAAATTCTTAGTTGTCTAAAGCAGTTGTTTTAGCATTAGAACGTTTGTGGCATTTCCTATTCATGCTCTAGTACCTTTCTTTGCAATTTTCAGGCATTATCGGATTGATTATTTCAACTTAATCTATTTGGCCATTTTGATCAAATTCTAAAAGTTGTAGTAAACATTGCTCGTTGAAAATAAAGTTCCTATACAAGAACTGTGCAATATATTACTGATAAACAGGCAGCCACAAGTGCAGTTACCTTGCAGTTACCTTGCAGTAAAAAGGGTCATGATTTGAATGGTTCAACAGCACTGGGCCTAAAAATTGTCAGAACTTCTCTAAACGCATTATGTTGCTATATTTGACTACTAAACAGGCAGTCACAATTGCAGCTACCTTGCAGTTAAATGGGACTTGATTTGAATGGTACAGCAGGTGCAGTGGCACCTGGACCAAAAGTTCTAGGAACTCCATTAAACACAGAATATTGCTAAATGTTAGTACTAACAGGTAATCACAAGTGCACTAGGGCCATGATTTTAATGGTGCTGCAGGTGCAGTTGCGCAGGGAACAAAAGTTGTCAGAACTCCTCTAAACATCAACTATTGCTATATTTAACTACTAAATAAACAGTCACTATTGCAATCACCTTGCAGTTAAAAGGGGTGTGGTTTGAACGGTGCTTCAGGTGCAATGGCACTGGGCCCAAAAGGTGCCAGAACTCCTCAAAACTCCAAATATTGTTAACATTTTACAAATAAACAGGCAGCCATTTATCCAGTTATCTAGCAGGCAATAGGGATCATGATTGAATGGTGCAGCAGGTGCAGTAGCACTAGTAGCCTAAGCTCTAGGCACCCCACTAAATACTTAATATTGCTATAATTTACTACTAAACAGACAGTTACAAGTGCAGTTAACTTGCAGACAACAGGATCATGATTTGAATGGTGCAGCATGTGCAGTAGCACCAGGACCCTAAGCTCTAGGCACCCCACTAAATACTTAATATTGCTATATTTTACTACTAAACAGACAGTTACAAGTGCAGTTAACTTGCAGACAACAGGATCATGATTTGAATGGTGCAGCATGTGTAGTGGCACCGGGCCCAAAAGTTGCCAGAACTTCTCTAAATACCTAATATTGCTGTATTTTCCTACTATACAGCAGACACAGTTGTAGTTAAAAGGGGCTTGATTTGAATGGTGCAGTGGCACCAGGGCCAAAAGCTTTAGTGGCACAACTAAACATAGAATATTTCTAAATTTTACACCTAAACAGGCAATCACAAGTGCAGTTAGCTAGCAGGCACTAGAGTCATGATTTTAATTGTGCTACTGGTGCAGTGTTACTGGGGCCAAAAGTTTTCAGAACTCCTCCAAACACCAAGTATTGCAATATTTTAGTACTAAACAGGCAGGCACAAATGCAGTTATCTTGCATATTTGAGGGCCATGGTTGAAATGGTGCAGCAGGTGCAGTGGCATCGAGCCCAAAAGAAGTCAGAACTCCTCTAAACACATATTATTGCAATTACATCAATTAATTCTATTATTTCCCTCTTTCAATTCATTTTTCAAAAAAATTCTGTTACTTACTCACACTAACCACCAGTAACAGCACAATGTATTGCTTGTTTGTACAACAACAAGGCATAACACTTCAACAGACTTTCTGTAACTTGTATTAGACAACTACTCAGCAAGCCACAACTACCAACAAAAAACAGCTTATTATTATTTATATAACCAAAGCCTAATGAATTTACCAGTGCTTGTTCTCTGAGTCAGTCAGTCAGAAATCTTTATTTCGTAAAATACTATAAAAGATACAACAATAAGAATGGACATCATATTTTCCGATTGAAACAACATATAAATACACGTTAAAAGAGATGTAATTATAAAAAATTACAAAAATTGACAAGAAAACAACAGCATACACAGGATACCTAAACAGTGCGTAATATATAGCTTTTGGTGCAGCAGCAAGCCACAACTACCAACAAAAAACAGCTTATTATTAATTATATAAACAAAGCCTAATGAATTTACCAGTGCTTGTTCTCTGAGTCAGTCAGTCAGAAATCTTTATTTCGTAAAATACTATAAAAGATACAACAATAAGAATGGACATCATATTTTCCGATTGAAAAAACATATAAATAAATGTTAAAAGAGATGTAATTATAAAAAATTACAAAAATTGACAAGAAAACAACAGCATACACAGGATACCTAAACAGTGCGTAATATATAGCTTTTTGGTGCAGCAGACAAGCTTGAGTCAGTGCTTTATTTTCAGGCGAAATAGGACAGAAACAGCTGGTTTATATACAAGTCCTTAGATATAAAATCATTGCATTTTTGAGGAGCGATACATAGCCACCATCTTATACAATGAAAAGCCCATACCATAGCCCATAAGTGATGGGCTTTGCTGGCGCAGCGCAGAGCCGAGCGCCTGTTTCATGCACCTCAAGAGCGTAACGTGAGTTCTGATAACCAAGTGTTTCACTAAGTTAATACTGTATTTTCAGACAGTACGGCTCAGAAACAGAAATAGGCAAACCTTGCTTACTGTTTCCGAGCTGCGCTGTCTAAAAACAGAGCACGCACTCCGAGAATTAAGAGTTAAATGAAATCACTTAAGACAGCTGGCGCATGAAACAGGCGCTGGGCTCCTGCACTGTGCCTATAGCTCATAATGATACAGAAACCCTGTTAAAAATGAAAGTACCTTTTTGGAACTGCAGAAAGTAGCGGCAGAGGTGTTGCCTCCAGAGTCAGCTCGCTGTGTACATAATGTCCTGCTCCGGCTCAAAACTTATCCAAACAGTTCAAAGTATTGACCTCGAATCAACTTATCGCTGTTGTTTACAGATTAGTCCGCAGGCAAAGAACTCTGAGCCAGCCAGGCATTGGCAAGAAGCAACCGAGCAGGAATTCCGGGAAAGGCAGATTCCTCACCGTTGCAGTGAAATTAGAGCAGCCATTGCCAACTATGCGCCAATTGGAATTAAAGGGGGTTTTGACAGATGGAGTCTACAAACGCTGCTCTTTCTCTTCTTTCGTCAGCCTAACATACTTCTCCTGCTTCTGGTGTGAACTGCATGGTGGTCCAAGCCGGAGATAGGGTTGCCAACCTGTTTACTGGGATTTTCAGGTCGAGAGTGGTACAAAAAAAATCAGGCAATTCATGAAACTACCAAAATATTTTGTCCTTGTAAATATAAACGTAACGAAACAAACTGAAGGCATGAAATGTATCCACATCAAATCAATTAAATTCAAACAACTTGCCAACTATCTGCAACATCTGTCTGGAATCTAAAACTTAAGGAGGAAACAGAACTTCAGACTCTGGTGCGGCTCCAACTTTCTGGAGCTGCCTACTCGAATAGTTCGACATCTTAAAACCTCTGTTAATCCCGCACAAAAACTCAAAAGTTAACCGTTTAAGGTCTATTTTAACCTATCACTGGCTTTTCCTATTGTCACATTCCTAAGGATCCCTTTTTTTCATCCTCAAAAGAACTCATCCCCAAACACCTTGGGGGCAGATTTACAAGCCCCCTTGCGACACTTATGCGTCACTTTTCCCATGTTAAAAATGACGCAAAAGTGGCGCAAAAAGCTTGTAAATCTGCCTCCAATTCTTTCCACTTCTTCATTCGTCGACTTCTTTTTAACTACATTCGATCCTGCCTTCCCTCTCATATAAAACCAACTCCAACTGGTTTCGTCTCTTTGTTATATACTGAAATTAATGTAAATTCTAATGTATTGCTTGTCTCCTACGTTATTGTAAAGATATTCTGGCCACCACAATATTGGAACTACAGATGCCTACCCGTTCTCCCTAAGTAAAGTGCATTAACGCCTTTCATATGGGGAGTAATGCTATATAAATATGTGAAATAAAATAAATGGATAACACGTCCAAAGAATTGTTAAAGCTTTCTAGACTATTCCTAAAACAAATTTAAGGCAGAAGCAACCTTGGTGAATTAAAAAAAATCAGATTAACGATTTTACACAAATTATTATTTCTATGCCATTTCCTGTCCCTTTAGGAGCCCAACACATTTGCAAAATGCCCAGTACAGAAACATTACTGGAGAGAAGCTCACGTGTCTCGCAAAATTCTCACATTTTAGAGGCTCAGGCTTGAGTGCTCAGCACGTCTTGTATTTATTTTGCTTTCTGGGACTTTTAGTGCTGAATTTATAATGAGATAAAAAGGACTGTAAGTCCTATAAAGCAAAGGGAAAAACCTGGACTGGCTGAGCTACTCATGCATGGATCGCTGTTAAAATTTCATAAACAGCCAAAATGATGTCACTCAATATGAATGACACTACCTTTTGTAAATGGCTGTTATGTGGCTTTATTCACAATTAAGCTAAACACTGGCACTTAGTCTGTCTTGTGTGCTGGCTCGAAATGTAAGTAACAGTCTAACAGAGCAATGCCGAAGTTGGTTGACCTCAAGCTCTTTTATGTTTTATTAGTGTTACTTTTATCATATTTTTTTAATACACGAGGCAAGCCTAAGAGAAAGACTTCTCTAGGGCAGACATAAGGTCACCCTTCCATGCCATTAATTTCCCATGTGATATAACTCTTACAGGCACCTGCCACCACAATGGAGTGGGTTCTGTACATCGAAGCAGGAGTATGGAGAGGTCATAACACTGTGACCAGAAAATCTAAACCCAAAATATCGGCAGGTATTCCAGACTATAATCCTGCATGTGTAAAGCAGTATAAAGGAAAGGAAAGGACCGGTGGACGTCATACGACCAGGTAATCAAGCACCAGTCATGAAAATAATCCTCTGCCCTTGATAACAACATGGCTCTCATCCTACTGCCCGAATTAGCCCACGTTTTTATTGTACAGATTCCTAGGCGTGTTTCATCGATTATTCACAAAGGTTCAACTGTGTTAACGACATCTTTGGAATAAATTGAAGCACATAGACTTAGATGGTTTTCTGTTAAAAGCGTATATAGTAGTTGAGGGTGAGACACTGGGCCTTTACCAGGGCTGCAGTCTTCCTCTCTTGCTTTTTAGCACACAGTGAAAACAATAACTTCAATCATCTTTAAGCAGACAATAAAAAGGCACTCTTTGTAGTCTATGAGCTATGCGAAGTACACTAAAGCTGGCTCTTGGACAGAAAAAAATTGGTTGTGGCAAAAAGTTATGAATATTTCGGGTTGATGACTACTTATTATGTAATATTTATTTATTATGCTCACTCGACGGACTTAATCACATCTAGGCTTGATAGAGTTCACAGCATTTGTGCAGGAAAGGACACCTTACTCACAAAAACAATCATTAATGGCACTTAGCTCCTTCTATGTGTGCTGCAGAATGCATCACACAAAGAAAGAGCAAAAATTGAGGAAAAATAAAAGTATTTCTCGTAGTTGCGGCACTCTAATGCCTCCTTTTCAAAGGTATTCGTTTTTGGCACTGCCACAGATTTATAAATCCTTGTAAATCTGGAGTAGTGTCAAAAAGCAATGGGTGTTGCGTGGGTAAGACCACAACAACACCCACTGCACATCCCTTTGCCACAGAAAACTGTGGCGAGTAGGCCCATATTTACAAGGCGGTGTTAAGCCAGCAAAGTGGCTTAGCGACGCCTTGCAAATATGGTGCAGGGCACTGTGCCACCAGAGCGCCAGAAAAAGTGACACTCCGGTGGTGCTATGCCTTTGTAAATATGCCCCAGGAGTCAACAAACAAACCTGTGTTAACAAACTATGATCAAGGGTCAGCATGACATCATGACATATGAAGTTCCAGTTAATACACATGTAACAATGGTCACATAGTAGGACACCACTTGAAATATGTTATTGATTGAAATGGCTTTTGTAGTTTGATAGTCGTTATTCTCAGGGCATAAGTTGAGGTATATGTGGGTAGCGGGCATCCACCCACTATTTTTACAGGGTGGATACCGCCGTCCACCCTGCCAAGAAGCAGGGCCCACAGAAATATGCTGAACTTTCCCTGGTGTCATTTTGAGACACCGTGACACATTCAGCAGCATCTGCAAGTTGTCTGCTGTCATTGGGAGCAGCAAGGTGCAGGAGCTGACCCAGAAGGAGGGGGGGCAATGACCTCAGGGAGGGAGCTGTGTATAGCAATATTTTAAGATGTAAAGCACCTGCTGAAGAGTTCCTTGTGCATCCAGCTTTCAGGCAGCAATACAAATGTTCAGATAACTTTTGTGAAGAGAGAGATCGGAGTTTTGTCTAGTGGCAGTTTTGACTCTCCATAAAGTCAAGCAGAGGGTTAGTACGGCTGCTACAAAGAACAGATCTGTAAGTTATGTTGATAGCTGAGTGGATTGGTAAAGCCGGCCTTTACCACTACTTGAAATCAAATTAAATGTATGTGGAAGGAGAACTATGGAGGGATGAGGGGCACTTTTGTTGGGTGGTAGTGAGGAAATTCGAGGAGGAGGTCATGGTGTGGGGTTGTCTTAAAAAGTTATTGCCACAGGCGCCACCAGCCCTAAAGCTTGCCCTGTGTCCAGGGGCGAGGGGGCTTTGTTGTTATAATTTACAGCTGGGCCCTAAACAAAGGCCACGGTTAAGGGGTCGTTATTTAACAACGGAGTCACCCATAGAGCCGTAGGACCTGGGTATTCTTGTTTTGCATTTGATTGTATTGTTTAGTGTGATGAAGTTTTCATTTTTATGTTCCCTTCCCTCTAATTCTCCATTGGCTGTTGAGGTTTGATTTTTGTACCTCAGGTTAGGTTTATTAATTAAGGCTTTCCTCAACATCTGTGTGCACCATCTGTATGTATTATTACGTTAACGGGTCATCAGGTCTGCCTTTGCTGAGTATCCTGTCTGGGAGCTATCTGGAGCCTCACACCTAGATGAAAATGCAATGGAGTGGAAACAAAGGCATACAGCTTGTTATGAACCATTATAAATACAACAAAGGACATAGAACGTATCAAAATAACATTAGAGAATTAGAGAGCAATGAAAGATAAATATTCACATCATTTTAAAAAACAACAGTATTGTAAGCAACTAATACATTCAAAGAATATAAGAGTTCATTAAAATGCATACAAGTTTGACCAACCCTCGGGTCCCATTACCTGAGGTATCCCTAGATTTGAAGTCCTTATAAGGCAAACACGCCTGTTCCCTCAGGATATAGGGAACATGGGCCAGCATCAAAACTGGTCCCACAGTATCTTAAATCGCCATGCCAAAGTCACCAAATAAGGTATCCCCTTGGCCACCATTTGGGATGGACCATACCTGGACCTCTCAACTATGCAATAACCGCCAAGGCAGCATAATGTGAGACTAGGGGCACTTGCTGTAGCAGATGCCACAATCCCTTCCCATGTGTTTGTGTATCCCTGCCCGAGTTGGGATATTAGCTTAAGAGTAATTCACTCTTGGGCTAGTCTGCAATTATATCTGATGCCAAGGTTATCCACCTGTTTTGTAGCCAAACATAACTCCTCTGCCACAGAGCTGGGTGGTTTACCAACCTCCCAGGACTTCCCCTATGCTCTGCTACCTAGGGGCATGCAAAATGCTGTACAGCAAAAGCAACTACATTTTCCTCAAAGGTTGCATTGCCCTGAGTCAACAGCTAAGGCCCATCCATGTGAAACAGAGATTCCCCCCAAATGCAACCATGAGGAATTGTCTTTAGGAAAGCCTCATACAAGAGTTGCTCATCCTGCTATCCAAACAACTGGCTGACTCAATGAAGTTTTTGGAGGACTGACAATACCTCCATACCTCCTCGGGATGATGTGCGACCACGCAATGATTTTGCCTGTGCACCTCTTGGCCAACCAAGAGATTTCAACTGATACGTTTTCAAATAGAGTCCTCCTGTATAGGTTTGCCAAGTCATTGCCACAGATGTGGATGATGATGAGTGTCAGCGGCAGATGCCTCTGGGACATCTATTTTTCCACCAGTTGCCGTAGACCATCCGGATGAAGAGCGCCCCTGCCAGCCCAATGGAAATTCAGATGTGCTTCTGCTGCACGCTGGTGGAAGAAATCCTGCAAAAATGTACGCGGTGCCCGACACACAAAGAAATTACCAATGTTCCACACACTGGCAGCAGCCATGTGTCCATATGCAAAAAACAGTAGGTGGCAAAGAAACAACGTAACTTTAAGGGGAAACCTAAATAATCGATTCCTGTATCCTGTTGAGCCGCACATATCGCTTGTAACAATCTGATTTCCACCTGCCTATTCGCATAACCACCTACAGGGTAAGCCCTGCTCCGACCGCAGAAGTCACTGCCTCTATTTTAAAGGAATACATGCTGAATTGGCATTGGATCTCTGCTGCTCCGAGGGCCTTGTACATGACTTGAGTGAACTGGGATTGTGTCAGCAGCACACTTGAGATGTGAATGAGCAAGGTGGGACTGCCACCCGGGGGCACAAGTGAGGGTAGTTAAGCATCGTGTTTATTGAACACTCGAAGGCCTTCTACTTTCCTCAAAATTACCTGTTCCCCTCTCCCTACTTGATCAGTCTTAGAGGTAGGTATGGTCACTAGATTGACCTTCACCCAAGACATGTGTTGGAGTTGAATCCCACCCTGTGTTACTTGCTTCAATCTTCCCACAATTTTGGATATCCTGAAGGGACCATAAAAGGCTAAGGAGAAGGCAGTGGTTAAGAGTGCCACCTCAGAGGGAGATATGCACACCCTAGGCAGGATGATCCTACTCACCATGTCAATATCTATGGGACACCTTTAGTTGATTCTTGACCCATCCTATCTTTCCCTTACCCTAAGAGTAACTAAAAAAGAGCGTGAGTGGGCAATTACCCCCTCCAACTTTGCAAACAAGGCCAGCACTGACATGTGTCACCTAGCAAATGCCGCTGATCTAACCTGTGACCGCATGCGCCCAAGGAAACCCAGCCAGTTAGTGAGTGAGGAAAGATGCCCATTGAGGATTGCCCCAGGCGTATGCTGTGTAAGAAGCCATGGGCCTTTCACATGTTCATAGCTTTTTGGGTGCAAAGCTCGCTGTTATCAGTTCAGAGAGAGCAGGGTTCAAAGATTTCATAGGTATTCTTGGAAGTGTGTTGGTTCCACTTCTGTGGGGGGTGGAAATACCGGAAATCCTGAAACTTAAAATGAGACAATGCATCAGCCGCTTCATTAAATATAGCAGGCACATGTTTTCCTTTAAACAAAATGTTATTCTGAAGACATAACAGCACCAACTCCACTACCCCCTTGTTATCTGACCAAAACATCACTGACTGATTGCAGATTTGACTTATCCAGATATGCAAGACCACCGCGATGGGGAACAGCTCCAAAAAAAGTGATATTGCACTCCAAACGTGAATCCAACCAGGACTGGGGCCATGGTTGGGCACACCACATGTCCCTCAGTATAGCACTGAAACCCAGACTGCCCGTGGCATCGTTGACAAACCAAACTCCTGACTGGACATCAAGGGAGCTGGCTAGACCCTAGTCCCATTGAACGTAACCAGTTATAATAGCCAAATCCTTAAAGCCTGCTTCTGATCCCCCAAGCGGCGAGTCCTGTGCTGATTCTCTCTTAGATCAGACATGACCTGGGGTCTCAAACAGGGGAATTGGCTTCCCTTTGGTATTATCCAGAGGGCAAAATTGATTTAACCCACTAAGGTTTGCAACTGCCGTAGGGTGACCTTGCATGACCCCAGGTATGCCTCAAGAGAGGACCAAAGTCATCTACCTTGTCCACCGGGAGCCTGTACTCTCCTCTTACAAAATCAATCTGAATCCCCAAAAATACTAAGGTTGTGGCCGGTCCTGCTGTCCTTTCATTAGCTAGGAGAACACAGAATTCTGACATCAAGTGTTGGAAGGTAAGGTGGGTAGGGATTTGGCACAGGAGTCCTCTACCCCTGGTTGCAAGAAAATAAAGTCATCCATGTAATGTATGATGGAATTGGAACCTGATACTTTTGTGAAAACCCACTCCAGAAAGGTACTAAATTGTTCAAAATATGCAGAGGAGAAAGAGTATCCCCTGGGAAGACATTTGTCTTAATAAAAGTGCCTCCTAAACTGAAAATTCAGTAGATGGTAGTCATCAGGAGGACAGGAAGCAGCCAGAATGCTGAATCAATGTCTTGCCTTCACCATAAGGGACCCTGGACCCAGCTTCCTTAACAGGGCCAAGGCACTTTCCAAGAATGCATACTGCACTGAGCATAAGAATAAGTCAATAGCATAATTCACTGGAGATTCCTAGGTCCTGAGAGATTGTAAATCAGTCTGTACTCTCTCGTTTCCTTGTTTGTAACCAAACTCAAAGGAGAACATACATACCTGAACGGAGGGCGATGCAAAAGGTCTAGCCACCTTTTCAACTATAGCTCCTTTTCAAAAAAAAAGTCATGCCTATTCCCTGCTTAGTACCAAAGAGTACTGAGTTATGCAAAACCCAGGACCCTGAAGGCCCAGGGCTGCTATTCAGAAACCATCAAGAAAGCCTAAATATAGCTGGAGTACTGCACCTAATCAAGTGTACAAGTTCAGCCAAGGTTCAATATCAGTGAGAACAAAGGGGAGGCATTGACAAATGTTAATGACAGGCCTTTCTTATCTTGAGCTATTCTTATACCTGACTTTCTTAAAGCATTTGAATTCATGGTGCCCTGGTGTCCCACAGAAGGAACAAATGTGTTTAAATTTGCAGGTGCCTTGAGGTCTAGAACATGCTTTTTTATTAAATGCCCAACATGCCCCCTTTTTCACCATCCTTCAGTTGCCAATTGAAAGGGTGACTGCCTTCGGTCTTCTTCAACATCATGCACCAAAGCCATGCATTGATGTCAGTTTGGTCCCAAAACATGCCTGGGGTTGTGGCTTTCTTCATTCTAAATGCCTTATACTCCTTCCAACAAGACCCAACAAATTCCTTATAAGCTCCTACAATTGTGTTCAAATATTAGGCCATCTGAGGGCCCCAATCAGGGTATTTCTCCAAAAGCACTGACTGATAGATAGCAAAACAACTTAATCCTCCTCAGACGCGGTTCCCAAGGAGAGAATAAAAAAAAATATTTTTTCGAAATACATTTCCTCACAAGTGCCCAAATCAACCCAGGATGGGCTTAGATTTGCCTGCACCCAGTGTGCTTAGGGAACCCTAGTAACAAATCTTGAATGAACTATGACCCCCCTTGCCCTCGTGCCCTGAACACCAACAAAAAACATCCTCCACGCACCCCCAGCCAGTCAGGAATAAGAGCACTGGGAGCAGCGCAACCTGCCTTCTGCCTCCTCCTTACCTCTAACCCAAACAGGTTCCCAACCTCTTACCAAACAAGACATTCAGGCAACAGCAGTCAGCAGCCCATCAAGGTCCCAACATGAGGCTCTCAAAGGTGCATGCCAACTGCCACTGTAAACCCTGGGGAGCTAGGAGAGGGTTCCTTCACCACAAAACACACAGCCAAATGCAGGAATGCATAGAGAGGGCCAGAAGATGCAGAGGGTGGTAGACATCCAATCTGAAAAAAAGGCAGGAAGACCTGGCAGCTGCTGGTGAGGAGGGGAGCGTCAGCATCCATCGCAAGGTGACCCCCGGTAGGGATGTAACTGTATTTAACCCCCCTAACCACCCTGCCAGGCACCCGCGGGCAACCAATGGCAATTGCGGATCAAGCCAGTGTAAAAATTCTAAAGTCTGGCCACTGTCGGACATAAATTTGGGCCAGTCCAGGCTGGTCACACCTGTCCTAGGGGCCTGCCAGCCTGGGGCTTGGGCCCACATTTAACTGTCTCTGCTTATAAGTGATACGCATGCACTGTATTGAGATTTTATGCTATTTTTCTTGTGCATAGTAACATCTAAAATGGGCATAATGATGCCATTTTCACTATAGGATAGTGTGAGGAACCAAAGTGGCATTTTGCAGGCTTTTGCTTAATTTGATTGAGCATTATGTGTCATTTCCCAAAAAGAAGTTAGGTACCGTTAACCCTGGCTTACCAAACTAACAGTGCTGCTCAGCAACCACACCAGCAGCTCAGACTTAAAGCAGGTCTCAAATAGGACCAGACAAAATCTAGGCCTTGGTTTTCAGCATAAACATTGGGAGCTTGATTTAAGGATGAGACAGAAGGGCTAAGAGTGAAGCAGGTATGCTAGGAAAAGATAGTCAAAGAAAATGTCATAGGCTCAATTCACACAGGTAAGTCTTCATCTGAATATCTACTCATGTACAGATCTACTCCTACACCTATGTCTAACTCTCCACATATTTGCTATTTACAATTTTTCAGAGTAAAGGTATAGCTTGGTGTGGACTTGGGAGATTGCACCCCATTCAAATAGAGTGGAACCTCCTATTTCTGAATTTACATCCATAAAGTTACTACAAGTAACTTTATTACAATGTTATTGTGACAGGGTCAAGAGGAATCAGCAACAGGTGGGTTTTAGTTTTAAGGGGTTTTATTGTGTTGTACAAGTGGTCAGTACACTTCTTCCTTAAAGACGTGTTCCGTCGTGGGGATCTACTTCTACTCGGCCTCCTGTGATGGCGTTCAGAAGGGTCGAGTCGACGAAACACCTCCGGACTCCGTCGAGGCTTTACGTCTGGTTCCGTCTTGGCTCTCGGTTTAAACAGACAGAAATAGTCTTTCGTGAGTGGGGTGCTTTACATATATACACGTGCAGGGGAAAAGGAGTGAGGACACGTTAACCTGTGTAACTCTTTTTGCGTCGTACTAATGGCAGTGCAGGATAGTTTTTGGGGAAAGGTACACCGGGTTAAGGAGGGGTCAGGATAAACTAGGCGAAGCGCCCTTACGTCCCACCCAGTTCCGGATAGTATTACTTACCTGAGTTAGCCACACACCTCCCCTGGGTGTGTTGCAAGGCGACTCGTGAAGTCGTTGGCCAGCTGGCTTCTTGTCCGTTCTCGAACTCCCAGCTTCTTCAGACTCCGACTCTTCCTTCCCTTCTGCGTCCACGTCCGTAGTTCTCCGCTCCTCTTCCGCTTCTCTCCACACGTCTTCTTCCCTCCGGGTGAACAAGCACACCTGGTGCTGGCGTTCCTCCGTATAAGACGTCTCCGCCTCACCATACAGCCCCACCCATTCCTCTGCTGTTTCTTCGTTAAAGGGCCAGTGTCTCTCCTCGCTCTCTGGCGTGCTGTCTGTGGTCTCGACGTTCTGTGAAGGGTAGAAGAGGGGGGTTGAAGGGGGAACAATGTCCTGTACTGGTAGTGGCACTCTGTTATAGTCCTGTACTGGCAGTGGCACTCTGTTACAGTTCTGTACTGGCAGTGGCATTCTGTTACAGTTATAATTTCTGCCTGTTATCGGGATGTGTCTGCTCTCAGGGAAGGTAAAGAAACGACTACCCCACACACCTATGAGGAATATGAATGTACAAACTTCTGAAACTGGCATGCTGCGGGAGAATTCGCCTGATGACTCAAAACCTGATAAGGAGAGTACAGCGTGGGACAATTCTCGTGAGATAGTTAAAGAGGGGAAAAAAGATGGAAAAAGAGGTGAAACGCCCTTGGAGAGCATGGAGTTGGGGGCAGTTGGAAATAAGGCTGGCAATCAGGATGCCGCAAAGGAGAGTGATTCAGGCGACTTTCCTTTTTTTCAGTGTCAGACCCTTCTGTTACCTCGAGGGAGGAGACAGACTTGAGCATGCAGACTAAACAGAGGGATGGCCTCCCTAGTACAGTGCATAAGAGGGGTTACTGATGTGTGGGTGCAGGTCTTCAGATGGCGAAAAGCACAGATTCCTTCCAGTGGGATTACTCATTCATTGGTGAGGCCGGGGCCAACTGAGTGCTAGTGGGATACAATCTAGTTTAAATGTGATGGAGAACCCTAAGGATATTTCCCTGGCTCTCATTTACCAGAGTATAATGGGCCATAGGAAGGAGACCTGAACCGAGAGCCAGCGTACACAGGGAGCGTGTCGTAAACTCCAGAACTCAGTACGGAGGGTGTCAAAATCATGCTCCAAGTTCGTCGAGAGGTTCAATGAGGCTGATATACGTATCTCGAACCTAGAGAATGAGCTCGCTGCACAGAAAGCAACAACAGAGGCGCTGCACACTGTGAAGTATGACACCCTCTGAAAGATCACAGACTTGGAGAATCGCCTGTGGTGCAATAATCTCTGTGTATTGGACATTCCGGAGGGGGCGAAGGAGCAGGATGCAAAGAATTTTGTTATCAAACTGTTCTCTGAGGCTTTTCCTGGGTTAACCCAATGGGATTGGGATCGGGAGATCCAGCGAGCACATAGATTCCCATTCACACAGCGCAATACAGCAGGTCAGAATACTAGTAGACCAAGGGCGATCTTAATATCAGTCAACAACTTTTTGGCGAGAGAGGCAGTGTATGACTTGGCGCGACCAGATCAAAAGAAATGTTGGAAGGGGATAGAGTTCTTCGTGCAACCTAATTATTGCCCCCTTACTGTAGAAAAGAGATGGCAATTGCGTCAGCTTATTATTCCATTTCGAGATAACAACGTGCAAGCTTTTCTGTTCAACCCCGCCAACCTCAAGGTTATCTATAAGGAGCAAGTGTGGTTCTTTACAACAGAGTCAGCGGCTAAGGAGTACCTCCATTCACTGTAAAAGTGATAAGGGGAGAAACCTAGGTAAAGCGGTGTGGGTTTTAGATTATTCACTTTATAAAATGTGTTAGATAATAGATTTAGTGGTGAAGTGTGGCTTGTCTTCTTTTTTGTTTATCTTGTGTGATGCAGTGATTTAATTGGACAGCATGGTTTTTGTAAGTGGTTTTTGTAGGTGGTGTGGCAGAGGGGTCCGGGGGGGCTAAGCTCGTTCCATCTCGGAGGCCTTGTGTCTCCTAGCCTCTTTTTGGGGGGAAGGTGGGGGAGGGGGGTCACAGCTTTGGCTGAAGCTATGTAGGGAAGGGTGGGGGGAGGTTGGGGAGGGGGGTCACGGTTAAAAGAATCCATGACGGTGCAGTGAGATTAACTAAGAAATTCAATGGTTTTAGACATATGGTCCTCATGCTTAAATTTGTTGGGAATATAGATGGGGGATAGGCATAAAAATGTTGGCATTCGGCTCTGTTCCCTGAATGCTTGCGGATTTACCAATTATAATAAGAGACAACGGGTCTTGGCAGAATTGCAGTTGCTTCAACCAGAGCTGGCATGTGTTCAAGAAACCCACATCCCCTAGGGCAAAAGAAAATTATTGGTGGAATTGTGGTTTAATGTATTGGTATCCACAGAGCAATCCACTACTATACGAGGGGTAGCGATATTGGTAAAAAATCATATACAGGGGACCGGAAGAGTACTAGATGATAAAGCGGGGAGGTGGGTAATTGCGGAATGTATGTTTGGTAACTTAAAATGCACTATTTGTTCAATATATGGGTCAAACTTTGATGAGGCTTCAGTATTAGAAGGGCTTAATGTGGAATTAGCATTATGGCCCACCCCACTGATTTTATGTGGAGACTTAAACATACATCTTGAGACAAGGCTGCTACATGATGACAGTAAATCTTATAATGGGAGGAAACCAAAAGTTTTTAAAGCACTGCAGTCTTTAGTGGCAGATCATGGCCAGGTGGATGCATGGCAAGCACTGAGGGGGTCGGACCCCGGGTACACCTTTTATACAAATCCGCACCAGAATTGGTAAGACTAGACTATTTTTTTCTATCCGGGCTGTTATTGTCAGGTGCTAATATTTAGGTCCACCCACAGGTCTCTTCTGATCACGGCCCTCTAGTATTGAATCTTGGTATGCTCAAGACTGGTATTGACCTCGAACGTTCTCGTTCGATAGCAAACTGCTTCTTGATAGTGAATATGTGGCACATATGAAGGTGTGGATTGAGCAATTTTTGGCTATAAACCGTAACACGGCTCGGATTGGGTCAGTGTGGGATGCTTTAAAGGCGGTTTTTAGGGGTGAAACTCTTACTTTTGGGCTATATAAGCAGAAGTAGATACAAGCAGCTGTACAGGAACTATGTGGCAAACTGTCAATAGCGGAAAAAAAACGTATGCAGAGGATTCAGGCAGGACTTGAGATCTCTAATAGGCAGATGCACGTAGCCAGGTGTAAGGCTAAAATAAATTTACACTGAGGAAAAGAAATAGCCAGGAAACACTCTGTCAACTGGAACCAAAGTTATGAATATGGGGAGGCAACTGGCCGCTATTTGGCGCAAAGGTTGCGATCAAGGAAGGCGGCCCACAGAAACGGACCAGTAGCACATGCTAGTGGGATTATGGTAGATGCTTATGAAGGGATCTTAAAGGTGTTCCTTGGTTACTATGAGGCGCTTTATACTGTGGAATCCTCTGATGTACAGGTCAGGGAAAAGCTGCTGCTGTAAAAAAGTAGACACATTAGATTCAGAAAGACTTGAGGAACCTATTACGATGGAAGACTAGAAGGAGCTATTAACAGTCTAGCCTCTTGCAAAGCAGCAGGGCCCGATAAGCTACAGCTGGAAATATATAAAACTTTTTTCAGTGAACTTAAAACCGATATGCACATCACTTTTCTACAGGTACAAGCAGGAGCCGCTCCACTTTCTTGGGATGAGGCTAGCATAATAGTTTTTAAAAAGAAAAAAAAGTCTGCCGAACAACCAGGTTTGTATCACCCAATATCATTATTAAATGCAGATGGCAAAATGTATGCCAAAATCCTCACAACCCGATTGGCTGACGTAATTACCCTGTTTTTGTCAACTCAGCAACATGGGTTTATACCTAAGAGAGGGACGACTAATCACATTAGTCGGGTGGTAACCTTGTTAGATATAGTTAACACTATGGGGAATAAATTCAGTTTGATTTATTAGCCGCCGAAAAAGCGTTCGACCTGGTCCCGTGGGAATTTTTATGGGCAGTGTTATGACAGGCAGGCTTTCAGCAAAATTTTCTTTTAGCTATTCAAGTCTTATACAGACACCCAACTGCTAAGATATGTATCATGGGTCTTGAGTCAGACTCTGTATATATAACAAGGGGTACAAGACAGGGGTGTCCTTGCTCTCCTTTGTTGTTTTCATTATATATTAACCCCTTTTTAATGATGTTGGAGCAAAGCGCAGGAATAGAACCAGTAATTTGGAAACAAGAGTATTATCGAGTTTTGCATATGCTGACGATGTGGCAGTGGTCACTCCTAACCCTAAGGGAGCTATTTCCAAGATAGAACAGCTAGCACTAGAATTTGGAGCCACGTCAGGATATAAGCTGAATGTGTCTAAGACACAAATCCTGTGTTTAAACCAAGTCGGCTTCAATGATCAAAGGGTCTTAAGTGAGGTATCATACTTAGGGGTTACAATAAGGACATGTTTAAAATCATTGGTTGAGGTCTATTGGGGCAATATTCTAACTTCGGTACGGAAGCAGTTAGACCGGTGTGAATGTTTACATCTGACACTTGTTGGACGGTGCAATTGTCATAAAATATTAATTTTACCCAAAGTTTTATATTTTTTTAGATTCGTTCCGCTAGAAATCTCTTGTGTTCATTACAGTCGATATGTGCTAGGTTTCTATGGTCACAAGGGAAACCCCTAAGAGCAATGTAATATATGATTTTACCTCAGGAGAAAGGTGGATGGGCAGTCCCTGATTTTACTTTATATTAACTGGTGTGTATGTTGCAGCGTATGAATATTTTATTAACAGGGGTGGAACCACTTAGTGTTGCCGAAGCACCTTCAATATATCAAATGTTGTTGGGTAGCAATGCAAAAATCGGTTGTTTGTAAACCTGGAGCCTAGCTACTTCGAAAAAAAACAGGTACAAGGTTTTAAATGCTGCCTATAAGGTGTGGAAAGTGGTGCGAAAATGCTACAGATTTGAGAGGGTCTCTCAGTATATCCCGTTTGCTTTCACCACACTTTTGCTCCCTATATTTTGGGATAGGACCATAGACAGATGGCGGACAAGAGGTATTCAAAGCATTTATATGATAGCGGGGGCTTGATGTCCTTTGAGATGTTGGTCGAGAAATATAACCTCCCTAGAGCCGAATTTTTTTAATATTTACAAATCCGTGATTACCTATGTAAAAGCCAATGGAAGGTTGATCTAAATCCTGTAGTTGAAGCCGTAAGGAGAGATGTACGCATTGGTTTGTTATATAATATATTATTAGAGACTATGGGTGGGGATTTAGAAAGACACAATATTAAGTGGGACAACAGGCTTGGGTTTCAAGGCACACGGGTGGAATACTCTATTGAATTGGCGGGGAGGTGATTGATGTCTGCTAATCTCCATGCACAGCACTACAAGACGGTTTTTAATCTTTATTACACCCCAGCTAGGTTGTTAAAATGGGTTGGAGTTAATGACGGCAAGTGTTTTCGCTGTGGAGTTGATAATGCGGATATTGTGCACATTTTCTTTTCGTGTGGACACTTAAGCAACTTTTGGGGGCACCTACAAAAGTTTCTAGCAGAAATTTCTTTGACGGTCGATAAAATTAGCTGCATCTCACGTGTTGTTGGGTGTAGTGGAGGGCGATGGATGTGACCAGCTGGCATATAGGTATCATTATTTGATCTTTGTGGCCACTGCTATAGCTAGGCTGTGTGTCGCCTCAAAGTGGCTACATAAAGATGTCCCTATGTGTGAGCTATGGAGGGCAAGATTTTTAACCATCTTTAACCTAGAACACAGTCTATATGCAGTAAAGGGGGCTTGAAAGAAGAAATGAGGTAGGGAAATCTGGGTGCCTGTGATCTCCTAATTGGATGAGTGATGTGTCATTCTGCAAATTAAGCATTCGCTCTTTATGGAACTATGATATGCTGTGTACGGGGCACTTTGCACTTTTGGGCTAAAGCAATATTTGATGTATTTTGCATGCTGCACCTTGCACTTTAGAGCTGCAATAATATTGGATAAACTGTGAGTGACGAACATGCTAACCATTATGTCTGTTTTTTACCTAATTTCTGCTTTTAAGGATCATGTGGATGTTTTTTTTTCTGACAAAAGTGATGTCTATTTGATACCATTGATTATCTAACTGTAATGTACTAAATGCATTGTAACTTTAACTTTCATGGATTAATAAAAACATTTTTTTAAAAGAAACCATAACAATGTGCTTTACTTAAATATACTAAGCTTAAAACAATTATACAAAACATTTGTTGATTCACAGTGCATTTATTGCACAGCTCATTTGAGCGTGTCAAAAGGTGACAGAGAAAGGGGTAACAATCATGCCATCATAGCCTCTTTTTTGAGGTACAGTCGCCATTCATTGTGGTTTGTATGATATTATTGCAGCACCATAACATGGGTTAAAACTGGAGGAGGGCCATTGTAGAGTGTGTGTTCTCCAATTTGCTATTCTGTAACTCCCTTTAGGCTGTATTTTACTAGATTTTCATACAGGGTTAAAACGTTTACCAAATTACAATTGAGCTGAGGATCGCATTTTAATATTGCTGCTCTGAAAGTGTGAGCGCCACTTATATTTAAAAAAAAAATCAGTAACCAAAGGCGATATGGCTTTATGTTAGGGCAGACACAAATTAAATGTATTAGATCCTGCTTCAATGCTACGCAAAGACTGCATGCTTTGGGGCCTTTATATTGCCAGCTTGGTTGTTCGGCATTTGATGGAATTGAGCCAAGACGTAGTGCTAAGAACTTTGTTTTTCGATACGGGGCATATGTGTGACCTAAATAAATTGCCAGTTGTAGTTTGGTATGTGATTGCAAAACTATCCATGCATGGGATCTCTTACTCAAGCTTGTTTTCTCCTCCATTAGTGAATGCTTCATAGCCACCTTCTTTAGCGTTAGCTGAAAGGAAGAGAATGGAAGATTTACTTGCCAAAGATATGTAGTTTTTGTAAGCATTAGGGATGATTGTAAGTACTTAGAGTAGGCAGAGTGAGGATCATTATCTAGGGCCCTCCATAGTGCATTTTGATTGGAATTTGCTTATTGGACCACATTTTGTTCCATGTTTAAATAGTTATTCAGCAGGGTGGGGTGGGTGGGCTAAAGGTACAAGGACTGTCAGGGGGACTGTATTGTTGTGAATTTTAAAGATGTCAGGGTTGTACAGTTTATCTGCAACTGGCAGGTTGAGGGTGGTCGGCCAGGTATGTGTACAGTTGATATAAGTTACTTCTATGTCAATCTTGTAGGACAACAGAATGTCTCCTACCAGCCCCGGGGTAGAGAACAGAATACATTTTTTCCCAGTAGCTACGTTTCCTATCGGGATTACCCTTCAAGCATAGGCTTTGGAAGCTTTGGAGGGGCTGTAGCTATTGACGCAGTGCCTATAACCATGACATGCGAACATCCTTGAGCCTATTATCCGCACCCAAGTATAGTCAGCCGGGTGAGGTCAGTGCACTCTCTGGCCCCTTGCCTAACCCCTGTAGTGGGTTTAACCCTACACCCTCTAGTTCTGAGCTGAAGATACCTCATGCCATTTGCTTCATGCAAACTGTCAAAGGGATGGTTGCAGGTGAGGGAATCCTGGAAGTGTCTCCACAGCGAGCTGGTACCTTGGTGGACAAGCCCGTTGTGGAACCAGCTGTGACGGATCCAGTTCTTAGGATTCTCAGCTGGAACTTACCCGATTGGAATACCCAGGTGGAGGCTTACTCTATCTGTATGTATGTTGAGCAGGGAGCCTTGTTACAAGGTTGGTTACAGTACGTATTACGTACCAGCAGTTTCCTCAGCCTCTGGGAAAGGTCGCCCCTCAGGTGGTCTTCTTACATGGGTTGATATATTGTTGGGCTGCCAAATTGTGCAGAGTGCAACAAATTCCCCTGACATATTAAGAATCACTGTCAGGGGGCCACAGAGAGGGCTAACTTTAGACATTTTTAACATCTATGCCAGGGGTACTAAGGGGGATCTTTGTCCCCCACGGTTTCAATTCTTGAGGGCTTACTCAGACAGTGTCCTACTAGCTCGTATGTCCTTGTTGCGGGGGACTTTAACTGCACCTATGAACCCCTTGCCTCTGACGACATTTTGGACATTGCCGATGAGGACTCTAGAAGAGGAATTCCCCCCTTAGCAATCGATCCGATAAGGAGGTGGTCCCAACAGGCTATGCAATTGAATTCTCTGTCCCTTGAATTCGGGCTGAGGGCGGCAAATGGTAGAACTACTTCGGACACAAAGGGATCCCACACTTTTAACAGGGTGAATCGTACCTCTAGGATAGATTACATCCTACTCGATCTCAAGCTATGGAGATTCATGCATGACATGGAAGTCTTGCCCTCAGTAGACAGTGACCGTAACCCGTTATCCCTGGCCTTATACCATCTGTGGCCAGGGGCGTCTGGCTTGACCTTGCCCACTAAAACAGTTACCGTTAGGGAAGTTCGCCCCTCAAATTGTGGGAGACGGCTAAAATGGTGTAGGGTTGCATTAGACGAGGGGAAACTCCAAGCCATAGGGGCACTCCTGGGGACAGCACAGGCTAGATTGGAATCTCCCTCCTTGACAAAAAACGACGTGACAGCTCTTTTTTGTGAGACTGTCAAGAAATTTGGAAATCTGTTTGTAGTCCCAACTAGGGATCCTACTGTGGCGGAGAGCAAAAGAAGCAAGAATACTCCGGGCTGGTTTACCAAAAAATGCAGGGGGAAGAAAGCTGCGCTAATAGCTGCTGTTAAAAGCAAATCCCCTGTTAGGACTAGGGTAGCAAGGAAAGATTATAAACAGACTATCAATGAGGCAAAGAAAGAATGGGAAGACCGGTTTTGGTCTGACCTAAAGGTAGCTAGTGCAGGGAGAGATTCCAGAGGGTTCTGGAATTTAGTGAGGACCAGGGATAGGCCAGATAACACCCTCATTACGTGTAACGTCCCGGGTCAACGCTGGTTTAACCACTTTTCTTCCCTATACACTATCACCATGGAAGATAGCCAGGTGCAGCCCTTGTCACACTTTACCTCAATCGACCGACCAGGGGAATTACCAAGGCACCCTTTTACGCTAAAGGAAGTTGAGAACGTTATAACATTCTTGGTGCCTCTTAAAGCAGCTGGGCCGGATGGGATCCCGGCTGACTTGCTACGCGCAAACCCGATTGAGTGGGGGCGAATAATTGCATCATTACTTAATGCTGTTAACAATGGTGCGCCAGTCCCAGATTCATGGAAAGGGGCGGAGGTCATCCCTATCTTTAAGAAGAGGTGTCAGGACGACCCCGCCAACTATCGCCTGATAAGTCTTATTGACTGCTCGTAGAAGGTCGCAGGGAAAGTGGTTTTGGGGAGGGTGCTTCAGTGGGTGGATGACAATAACATCTTATCCGACTACCAAGCCGGATTTGTATCAGGTACAGGGACCATTGAGCAGGCCTTTAGATTGATGCTCCTTTATTGGAAGGTGGTGGTGCTGGGGAAAGGCAGTCTTTATTTAGCATTCATAGACTTAAAGACTGCCTTTGATCTAGTACCCCGGGAGGGGTTGTGGGGGTTACTAACTGAAATGGGGTTGCCCCCGTATATTCTGTCCCTGTTGGTGAGGTTACATTCTGACAATTATTCCCAGGTGCGGTGGGGCACGCAGGGGCAAAAAACCGACAGGATTCCAGTGAATAGGGGTGTCCGCCAGGGATGTGTGCTTGCTCCCACTCTATTCTCTCTCTATGTGAATGGAGTGGCTGACCACCTCCTAAAAATTCCATCTGATGCACCTTCCCTGGGGGGAAGCGTATACCAACTCTGCTATTCACTGATGACACCATCCTCATTTCCAAATCCCCTGTGGGCTTGCAGAGTCTCCTGGATAGTTTTCAGGCCTTTTGTATTCAAAGGGGTCTAATAATTAATACAGACAAAACTACGTTTTTGGTGTTGAACCCACCCAAACGATTAGGTCGCCCTCCGTCATTAAACTCTGTCCCTCTAGAGAGGGTTTTGGAATTTGACTATTTAGGCATTCGCCTCACTGATTCCATGCAGTGGAACGCGCACATTCAAAAAACTCTCCTTAAAGAGCAGCACTCTTCGACAACCAAACCAATCGCCCGGTTGTTGAAATCTATAAAGCTAGAGGGGTGAGTGCGGCCTTGTACGGGGCGGAACTCTGGGGCACATGCAATACGGTGCTGTTAGCCAGATCCGAGAATACATTTCTGAAGGATCTTATGGCTCTCCCAATGAGTACTCCTTCCTTACCGTTGCTTTTAGATATAGGGTGTCACTCGATTAAAGATCAGGCCCAAATTCGCCCATTGCTCCTTTGGGCACGGCTGTGGCGAGTCCCTGAATTGGCCTCTTACGCGGAAGGTCTTTTGGAGGTAATGTCAATGCATGGTTGCTCACAAATTAAGTGGTTAAAAAATGTTAAATTTTTACTATGTGGGTTGGGCCTCGGAGACGCTTGGGAATCTAGAACTGCTCCCCCGAAGGCCACTCTTAAGAAATTGTATTGGAATTGGATAACTAGAAGTAATAACTCTAATTTGATGCAAGGTAGAACCACTACTGAGTTCCTGAGGATTAAGGACGTGGCCGTCTATGAACCATACCTTGACATCATTGCCAATCCAACTGCCCGGGCGCTGTACTTTAAATTTAGAGTGGGAACCCTTCCAGTAAGTGAATTGACTGCGCGCTGGAAGGCTTCGCCTCAGACCTCACCTTACTGTCCAGTTTGCACGACACGTTAGTTGCATTGTTTTTAATTTGCCAACTGTATTCCAGAATTTGCGTTCTCCCCCAAGCGCTCTCGGCGTTCAGACCCCTCCGCCTCCATTTTGTTGATTGTTGTCCTCCGTAGCCCGCCCCGCCTCCCAGCTGAGCCGCCCTCCCACAGACAACAAACAGCGCTCCAGTACCTGGAAGCGCCGTGACTCGATCTCCGCTTCCCAGCAGAGTGGTCGCTCCCCTGTGACTGTGGTATCGTACTTGCAGCGCATTGCCTATACCGACTGCCAGCTGTGTGCTCTGACCGCCGCTTTGCCTATTTACATGTTTAACTGCCAGCGTTAGTTGCATTGTTTTTAATTTCCCAACTGTATTCCAGAATTTGCGTTCTCCACCAAGCGCTCTCGGCGTTCAGACCCCTCCGCCTCCATTTTGTTGATTGTTGTCCTCCGTAGCCCGCCCCGCCTCCCAGCTGAGCCGCCCCCGCCCCTCCCCCTCCACTATCCATATATGACAGTTGTTCCCGCGCGCAGCGTTCACGCGCAGCGACCGCGCCCCACCCGCGCCGAAGGTGCGCCAAAGGTAAGCCCGTCTACGCCCGTCCGCGCCTGGACCGCGCCCAGCGCCATACCCCCTGGCCCCCGTCCCTCCCAGCCCTCCCGCACTGCCTACGATGCCGCCACCCTCCTAGCCCTTAACCCCGGTCGCGCCCCCAACTGCGTCCAAGCCGCCCCTGGACACACCCATGGACCTTTCTCTTGCTACTCCTGCAAATTCAGCGGCACCGACAACATCTCCGCTACAACCACACCACAGATTCCTGACCCCAACCACCTACAGTGCATCCTTCTCAACACTCGATCGGTCCACAGACACGCCATCGACCTATGGAATCTACTAGACACCATCTCTCCAGACGTCGCCTTCCTAACAGAAACATGGATGAACGCTTCCTCCGCCCCAGACATCACCATTGCCATCCCGGAAGACTATAAGATCACACGCAAGGACCGTACCGGCCACACAGGAGGAGGAATCGCTATCGTCCATAAAAAATCAATCCGCATCTCAACCAGCTCTGACGTCAATCTCGCCAACTCCGAACACCTTCACTTCCAGATCCACATCGACCCCAAGACCACACTCAGAGGCACCCTCCTCTACAGACCACCAGGACCCCGCGCAAAATTCAGTGAAGACATCACGGACTTCATCACCCCACACGCACTCCCCTCCAAAGACTACATCCTTCTGAGAGACCTCAACTTTCACCTTGAAAAGATCAACGACCGCAACACCACCACCCTCCTAGACAACCTCGCCAACATCGGACTTAAACAACTAGTCACTTCCCCCACCCACATCGCAGGTCACACACTCGACCCCATCTTCACCTCCAGCAATCATGTCTCCTTCAGCCACACTACGGACCTCCTCTGGACTGACCACAGCTGCGTCCACTTCACCTACAACAAACCAAAACTCACCAACCACCTCCAACCAACTCTGCAAAGAAACTGGAACAAAATCACTACGGACCAGATCTCCGCATCGCTCCTTCTAAACACCCCAGCCCACTCTTCTAACCCAAACCAAGCCGCCGCCAACCTCACCCTATGGTTATCCAACACCGCCGACACCTTAGCACCACTGAAAAAACATCAAAGCAGACCTGGCAGCAAGAAGGCATCATGGTTCAACGACGATCTTAAGAAGTCCAAGAAACTCTGCCGCTCCCTTGAAAAGGCCTGGAAAAAAGACCCAACCACTAGCACCAAGGACGCCTTCAAAAACGCCACCCGCACTCACCACCAACTAATCCGAAAGGCCAAGAAAACAGCATTCAAGGATCGACTTGACAACAACGCCCACAACAGCAAGGAACTTTTCAACATCGTCAAGGAATTTTCCAATCCCTCGGCCAACTCCAACGACATCACCCCCTCTCAAGCCCTCTGCGACTCCCTAGCCTCATTCTTCCACAACAAGATTGCAGACATCCACAACAGCTTCGACAACCAACCTGGAGACCAACCCACCCTTCCATTTGCTGAACATTCTCCCCCCGTGAACACCCTTAACGACTGGAACCCAATCTTCACTGAGGACACAATCCGCCTGATGAATTCCATCCACTCAGGATCCCCCACAGACCCATGTCCTCACCACATCTTCAACAAAGCAGACTCCGTCATAGCACCGCACCTCCGAGACGTCATCAACTGCTCCTTCAACTCCGCCACCTTCCCGGAAGACTGGAAACACGCTGAACTCACCGCCCTTCTGAAAAAACCCACAGCGGACCCCACCGAACTCAAAAACTACCGCCCCGTTTCGCTCCTTCCATTCCCGGCCAAAGTCATCGAGAAAGCTGTCAACAACCAGCTCGCCGCTTTCCTCGAAGCCAACAAATCCCTCGACTCCTCACAATCTGGCTTCCAAGCAAAACACAGCACTGAGACCGCCCTCATCGCAGCAACAGACGACATTCGAACTCTACTGGACAATGGAGACACAGTCGCCCTCATCCTCCTCGACCTCTCTGCAGCATTCGACACAGTCTGCCACAGCACTCTTTTACAACGCCTCAATAACATCGGAATACAAGGAAAAGCACTTGAATGGATCACCTCGTTCCTCACCGGAAGAACCCAGAGAGTCCGCCTCCCACCATTCAAGTCCGAGGCCACTGAAGTCATCTGTGGCGTACCACAAGGATCCTCACTCAGCCCCACCCTCTTCAACGTATACATGAGCCCCCTCGCGACCATCGCCCGCCAACACAACCTCAACATCATCTCTTACGCGGATGACACTCAACTAATCCTTTCTCTCACCAATGACCCCAGCACCGCCAAAACTAACCTACACGAAGGAATGAAAGAAGTTGCCGAATGGATGAAACAAAGCCGTCCGAAACTGAACTCAGACAAAACAGAAGTCCTCATCTTAGGTACATCCCCCTCTGCATGGGATGACTCCTGGTGGCCGGAAGCCCTTGGAAAAGCACCCATCCCGACAGACCACGCACGGAACCTAGGAGTCATCCTGGATTCTTCACTCTCAATGAACAGACAAGTCAGCGCCATATCCTCATCCTGCTTCAACATCCTTCGCATGCTCAAAAAAACATTTCGCTGGATCCCCACCGAAACAAGGAAAACAGTCACCCATGCTCTGGTCACGAGCCGACTGGACTACGGAAACACCCTCTACGCTGGTACTACCGCTAAACTCCAGAAGAAACTTCAACGAATCCAAAACGCCTCAGCCAGGATCATATTAGACATCCCACGCAACGAACACATCTCTGGTCACCTTAAAGACCTCCACTGGTTACCCGTCAATAAGAGGATCACTTTCCGACTGCTAACCCACGCACACAAATCACTCTACGACATCGGACCAGAATGCCTCAACTCACGACTGTCCTTCTACACCCCCCCCCGCCAACTACGTTCTTCCAGCCAAGCCCTCGCCACTGTACCCCGCATCAACAAGACCACCATGGGAGGCAGATCCTTCTCATACCTGGCTGCTAAAACATGGAACTCACTCCCCGCTTACCTTCGCCTTACCCAGAACCACCTAGCATTCAAAAAGCAACTTAAAACGTGGATATTTGACAAGTAATCCTCCTCCCCTTTCTAAGCGCCTTGAGACCCTCTGGGTATGTAGTGCGCTATATAAATTCTCTGACTTGACTTGACATATTGTAGCCCTACGTATTCTGAAGTCGGATACCCGGACTCTGTTTTTATGTGGTGTATCTACATTTTTAGGAGGGGCATGGTCCATCCGAACTAATCCTGTTGTTATCTATTTAAATGGCTGCTTTTAAATCGAATTTTAACGACTGTTTTTACTGAGCATTAAAGTTTTAATAGGGTATTGTAAAAAAACATATTTTTAATTGTGTTGTAAATTGCTATAAGATATGTTTTTATCGAATAAAGCCTTCAATCAATCAATAAATAGTTATGTATTGTCTATGCACACGCTGTGGCTGCAGTCTGAACTCTAACCTCACCTGGGCCGGAAAGAAATTACGGGGTAAGGAAAATACTTTCTTATAGTCTTTTGTTTGTAAGGTGTCCAAAGTAGCCGCATATTTCTCATGCTGGATTTCGCTTACATATGCCACTTTGGGGAGTATTTTGGCTATTAGCCCATTTCCTTATTTTGTTTATGGTTTTGAAAAGACAGTTGATTATCCATTAGGACTCCCAAATACTTGTAGGTGCTAACTTCTTCCAGGTCTATATCGCCCATTAGAAAGTGGCAATGTTTCAGAGCACGACAACTTATAATCATTGCCTTTATTTTTGAAATATTAATTTCACATCAGGTTTTCTTTGTCAAATTGCACCAGTACATTAATTGCCTTTGTAGCCCTATGTGTGTATGGTTTAGTAGCACTATGTCTTCTGCATAAGATAGATGGGTGATGGGCAATATGCTAATGCGTGCTGGATGTGAATTCACCTCATTTAGCTTTTGGAAGAGATCGGCCATGAAAAGATTGAACAAGAGTGGGGGCCAGCACACACCCATCTTTTAAATTAACACTTGTATTGATCTTCTTAGTGAGTTCAGCAAATTTGACTTGGAGCCAGGTATTTGTATATAGTAGCTGTATGGCTCTTAGTATTGTTTCCGATAGTCCCAATTGCTCTAGTTTATGCCACAGTAAACCTCTGTTTACTTGGTCAAATGCAGCTTTAAAGTCTATAAAGCATAGATATAGGCTTTTTTTGTTGTCGTAAACTCTTATCTACCATTAAGCCTCGGGCAAGAAGGTTTGTGATAGTGTCCACGCCTTTGTGGAATCCCGACTGGTTAAGTGAAATTTTTATATTAGTCTCTGACTAGTCTACTAGATCTGATAGAATCAGAGATGCATAGTATTTAGCTTTTGTATCAAGGAGGTCGATCATTCGGTAGTTGGCTGGGTCGGTGCGGTCCCCTCCTTTATATACATGGTTAATTATTGATCCACTGCAATTATCAGGCAAGCTATTTAAGTTACCCACCTCGTGGAAGAGAGGAGACAACGGGACAGCCCAAAAGTTAGGGTCCTGTTTGTAGATTGCTGTGGGATCCCATTTGGTCTTGTGCCCAATCTCGTCTGCCTGCCTGGATCATCATAGCTGTTTGTACTACTGTGTATTGAGAACATAGCTTCCTTCTTGCATTCATGACATTTGAGATCTCTGCTGGCACTTTGGATTTCCCAACCGTAGTTTGCAGTGTATCTAAATGTGGTTTTTGTCCTCCTATTTCAACTAGCGTATCCGGTGTAGTCAGGATTATTGAGCATGGATGAGGCAATGATTGCAGACTTTAGCACAGGGATTGCTTGGGCATTTCCACATCTTCAAAACTTCTACCTGGCGTGATCCAGAAGGTTGAGGCTATGTATGTTATCCAGGCTAGCTCGGTTACAGGTTGTTATTTATTGCTGGTTTTGGTCTCATAAGGCCGTTTTCTAATTCCCAAAAAGCTCTTGTGTTTGATCGTTTGACATGGAATAAAATCTTTGACCATAAATGATCTGTTTTGATTTTTCGTTTTTCCAAACTCGTTTTTTATATTGCCTCTTCAGTTTTTTTATTTGATCCCAAGTGGCCACCGGTACTCTGGTTCCCCTTCTCCGTTTGATTCTTCTTCTTAGTTCAATTCTTAGATTTAATGCTGTTTTACTCAGATGCCTATCTTGGTCGCATAAAGTGGGACTTTGAGGGTATTTTTGCAAAAATTCCTTCAGTAGTGTTGTCAAGAATGTGATCCAAACTTCTGTCGGTAAACCTTCCTGTGCACTGAGGGTTATGATGAGTTAATCTGTCCTTGAGGAGATTTTTGGCAGGGAGCTGTTTGTCCATCTTAGACGTTTTAAGTGAAACAATGTTAATGACCCTAGTTCAGGTGACACTATTGCGTGTCTAATGAGAGAAGTGGTCCGTATGAGGTGTTGGGCTGAATGGTCACTTTCTGTAGTATATTTGATTAAAAATGTATTTATTTGTTCCAGTAGTGGCAGGGTAAGAATAGTGTAATCTATGATAGATCTCTCCCTATGGCTGTGATAAGTGCACGTCAGGGGTTTATCTTGCTCAGATCTCCCCTTCGTTTCCCTCAGCCCTAGATGTTCCAGATCTACTACCATTTTCTGGCCATTTATATCATGGCGTATATGCACTGGACGATCTTGGGGTTGCACTGCCCATATTGTCTTTGCTGTTATTATGTCCTCATCCTAATCCGGTGTGTGTATTAGGTTCAAATTGAAATCGCCGGTTACTAATATGTCCCAGGCTGGTTCTTCTATTGCCCTTATCAATTTGTTTAATATGATTTTTTTGGTATCACGCATCGGATGAGCATACACATTAAAGAGGATAATGGTGCTTGACGTATTATTAGCTCCCCAGTCCATTTGTATTATTTGCATGTCTGCCGTGGTGGTTGGCATTTGGATAGAAGTAATAGTTAGTGAAGTTGAAATGTAGACGGTGAAACCACCCTTTGGTCTACCATAATGCTGTGTTTTTTTGGCTTTTTTAAAGTAAAGAATGTATCCTGCAACCTGCATTGGGGTTGTAAGCCACGTTTCATAGAGGGCTAATATTTCATACTTCTTCCAGCAGTCTGGGAATGTATAATCCTGCAATTTTTGATTTTTGCCTGCTATATTCCATGATAAAAGGCTTAATAACGATCCATGGGCTGTTGGTTGTTTTATTATATTTTATATATGTCTGATGCCCTTTCTGGCTTCATCAATTTCTTGATGCGTTTACCCTTGTAGATTGAGGTTTAACCTAATTGTGCCTTCGTTACCTCTGGCATTTTGTAGAACTGAGGTAACTCTGGTTGCATTGGGATCCTCCGATTTCATCTTTTGCCATTAGAGGAGTGGCGCAGGGTAACATTGTTTTTTAGGAACTGAAAGCTTCATACCCCATGCTTCGAACTGAGGTATGGCAGTTAGAATCAACAAGGTGATCTCTGCTATCCTCCAGGTTGAGAGAGTTATTTCTTTTTGATTACATGTTCCTTAACAAATTAACAAATTCAATAGCTAACAAGTACGGAGAAGACAAGTAATTTAGTGCTGGTATGGTTCCCAATAGATTTTAAATATTTCCTCTGTTCAAGTAGTCTTGTGCTCCCTGTGACATGTATTGGGGTATTAGCAGGATCTGATTATACTGTATCCTATGGGACTCATTATCTCTAATGCAAGATGAATGAGGGGAGCGGGGAGCGGGAACTTCATACTGGCGTTTCTGATCATTGCCCCTTGCACTGGGGTTGCATAGATTGACATTTATCAATATTTTGTCTAATTGTGCAGGGGTCATTATCGTTGTTTTGTTTTTCATTTGGTCTTCCTTTCTTTGCTCACTTGTTTGACAAGAAGTTTTTTTCTGTGAAAATTGTGGAATATTTGAGTTTACTTTATTAAGATGTACCATACTCACAATCAACAGTTCCATGTCTTCCATGAAGATTATTTGTTCTTTTTGCGTTATTTTCATCCGTAGTCCTCCTGTAAGACCTTTCTCTTTGGGTTTGATTAAGTCTTGTGCTCCCTTTGCATCACCTGCCGACATTTCTGATAGGTCTGAAGTCCTAAGAAGCTCATTGGAGTTCATAGAGTCTTTTTTTATTTTTTGCTGTATTACTGATATCATTGAATTTAGTTTTTTGTTTTTGAAGTCACAGATGGGAAAATGTTTGGTGACCTATGGCTTTGCCCTATTGTTGGACTGTTGGCTCTTTCTCACCTTCCTTGCTCACTCTTTTCTGCCCTTTCGTTTGAGGGAGGAGAGGTATGTTGGATTGATCATTTTGGGCATTAACTTGCTGCTGGGTAGAGGGTTGACTTGAAGCCACTACAGGATTGACGAATAAGGCTTTGTAGTGGTCTAGTAAGCAGCTGTAATCGTCTGATCTATTTCACTTTTTATTGCATACCTGGGATGGGCTTGGTTAACATTAACGGATGGATTACATGGTACAACTGGAAATTCTTCAATGTCTTTTTTTTGCTGACACATGCAATGGTTGCACTGTCCGGGGCTCATTTGAGACAATTGTGGGAGTTATATTTTTGCCCCAAGGTGATATGGCATTCACTGTCATATTATGTTGTGCTGGAATTTTATTGAAACACTTGCCCTCTTACAATATGGACTTCAGAGTTGTTGGAACTTCACTGAGTTTGTCGATGATTGGTTCACACATGCAGTTCGTTACTGGCTGCAAGGTTGATATACTACTATTCTTTATTATTAATTCCGTTAGTATATCAAGTTTGGTATTTATGCCTGAAATATAAGCGGATATGATATTCATCAGGTCAATCTGGATATCAAGTTTGTCTGACTGCATGTTTAAAAAGCTAATTGAAGTTAGCAGAGTATTTGTTAGGGTGAGGTGTAGGTTTGCATGGTCATCTGGTCTTATGTTGGAATTATCCTCCTAGGTCTTTGGCAGGAAAATATGAGTTTGTACCCTAGGGTTGCCGTTATTTGTTGGACTGTCACTGCTATGCGCTATAATTAATTTGCTTTGATGTTCATCATATACCTGAGTTTTATTGACTGGCATATTGTCATCGATGTTTGGGCACTCTGAGGTGCTAGATTTTTTGATTATGGTTTGCTCTCGTGGTTTTGGTTGAGTTGACAGCTCTTCTGATCTTGATTTAGGGTCATCCTCCTGACTCTTCAGCTGGAATATTAGGGCTGGTTCCCTGGAAGTGCTATTATTTGTTATATTTTCAATTTTCACTACTTTGTGCTGAGTTTAATTTACTTTGAGGTTCATCTTGCGTCTAGGATTTATTTACTAGCTTGATGTCATTGCTGATTAGGCATTCTGAGTAGCTCGATATTTCAATTGCTGTTTGCTGCCGAATGTCCGGTAGGCTTCTCCACTGAGTAATAGTTTGAGTACAGTCAAGGAGCTTTGCGAATGTTTCCATTGCCTGTAATAGATCTGTATTGTTTGTAATTGAAAGTGAATTGAGCCAAAAGACCTGTGGGTTTTCTGTGTTGTTATTTGTCTTCCAAGTACTGTTGTTTTCTTTTTTTTGTCTTGGGGTGGAGTGGGCTACACTGCTGATGTGCACTTAGGCATAAGCTGTTATCTTGTTTTTTTCTGTGCCATGTGTTTTTACTTCTGCCTAATTGATAACCATTACCATCAACTTTGAATTAGTAGTGCACTTTGGATCCTTTACTGGCACTGCTCTGGACTGTGGGTTACAGCTTCCTCTGCAGTGGTGATAAACCTTTCCGGCGTTAGAGGTTTAGGGAGACCTACTATTTTGTCTGCTGTTGCATAGATGGCCTCCGTTGGATCTTTTAAAAATGTTTTCTGGGCTTATTTGATAAAAAAAACTGAAAATATTGGTGATATCAATATAGCACCGGAAGTTAACAGCGGGCTTGGTAGATTCCCACAATGGGTTGCTTCGCATTTTGAGATTTGCTTAGACCTTGGATTTTTTTGCACCACTTGTCTCATAATCCTTCATGATCTCATGCTGTAGTGCTTGCAGTGTCATGTTCTACTAGTCAGGTTAGGGTGAAGATGTACTCAGCAGGGTCAAAGTCAAAGAAATGCTTGTTTAGCCCCCTGGGCAATAGTGGAAAGGTGATGGGACGTGGACTGGCTTTAGGTGAAACAATGCATGGGTCAAAAATTATCTCAAATTTGACTGGACAAACCCTTGGTGTCAGGCCACTACCCACTCACCTACTCCAGACACTCCAGTCGCTCCGGTGGCTAGTCGCTCTGTGCAAATCCTGCTTCTTACGACTTCTGTACCTGAAGGATTTTACTTATTGTTGTTTTGGAAGAACCTTATATTCCAGGAGAGAGCAAGAAGAAAAATAAGTAAAACAAGCGGAGGAACATACAACACAACTGAAAGCCGCACCCAAACTGATCGGGCCACCTCCGCAGGGTGCTGCCCCACACACTCAGAGGTGACCCCCCTAACGGCACCTGCGCTTTCTTTTTTCCTTTGTATCGTGTCAAGGAGCTGGGAGTAAGGGAGAAGGGAGCAAGGAGGGCAATGCCCCCCCCCCCCCCACGGGGCTCAGCCAAGCTCAAACAGCTCGGGCTCAGGCTATTGCGCTCCTGGGTTGTGACAAGTTACAGCGGTCACAGAGCCGACAAAAGATGAAAGAAATCCATCTCTGTCTCCACGGGATGCCACTTGCTTCCTTGCTCACTCCGCGAGTTGAGGATGTCGACATTGAAGCGATGTTGAGGCGGGCAGAGAGCGGAGAACGGCAAACTCCTTCTTAGCTGCAGCTTCAACCACACTGGCTATGGGCTTTCGATGGGATCTCTGGAAGATCTGAACTGGCTAATAGATGCAGGTCAGGTTTGAGCGGGTAACACTCCAACATGATGTTTCAAATGCCTGCGTCTTCAATTTTAATTTAAATACTACTGATTAATAACTTTATATCTCATATTTCACAATATTCTTCACTCTAGCTTATTGATCATGGCACACCTTAGCATTAACATCTTTAAGGACTCTGGTTCAGCAGCTGACATCAAGAGGTCGATTCACAAAGCAAGCATCCCTGCTTGGACCAGATGAGTTACCATTGCATATATATATATATATATATATATATATATATATATATATATATATATATATATATATATTACCTACTGGCGGTCGCCAGTAGGTAGTTATAGTTAGGATTGTTTTCCATAGGAAATCCTCAACATTCTATTTGGAATAACTTTGGCCCTGGTGGATGAGTCTTTGTGAATTTCTCAAAGAAGATGGATAGGTTCGCTGCACTCCTTCCCTGAAAGTTTGGGGGGGATTGGTGAAGTGGGGGCTGAGATATAAGGGGGGTCCCAAAACGTGTTTTCTCCATGTTATTTTCCATAGGACCTTTAGACTCGGCTACAGTTCGAACGGGTGAATGAATTTATAAGAAATTTGCCAAAACTGTAGAGTCTTGTTCGCAGATTACGCTTTTTTTGGAATGGTGTAAATCCGTTCAGTAGTTGTTGAGAAAATTAAAGTTAAAGTCAATTATATATCTATAGGCGCGCACACGTGCGCGCACCCAAGCGGCTGCGCGTGAGCGGTATTTTTTTTGGCTGCGTGACGTCTGTTAACGTTCGATTCGAAGGAAATCAGGAAGTTTTGTCCGCCATTTTGTCACTGCGAGTAAATATATTGTTCATTTCAAAGCGTTGAAACATGGAAAGGGGAGAAGGTAGAGATTGTCTTCCTGCGTAGGTTTTCTCAGGGTGTACAGTAAGGCCCTTAAACGCGAAAAGATATAATTTTTCTCCGAAAAAAAATACGGGGTGCGCGCACCCGGTCGCGCACACCTATTTACAAGAGTGTGAAAATGGAGGTAAATCAGAAGTTTGAGTGCTTAGATATAAGGTGGCTCTGAAAAGAGCCCTTGTGTTAATTGAGTGTTTTCTGCATTTATAAGTAAGTACCGATGCAGAGCCTGATGTTGCAGAGGAAGATTCTGTTTCCCTCATTCGTGAAATGAACACCGTCTCTCCTATAGACGTCTTGCATGTGGTATCGCAAGTTGTTGTGGTAAATAGAACCCATGCTATAATCTCTGAGGAACGCAGAAACAGATTTATTTACATGTCTCCTTGCTTTCTCAAATTGTGCACAATGGTGATTGGACCAATTCCATTTCTGTCTTTGGCATATATTGGAATATACCAAGGCAGATCGAGGAAAAAGTGTCATCAATTGTCGAAAGGTGTCTTTTAGAAGCATTTCCAGACCTACCCCAGTGATTGTGCCTAGATCGTTCCCACCACAGTGCACAATTATAAGGTCTGGTTCTGGGAGATGCATAAAAGTTTTCACCAATGGAATTAATTGGTGACATTTCAATCCTCTTTTGGAAATCCATGTTATGTGTACATTTGGTAAGCTGAGGTTGCAAATTCGTCTGCTTACTGCATATTTTTCACTCCAGTGAATATAACTGTGTCCTATTAGCCAGACCTTCATTTTCAAGGGATTTGTAGTCGTCCTCCGATCGGTTATGGAAGTGGAATGGTAGTTAGAAGTTGAAATTTTAAATAAAGAAAAAGGAAGAGGCTGGGTGTGGTTAAAAAAATAAAAATGATTGGTTCATTGTAACAAGTGGAGAGTGAACAGGTCAATGTTTATGTTAAACGAAAAGTACTATTGGGTGTGAAAAAACAAGACATGTAACAGAGTTGTGGATTGGCAGGTGTTTCTGGAGGGAAAATAGTGTTCTTAGTTTGCTGTAGAACGTTGAGACATGAACTTTTGACCTGTGTCTTCAGCAAGGTGCAGAATGAGGTGTAACCATGGAAACAGCCGGAGATGGCAGTTGGTGATGGGTTCACTCTTTGGTGCCTCTGCATCTGAGTCTGTTCTCTGGTGGCTGGCGGAGAACTGTTTGTTATTGTGGAGATGAAAGGGTGATAAGGAGAGAAATACGACATAGCGTCTGCCCTGTAGAAGCGTGGGAGCAGTGATTAACTCTGAGTAAAGCGGAACTGTGTCGGTGCTTAGTAACAGTAAAAAAAAAAATGTTAACAGTGGTATAACTGTCTTTACGGTGCGCGACCTACTAAGAAAGAGTTCACGGGCCGTATTTGGCTTGCAGGTTCTAGTATCAGTAAGTGAGGTCGAGAAAAGAAAATATTCAGGACTTTATTTATGAAGGCCTTGCGCCACCGGTGCGTTACTTTTTCCCATTTTAAAAAATGAGGCACTGGCGGCGGAAGGTCTTCATAAATAAGGTCCTCCGTGTCTACAGTTAAGGTTATGTGGAACCCATGAATAGTTTTTCAATATGAAATCATTTCAGTTGAGATTATGGATTAAAAGAGAAACCGTGAATATTTGAAATGTTTATTTAGAAATGTACTATTTTAAAGGCAAATCATTATGTAATCTGAGTACAGAAATTGCAAAAAACACAGTAATTGGTATTGTCAGTAGTACATGGAATACAAACGCTATAGTTGAAGAAAAATGAATATAGTTGGAAAAAAACATTGTACAGTCTTATAAGGAAGTATATTATATTTTAATAAATGGAAGAAGGTTTCTGGCCTTTCAGTTTAGGAACGATATATGAAAATGCAAGTGGTTATACATCATTACTTTATGAATCAGCTGTCTAACAACACGAAATCATAATGTCCACTGTTAGTAAAGCAAATAGGTCTGTTCTTCAAAAGAAAATATGGAAAATAACGTGAAGAATATAGAAAACCAAAAGGAAATGAGGACATCAATGGGTTGTTTGAGAGTTATTGAAGCATTGTTTAGGCAAAATAGGTAGCTTCTGCTTGTAACAGGAAATCAGTTTTATCATTTGAAAGTATGTCAGCTATCCAATGGAAAAGAGTAAAGCAGTACTGATAATCTGTTATAATCGGAGCCTCTTTTACCATCAGAGTGCAGGTCGGTGGGTTTTCGATGTAGCTTGCTGTTAGGAAAGAGTTAACCGTCCATTGTGTAGGCAAAGTATGCAGCAAGTGCCTCTAACATGAAATCATTGTTATCATCTGAAAACATGTCAGCCATCCAATTGAGAAGATCAAAGGAGCATTCATGATCTGTCATTATTGGAGCGTCTTTTACCATCATTGGGCAGCTCAGTGGGTTTTCGATGTAGCTCTCTGTTAGGAAATCTTGCGCCGCTGCGAATATATTCCAATGACCCAGAACTCCTTGTATCGCTGCAAAGGCCATAAACCCTCCGTTGTAACAAAGCTGTTCATGATCAAGTAACGGATTCATGAGGTGATTGTAATTCGGTTCAGGAGGTACCAAATTGCAGAGACATAAATCCAGGGCCCACGTGAAATCACAGCTCAGGCAATGAAATACAGGCTGCACACAGGTGAAATACGAATATCGAAATGATAATCGATATGAAGTATTCAAAGTTGAGAGTGGTAAGGTGCCGTAGTACAGAAGCATTCTCTGTCGAAATAGTTCTAAGTGGCCCGGCTCGTTTGCGAAGGCAGGAGGGACATCCATTTTGAATTTCCCAAGATGGTAAAGGAAACGGCGCAGCACCACTGGTTGTATAGCAACTCCACAGAATTAGGTCGCCGGCTATGCAGTGGAGAGAAGCAGAATGACTTGATACATTTTGTAGGAGTCTAGTCACTTATATATTGCTTAGTGGTTATTGAAAAAGTAGCTTTTTTTGAACTGGAGGATGCGTTAAAAAATAAGGGAGTGATTTGAGGGAGTTGTAAAGCAAGGTCAATTTTTTTTTTTAGATCAATGCTGTTTTCTGTGAATGTTAGCTTAGTGAAAGATATGTGTGTGACCTGATGCAACGTTCAGTTTTAAATGTGACAATGGCGGTCTTGTTCATGTCTTCCGATTCAAGGTCGGTATTCGCTGCCAAATACAAAGATTAGGAAACGCATGCGTGGGGTACATAGTGTGCATTCTTAAAGGAAAGCAAATGAAGGGTTATTTTTACCGCGTTAGCATTGTCGTTTAAAAAGTTATAGTGATTTCTATTATATGTGAAGAAAGTGTCACTGATGAAGACTGAAAATAAATCCTTATAAATGATACAGACTGGTGTATTTTAGAAAAGGTTTGTGACATTACATGAATTGTGGAAAAAAAATAATGTAATTGAAAGTGTATGGTTTAAAAATGAAAAGTAGAGGTTTATAGTTCATGTTTTGAAAGCAGTTCTAGAGGGTCAGATGAAAGTGTATGGTTTGAAAATGAAAAGTAGAGGTTTATAGTTCACGTTTTGAAAGCAGTTCTAGAGGGTCAGATGCATGATAGATTTATTAAAAATAGAACATGTTTTTAAATAGTATTTTGGAAAAAATATGTGCCTTTATGTACTATTTACATTATGTGCCTGTTGCGTATTCTTTGAGTTTTAGTAATCCTGTGTCTTATAAGTTTTCTAGGGGCGGTTTGAGGTTCATGGTGGGTTCGGGCAGGGAGGGTAGGTTGGGGGTTTGTAATAGGGGGTTCGGCTGGGGTGGAGTGCGGAGTTTAGTGAAAAGTGAGGGGGGCGGGGAGTTACGGTGTTTGGTAATGGAGCAGAGTCAGAGGACGCCACATTTGTGTTATGGGCTGCCACGGAAATATGTATTTATTCTCAGAGGTTTATTATATTAAGGATATATATTAGCATGGTGGCTCTTGTCGTTTTGTGGTTCTGTGTATGTTTATAATGCTGGCTCTGTAGTTTTTGTTTATGGACCTTATTGCGACACACAGGGGACCTACGTTGCACAGTTGGAGATCAGAGATTTAGGAAATAAAACTTTATAATTGTAAGGGCTGTAAGCGATAGAAATCGCCCGTTCTCGGTGTAAAAAATATCACCGCTATTGGTGGTATTTTCTACGGTGTTAGTACTCGAAGGAGAATAGTAACATATATGTGAAATAAAATTATGTAATAGGCTCAGCATTTTACATTATCTTGGAAAACAAAAGTTGCTTTTACATAGCAATAAGTCTCTTATAATTAAGGGATGGAGTGTATATAGTGCTATTTAGTACTCTGCTATGTGATTGATGTCGAATATTTCATAAGAGGAGGCTTTAAAAGTTTTACCATAAACTGGTTTTCTAGGGAAGTGGGTGGAGTGTTCCGTGTAAATTGCAGAATAGAAACTAGTAAGAACCAATTGGAAGTGTTGTTTTAAAGTCACATGACTGCACATGCGTGTCTCGACGCGATAGGTGGGTGCGCGCACCCGGTCGCGCACTATAAGAAAGCGGCGAGAAAATATCAGCTAATATGCTCTTCAAGCTTGTTTTGGTACAAAGAGTTAGTTCTGAAAAGAACTTTTTTTTTTTTTTTTTTTGGGAAACAAGGGTTATGATGCTTTTGATTTCTTAAAGTTGCGACGACATTTTTCAGTATGTCATACTATCCAAATAAAGTGAAGAAATTTAACTTTTCTTGGAGCATTTATGACTCTCAATTATTTGTTTAATTAGAGTAAAGCTTTGCTCTCCGTATACAAGAAGTTCTCCACAGTTCGTGCATTTCATGTGCACGTTCGCCAGATATGGTCTCAAGTCCATCTCAGCACTCGATGGAGATACAGGTCGTCCACCGGAAGATGTGTTGATTACTTCTGATGTTAATAGCGTGGCCTCCGTTTTTCTTGTCAAAGGTGGTCGCTCATTTTCATCAGATTCGGAAGATGAATGCGGAACGGTAGCCATTGTACCGAAGTCTTCGGGAAGATGTTCGACGTTGTTGTCTCTTGAGAGTAGAAAAGAAAGTGATGGTAGTGGGTGGAGTGCTGCGTGTAAATTCCAGAAAAGAAACTACCAAGAACCAATTAGAAGTGTTGTTTAGAAGTCACATGACTTCACATGGGAGTGTCAGGTCCTGTACGCGATGGAAGGGTGCGCGCACCCGGTCTCGCACTAAAATAAAGCGGCGAAAAAACATCTTATAATATGCTCTTCGAGCATGTTTTGGTGGAAAGAGTTAGTTCTGAAAAGAACTTTTTTTTTTTTTTTTGGAAACAAGTGTTTTGATGCATTTGATTTCTTAAAGTTGCTACGATATTTTTCAGTATGTCATACTATCCAAATAAAGTGAAGAAATTTAACTTTTCTTGGAGCATTTATGACCCTCAATTTTGTGTTTAATTAGAGTAAAGCTTTGCTCTCCGTATACAAGAAGTTCTCCACAGTTGTTGCATTTTATGTGCACCTTTGCCAGACATGGTTTCAAGTCCATTTTAGCACTCGATGGAGATACAGGTCGTCCACCGGAAGATGTGCTGATTACTTCTGATGGTAATAGCGTGGCCTCCGTTTTTCTTGTCAAAGGTGGTCGCTCATTTTCATCAGATTCGGAAGATGAATGCGGAACGGTAGCCATTGTACCGAAGTCTTCGGGAAGATGTTCGACGTTGTTGTCTCTTGAGAGTAGAAAAGAAAGTGATGGAAGTGGGTGGAGTGCTGCGTGTAAATTCCAGAATAGAAACTACCAAGAACCAATTAGAAGTGTTGTTTAGAAGTCACATGACTTCACATGCAAGTGTCAGGTCCTGTACGCGATAGGAGGGTGCGCGCACCCGGTCTCGCACTAAAATAAAGCGGCGAAAAAATATCTCATAATATGCTCTTGGAGCACGTTTTGGTAGAAGAGTTAGTTCTGAAAAGAACTTTTTTTTTTTTTTTTTTTTTTTTTTTGGGGGGGGAAAGAAGTGTTATAATGCTTTCGATTTCTTAAAGTTGCTACTACATTTTTCAGTATGTAATAGTTTGAAAATGAAGTGAAGACATTTATCTTTTCTTGGGGCATTTGTGACTGTCAATTTTAAGAACGAGACTCTGCTCTCCATACAAAAGAATTTCTCCACACTTGTTGCATTTCATATGCACCTTCGCAAGATATGGTCTCAAGTCCATCTCAGCACTCGATGGAGATACAGGTCGTACACCAGAAGATGTGCTGGCCACCTCTGATGATAATAGCGTGGCCAGGGCTCTTGTCGATGCTTTTGCATAATGCTCAGGATGCCTTTGTTCAACATGCCGTTGCATGGTGTGTGCAGAAAAGGAATATTTTTTATTTGGATTTCCCCTTGAGAGCTCCGAATTGCATATCGTGCAGGTTACTTTTGGCGCATTCACTTTCTTTTGATCTTCAGGATAAGTGAAACATTGCCAAATGAAAGATTCCTTTTTTCTTCTTAACGGTGGTCGCTCATTTCCTTCAGATTCGGAAGATGAATCTGGTAGGGCAGCCATTTCAGCAAAGTCTTCCGGAAGATGCTCGACGTTGTTGTCTCTTGAGAGTAGAAAAGATTGTGAGGAAAGTGGGTGGAGTGCTTCGTGTATATTCCAGAACAGAAACTACTAATAACCAATTGGAAGTTTTGTTTTCAAGTCACATGACTTTACATGCGCTTCTCAGGACGTGTAGGCGGTGACACTATGTAGTTACGAACGTGATTACATACTTAGGAACTAGCATTCAAAAAAACTATGAAATTCACTGAAAAAAACATAGGTTTTACACACGTTATAGTTAGGAAGTAGCATTTGAAAAACCTATGAAATTCACTGAAAAAACCATAGGTTTGACACCAGTTATAGTTAGCTGGAAATTTTACTGACATAAAACCAATGAAAATCCACGTTATAGTTAGTTGGACTCACTATAACTTGCGCGTGTAATGCACTGCTGATGACATTACATATTACATCACTCATGACATGGTCAGTGACATCACTTATGACACCATCCAGTGAATGTGTGTCTTTCTAAAAAATAAATATGTTTTATATATGTATATGTAAAGGTCGAGGGAAGAATAAATGTTTAAATTATTGTCTTAATGAATGTTTTTTTCAAAAAGAAATGATTGGATAACTGGCTTATTAAGTGTACCTTAGTGAATACATATATTAGCGAGTAATGTTTAAATATTTGAATATATGTATCAGTGTTTCACTTTGTGAATACCTGGCTGCATGGATTGATGAGTACCTACATGTGTAGGTATTTGAGTTCTTAGATGTTTTTTTAGTATCAGTATGAGTGTTTCTATGGTTTTATGGGGGTATTACTAATCACATAGATGCATGAATGACTAACTCTCTTTTTGTATGTATTTAGAAGACACCATATGTGCAGGACTGTATGGGTGGTTGAGTGTGTATAGTTTTATATGCAAATAAATGGATGTTCAATAGTTTATTTGCATGTGTGAGTATGTGTGTGAGTAACTTTTGGATGATTGTCGGTGTGTTACAGGATGTATAGGTGTATCACTACATATGATGAGTGAGTATATGTATGAGTGACTATATAGAACTGTTGGTAAATGAGAGAATGTGTATATAGATGGTGGAATTACTGAATTGGTTGTTGTAACTGGTATGGGTATCTCCATTTTTTTGAAAATGTTAATTTCTATTTTCCAATATGTGTTTTAAGGGTTACATTACACTTAAAGGAGGTCTGTCATCAGTGATGTCATAAGTGATGTCACTGACCATGTCATGAGTGATGTAATATGTAATGTCATCAGCAGTGCATTACACGCGCAAGGTATAGTGAGTCCAACTAACTATAACGTGGAATTTCATTGGTTTTATGTCAGTACAATTTCCAGCTAACTATAACTGGTGTCAAACCTATGGTTTTTTCAGTGAATTTCATAGGTTTTTCAAATGCTACTTCCTAACTATAACGTGTGTAAAACCTATGGTTTTTTCAGTGAATATATATATATATATAGTAAATCCATGCATCGATCAACCCATAGCTTCATATCTTTACATTTGCTCTCATGTCACTAAGATAAAGTATGTCTTTTTATAGAAATCTGTTGATAAACAAGTTTGGTGAAGTATTTAGCACAAGCTATATATTATTGTAATTCACATTCTATATTATCTATTTCAAATCATATTTGTCATGTAGGTCCTGGGGACAGTGAGCCTGACACCACAAGCTGACGACAATCGGCAATCCCAAGACAAAATCTAATCATCCTCAAAGCAGGGATTTTGGCCGTCGTCAATACAGAAAAACAAGAGGATGCAGAGCAAATGGTGGTGGAGGAGCAGGGAAGGAGGAGGACATAGTTGGCTCCACAAAGAAACCAGCAGCCAAGATTACCTAATTGCAAGTCAGCAGTCTTCCTACAAGGTCTCTCCTGAGGATAGGTCGTCTCCATCCACCAGCTAAGCAGCCGTGGATGCTTGTACAGGATATTAAGGACTCACCCCCACTCTGCTCTCAATCTACAGGTATCACAGTTGACTCCCCTACACAGTCTTTTCATGCAAGTGTGTCTCCAGTCTTCTTTCAATCGTCTGAAGAAAAGGACTCCCCTCATGAGAAGGAGTTCTTCCCCCTTCATCAACCTCCCAGATGGCAGCCCTTTCTGTGATGCACAGCATGTTGAACACGTTAGAGTGTCACACATGTGGAAGGGAATGGGCTGACAAGGCTAACTCATGTCCTCTAGGGGGAGGATCATTGTTTCCAACAGCAGCCTCCTCTGTGGGGGAAATTATTTTTACTCTCAGGTGAATCTCCATGAGACTGTTGACTATCTTAAAGGACTCCCTCAGATCATTGAGAAGCAAGCCTGTAACTTGGATAACAATTATGAAATGTTACCTGCAAGACTTGGCAAACATGCTCCATGAACATATTAATTTTTTGAGGGAAGAGAGGGTAAGACAGCATGCCTTGACCATAAAGATGACAGAGGCAGTAACAGAAAAAATGCCAGTGATATTTTGCAGGGCAACAGCATGCAGAGGGTTCAACCGAGGCACCACATGCTATAAGGCCCCTTCTACCCAAAAACCTGATGTGAATCCCTCCTCAAGACCCACCAACTAAACAACGACACCTCAAACATCAAAAACAGAACTTCTAAAACAAGCACCATTACAACCACCAACACAACCAGATACACAATAGCATTGCATAGCCACAGATGTAGACTACACCTTAAACATTAAAACTATTCCACAGTTGACTTCACTAGGCTCTTAACAACTCTCTTACTCAAACACACATTTATTCTTACTTTTGACTGGACCATTCACAAAGTTAGGCTTGTTAAAATCTAACCTGTGGTCACGTTTAAAAAACAACTTTCAAATACCTAACCTAAATCCATATAACATTTCTATATACAAGTTTATTCTTCTGTTAATAAAAACATTTTAATAAAAATCACACAACATAGCTTAAACACTTATTAAATGATAAATTCATGTCAGTTTTAATGTGTTTGTTGCCTTATGGAGTGTTTATGTTGGTATTAAGTATGAAGTGATTTCATAACAACATCCATTTACCTACACACCACACACATCTGACACAATTGCATGATAGTACATTCACGTTCTCCACAAATATTGACAGTATATCAAAGATTAGGCTTTTAAGTGTAATGTAAATTTAATAACAATATGTGTTGTCAAATCTTATATGAAAATAATTTCGTCAGTTCTTGGAATCGGACAAAATTAAAACAATCAGAGTCTTGACCTGTCACTTCTAGGCCTTTTTCCCTGGGAATGCTGTGCCGTTTTGGGGCTTTTTCAGGTAGTTTGTATTTAGATCTCCATAACTATTTTCCATTTAAGGTATTGAAAGCAAATTTCTGTTTTTTTGATCCAACATGATGTGGATCCTAAGGGTACTGTCAGTCAGTCAGTCAATCACTTTTATTAGATTAATAAAAATCACAAAAAGACACAAAATACGAATAATCACAGCAAATACGACACAACAGTACATCCAATTACAAAAGTAAGGAATAAATATAAATAGCATATCAGGTAAAATGAACATATCTCATGGGTTCAATAAAACATTTTAAAAGCTTCCGTTTGACAGTTAGCTCCAAGATTAAGAAGGCACCAACGCCACTAACATAATTAAATCGTAATAGGGCTGTGCCGTAAATTAAAACGCTTCTTATTAATACGAGCACCCGCAACTAGGAAACTTGCTACATGAAATGTTACACGTGCACTAGATAAAAGTTGTAAAAACAGGAGCGCTGGCCTAACCTGTAAAAAGCCCGCCTCCCGCAATATAGGTAACAAATATTTTTTCCTGATCTGTGCATAGTGTTCACAAAACATGGTAAAATGTAATGTATCCTGTGTGGAAAAGTGATCACAATCACATGGATTTGCGTTTTCTGGAGTGTCCCAAGAAGAATAGGAGCCAAACATGAAATGTATCAAATTAAACCGGAATCTGGTTAAAAGAAACCGATGAAACGGTCTAGTCACTAAAACAAGATAGGGTTCAAGACCCGGGACAGGTATAAGTGCATAATTCCTTCTAACAAACGTTTTTTTCATCTCTGTCTCCTCCCGCTCTGCCGTGAACAGATTTACCAATGCAGATTTAATCTCCATGACATCCTCTTTTTTAATACGTTCTGGGAAATGAAAGAGCTCAGGTCGCCCCACATTCGTGAGCATCAATTTAACATAAACCAGCCATGGGATTCTGTAAGTTCTGTCCAGGGCAAGGCAGTCTTTAAGAATCAGATGGTTTAAGGAGATTTCCTGGTTGAGCCAGGTTTTTAACCAACAAATTACAGGGGCGGATTTTAATAAATCTGTTACAAACCCCGTGCACAACTCTGAGTGTATTGTAAAGGTAGGGGTGGGTTGGGGAACAGAAAGCAGGGATCTTAGAAATTTGTTCTCCACCTTCTGGATGTTATCAAGGTTTGTATATCCCAAGATGGCAGAACCGTAGGTGGCTATAGCCAAACATTTGGCTTTATAAACTTTGAGGATAGCCTCCATTGGTCGTGCCCCCATCCTTTTAGCAAAGCCCAACAGGGCTGCAGCCAATCTTGCTACTGCGTTGCTTTTTGACTAATATTGGGACCCCACGTTCCTCTGTCATCGAAGACGACCCCCAGATAGGTGAAGATTGGAACCCTCTTTACTTCTTTGCCTGTGCAAAAAAAAATGTTTGTTTTCTTTTTCCTACTGGCCAGTCCAACGATCATTACCTGAGATTTTTGGGTATTAATTTTCAAATCTAATGAAGCCATGAAGTCGCCGAAGGAGGCCAATAGTCTGTTGAGGGCCACACCTGAGCGTGCCAAAAGAACGGCGTCGTCAGCGTACAGGAGGACCGGAATCTTGGTCTCCCCTACACGCGGAACGTCCACCGTTGAATCGGCCAGGGCTGGCTCAAGAGCATTTATATATAGTGTAAAGAGGAGGGGGCAAGGATACACCCTTGCCGCACCCCCCTCTCCGACTTAAAATAACTGGTGCACCTCCCCTCCCGAGTGACTCTAACTGAGGCCAGTAAGCCACAATGAAGGTCTGCTAAAAAACTAACACGCCGGGGTCAATGCCCATGCCCAAAAGGACCATCCACAGCCTCGACCTACTCACCAGGTCGAATGCTGAGGATAGGTCCATAAAGGCCATATACAGAGACCCCTCCCTTGCAGTCGTATATTTACTGATAAGCAGTTGAAGGTTTAAGCATTGATCAAGTGTGCTCCTTTTCGCCCTGAAGCCATACTGGGCATTAGACAGGATTCCTCTACCTTCGAGCCATGTTGTCAATCTACTAAAATGACTCTGCCCAAGATTTTAATGGCAGAGTCTATTAGGGAAATAGGCCTATAACAGGCAGGATCACCCCTTTGGCCTTTTTTAAAAGTTGGAATAATGGTGGACTTTGGCCAGGACTCGGGAAAGTTGTTATCTCTTGAGGCATTAAAAACATTGGTCAATATCCCGGCCCAAAATTTCGGGGCACACTTATATAGGTCCGCAGGAACCCCGTCCGGGCCCGGTGCCTTATTTTTAAGTGTCTCATTTATTGCTTTTTCCACGTCTTCCTCCCCGAAGGCCAAAACTGGCCCAACAAGGTGGAAGGATAAAGTCTCCTGTGTAGACCGATAGGTTGACTGGCTATAAATGTTTCCAACGTGGGCAAGCCACTGCTCATCTGGAATAGTACATTCCACACCCTAGTTCTCCACCCCAGAAAAATAGGGCCGATTAATAACCCCCCAAAATTTGGAACTGTCCCGCAAGACTTCTTCTGATTGCAGGTCAGTCCAGGCCTCTTCCATAATCTGAGTTTTGCGACCCTGAATGGCCTGTTTGTATTGTTTCCTGAGGGTTGCTATATGTGCTCTATTTCTGGGTGTTTCCTTCAATGCTTTTAAGAGAGCAGAATAGGCCTTGAAGCAGTTTGAATCAAACCATCTTTTTCCTGTTTGCCCACCTGGTTTGGTTTTAGCCATTAATTTGGTATTTACTTGTTGGCAGATAGTATTAAATGCCTCAACTATCCTGGTGTTAGGGCCAACATGGTCTAGGCAAATGCCCACCTCCACTTCAACCTTGGCCAAGACATCTTGTAAAAAAGTGACCGGGGTCACTTTGGCCCATTTCCTGCCCTGATCTTTTGATAACAGGTCCGTTGCACATGAAACCTGTACGTCTTTAAAGTCCAGTAACCCCCCTGGGGCAACCTCTAATATCACGGGGTTATGGTCACTAAAGACAGAGTCTTCTACCCTATAATTTAAAACCATAGACAGAATAAAAGAAGATAAAAAAATATAATTAATGACTGTTTCTGTATCTTTTCCTTTAAATGTAAAAGGCCTAGGCCCATCTACACAGCAGCCTGATTCGTAGAGGTTCAAGGAGGCCAAAAGGCTCTCCAAAACCTTGCCTTGTTTCGTGTGTTCGAAGTGCGTGGGCAGCGAGTAAGAAGGCCCCCCGTTATCTTCCAAAAAGCACTCCAAGCTGCATGGGTGAATATTGAAATCACCCATAAGGATGACCTCAAAATTGTTATGTGACACTCTGTACTTGTCTAAAAACTCCCCAAGGGATTCTAGATGCTGATTTAGACTGACACTGTCTGGTGAATTATAAAAGTAAATAAGTAACACAGTGGGGGAATTCGCAACCGACATTTCTACTGCTAAACAATTTTGAGAACCTGACTCTAGCTGTAATACTGATCCTTTCATATTCAATGAGACTAATAGGGCTAAGCCTCCCTTCGCCCTGCCCGCCAGACCTGGTTTAGCGGGAATGCTAAAGTGGACGTATCCGTCCAAGGAGAGGCTATTTGCTGTGTGCCAGGTTTCCTGGAGAGCTATTATGTCATAGCATGTAACAAAACCCACCCAATTCTTATCCTGACTTTTCGATCTACTACCAGCAACATTCCAGCTAAGGATTCTACAAATATTCTTGTGACATAAGTTAGGAGCAATCATGTTTTTTGTGCCACATGGGTTGTGTAGTCAATCTGAGCCCTCTAGCTGAAGCAGGGGAGACAAACGGTTTGACAAAGCCAAGCCCCTAATCTGTGTGTCTTCAAGAACCTGAAAAACTGTGGGAGGTGAGGGAGGATGCTGAGGTGGGATGGCAGAGACTGAATTAATCAAAAGGGAATGGACACTGGTGTCTACTAAACCTTCGGTTAGTCTTTGAAAACCCTCATAGACAGCCTGATTTAGTCGATTCGGTGTATTTTTCATCCGCCCCGTCAGGCGTCATGGCATATTCATAGGGTAGTCAAATAACGTGCGGTATGCCTGCCTCACCCGAGGCTACCTCTGGTCCAGGTAGAAGTGTCCAGAAATAATAGGAAAGGGAAAAATATAAAAAACAGTGTGTCACCAAAAAAAGAATTTTTAATGAAAAGGTTGGCACTGTTGTTAAAAAATTCGATATATATGTAATCGGGCCACTAGATTACCATATATCTATATATATATGGATGCGTCAACATGTTTCAGCTCTATGAGCCCAGCCGGGTCTGTAGAGCTTTCGTCAGGACAAAAAGACAAAAAATACGTACACAGAAGGTAGTTACACAACTTGTGTAGGTTCCTATAGCTATTATGGAATTTCTTATACAGTCACCTTAATAGGCGTTCTTAGAGGCTTCTACAGGAGTGAAGAGTCGCTAGGAGTGGTCTTTGCCAAGAAGACCAGCTTTCAGTCTGGTAACCAGGGGCAGAGTCAGCACAGGGACTGAAAGCTGGTCCTCGTGGCCCACAAAATGGGCAGCGTCTGGCGGAAGGTGCAACCTAAAAGTAATGGGCTTGGATACAGTCTTGGTGGTGTTAGGCCGCAGTACTTGATTCTTGTGGGTATACATTTTGGTGGGTGCTACTCTTGGGTGTGTCAAAGGGTTCCCCGTGCCGTTCCTTGTGTTAAACACATTTTTAACAGGTGACAGTTGTTTGTGGGACACATGAGGTTGTGGACTAACTGGATGCACATTAAACCCTGAGCATTCCATAGACTCTAGACCTTGATTCTCAACAATTTTATGGGCAATCGCCGATTGGCGCTCTTGGCTACGGTATTCTTTTATAAAAGAGTCGATTTTTTCACACCTTTTAAGTAAACCAGCTAAACATGTGTTCATAGAATCAACAATATCTTTGCCAATGCCCACCAGCAGAGGTTCTATACGTGAATTGAACAATTCCTCCATCTTGTCCCCCAAGTTTGTAAGAATGACAAGGTCCTGTTCATTTTGCAAATGTTTAACTTTGCGAGCACATTTCTTAGCCTTTGGTCTGTCCGAGGTTAGTGGTTCACCAGAACTGGGCCCCTCTACAGATGATAACAGGGAAATGTGAGGCGCAGTATCCAAAGTTTTTTTCGCAACAACATTTATACGCTCGCAAGGGACCTCTAAGGGTACAGAAAGAGGATATGGGGTAATTATTTTATTCGGGCTTTCAGTCGCCCTTTCCAGTTCAAGCTCTGTTTCAGCTTTTGCAATTTTCTGGTTAATGGCCCCCACTGCTGACGTTAGGTAGGAAATGATACTGTCTGCTTTGCGTGGTACTTTAGCGTTTTTGACCCCATGTCCCTTGTTTCCCAACTATTTGCGCTTACCCATAGCTGCAGTTTGGAGGGGTTGCCCGGCCTGGCCTCCTCTGGCCCCTGATGGCCACAGATGGCCCGCCCTCTGCCCGGACTCAGCCCAGCACCACCCGCGCGCATCCGCGACGCGGAGGGAGCCTCCTGTGTTTAAGCGCCTCCGGGTGCGAAACTACCCGGAAGTGGGCGGGGACGCCGCCGAGCGTCCTGGGGGCTGTGGTTCTCCTGGTGCCCCGGCCGCGAGCTGGAAACGGCTTTGTGGTGGTATGTGGTCCCGCTGCCTACCGCAACAATCAGGTAGGGCCTGATGCAGTCCAAAGTTCCCCCGCTCCACCGAGGGGGCCTCCTGTTTAAGCGCCTCCGGGCGCGAAACTACCCGGAAGTGGGCGGGATGCCTATTGGTAACCAGGCGCTATACAAAACTCAGAATAATAATAATATGCCGCCGAGCGTCCTGGGGCTGTGGTTCTCCTGGTGCCCCGGCCGCGAACTGGAAACGGCTGTGTGGCGGTATGTCGTCCCGCTGCCTACCGCAACAATCAGGTAGGGCCTGATGCAGTCCAAAGTTCCCCCGCTCCACCGAGGGGGCCTCCTGTGTTTAAGCGACTCCGGGCGCAAAACTACCCGGAAGTGGGCGGGGACGCCGCCGAGCGTCCTGAGGGCTGTGGTTTTCCTGGTGCCCCTGCCGTGAGCTGGAAGCGGCTGTGTGGCGGTATGTGGTCCCGCTGCCTACCGCAACAATCAGGTAGGGCCTGATGCAGTCCAAAGGGTACTGAGGGTTTGTGGATTCTCAAAGAGGGAATCGAAACAGTAGACACAATATAGGAACATTTAGGTTTTTGAAAACAAATGGGAAAAAAGTGCTGGGAAAGAAAGTGTATGTTATTTTCATGAAACTGTCATAAACAAAAGGTTTGCTGTGCTAAAATCACCATCTTTCCAGCTTATCAGAACAAGCAGAGTTGATCAAAAACCTATTTTTCAAGACTTTTTAAAAAAAATTCAAAGAAGTAGCCCATTTTCCTAATTTTTGTTCTTACAACCTGCTTCCAGTTTGTGGTAGAAACAGACGTGAAATCCATAAGCGTTGCCAGTGAGCTATACATTTCTGAGAAGTAGACAAAACTTGGACTTCAGCAAGGGGTCATTTGTATAGCGCCCTCATAGTTTTCCAAGAGAAAGTAACAATTTAAAATAAATTACATATAAGTTGGCAAAAACAGCCATTTGTAACAAAGTATTCATCTGTAACTTCTTGCCACAATTGCAGATTTACAAAAGCAATATACTGTTATATCCACCAGACCCTTTGGGTCGCAGGGATATACAGGGCTTGTAGGTTCGTTAAGAATCAAGGTACTCCGAGCCAACAACCTTACAATGGCTTCCCATTGTGCACTGATTATATAACAATTCATATGGTAAAATATAAAAAATGAAAATTGGGTATGAAGTACACCCATGCATTGCTGAAATGTAAAGCAGATACTGAGCTTAGGTGCAGTGACTATTTGTAAATCTCTACATTTGTGGGGACCATTCTGGCATCTCTTCTTTCTTACTCACTGGCTTACATTTAGAAGGCAGAAATGGAGAGAAATTCAATTGATAATAACACATTTTTTACTATTGTGTGTTCCCACATAGCTCCAACCAAAAATCGTACTTCACATGTGTGGGTAGGCCTAGCGCCCGTGACAGGAAAGGGCCCAAAACCCAACATGGACACATCACATTTTTCCACTGAAAACTGACCCTTAATGGCAATGTGGGTAACTGTGGATGTTGGGCCCTAGCTCAGTGCCACCTAAAGACAACTAGCACATCTGCACATTTCTGAAAACTAGATACCCAGGGGAGTCCAGGGTAATGTGCCTTGCATAGCGCTCTCTAAGTATCTTACCAGAAGTTTTGCAAACCTTATACTTTGGCAAAAACACACATTTTCCATACATTTCTGTGAGGAAAATGTTTGCAATCTGCAGGGAACTACACTTTTCCCTACCACCCAGTATTTTTCAAAGTCTCCCAATAACAATGGCACCTCACTTGTGTGGGTAGGCCTAGAGCCTGACGCAGTAAAGGGCACAAAATGCAACATGTACTCAGCACATTTTTCCATTGAAAACTGACCAGTTTCTTGCAATTTGGGTAGCTGTGGACTTTGGGCCCTAGTTCAGCCAGCAGCCAAGTAAATCTAGCAAACCTACACATGTTTTGAAATGAAACAATGGGTGGAGTCCAGGGTGGGGTGACTTTCCTGACTCTCACCTGGTTTTCCTACCAAGAAACAATTGTAAACCTCCAAATCTGGCCAAAATGAAACATTTTCTTCACATTTTTGTGAGAAAACATCTGGAATCTGTGGGAAGCTATACATTTCCTACGACTCAGTGTCCTCCCAAGTCTCCTAATAAAAATGGTACCTCAGTTGTCTGTGTAGGTCTAGCATCTGTGGCAAGTAAGGGCCTAAATCACAATGTTTTCTTATGCACAATGGCCTGCAAACCTCAAACCTTGTCTAGAATTGTGCATTTTCCTTGCATGTTGCAAGGGAACTCCCATAGACCTGTTACGTACACCAGGACCAACCAAATATGTGGGTTAGCTCTTTTATCAAGACACATGTGGGAAGGCTGAGTGGGAGGAATTGTCAGACACCCTGTGGTTTCTGGAAGTTTACATCATAGAAACACAAGGTAAATGTGTAATTCCTTAGCAATCCCAACCAAAAAAATAAAACCCCAGAGTTGCATCATCTCTTGGAGATTTGTAGGGGTCAAATTCGTAGCTCTAGAATGGGACATACATGTGGCATTGATGTCCCTCAAAAACTATTAAGATTACAAATTGGTCTAATCAACAATATCATCAAAAACCCATTATCAATAAACAGTTGGAAGAAGTAAAAAATGTATTTGATTTAGCTCCGCACTGTGCAGCACTATTAAGGGTAAGCAAAACAGGATGCACCATGTAGGGGCAACCGAAGGTTCTGCACTTCCAAAGGGAAGCCAGGCTGGCCTTGGCTGCAATCCAGCTTGCTCATGCTGCACTACTGGCATTTCAATGTCCTCCTCGAAAAGAGGCACTTTTCAGAGCTAAAAATGGATTCATCATCAGAGAATATTCACTGCCAGAATCTTACACTTGGTTCTCTGTTTCATATGCAGTCAGTCTCAGAGCCATGTTCAGAGGTAGATTCAAAAGGCAAACAAACAACCTGCTGGGCAGTCAGTCTGCGATAGCCATAATGCTTACTAATAAAACAATAACAAAAGAAAAGACAAAAAAAAAAACACTTTGTCAAATTTGAACTCAACAAACTGTGGTTGTATCAAACAGTAAATATAACTATTGTTGTATAACGATCTAGAAAGAAACTATCAATACGAACCACACAATGAACTTTATACACCAAAAAGATACCTCAATGCATTTCATGTATCGAAGACAGCTAGATTAAGGATCAACTACAACTACTCTGCACATAAAAAGCAAGCACTAGAGTTATCCCACTAAAAGGAAAAATAATATTACACATAGCAGAACACATTATAAATATGTCACCAAACCATACATTATTTTGAAAGACAATGAAATAGAAGCTAAATATTCTAAAATTGTCACAACAGTAAGGAAAACCAAAGCAGGGAAAAAACACACATGTGAAATAAACATTACACAAAGTTTCCTTACCAAACACATGCAACTGCGCAAACTGCAGATCTAACATTGCCAAAACTACAGGAAGGTTTCATCACAAAGAAAATAAAATAGTTAACACTACAATGAAAATGAAAAAAAATCACAAATACGAATGATAAGATAAGATAAGATAAGTTAACAATATAAAACACATGGAAGGTCCAGATTTGCAAACAAGATGCAGAACAAAGCACAGCAGCTAATAATTAACCCTGGCCGTAAAACTCCGCTCCGCTCATGGAGTTTGTATATTTTTGGCAACTCCGTGTTCTACGTAGAACATGGAATTACCAAAAACTCTGGGCTCGGCTTCAGAGTTTTATTGAGTTTGAATGCTCAAAATGCGTTTTCATGAGCGTGGGGGTGACTTACCGGGATGCCTGCGATCGCTGACGTGATTTCCCATCCGTTTGTGAGCACCACGAGATTTGGTAGCTGGTTGCACGGTCCCGCAAGAGTGTGCGACCGTGAACATGTCATTCGGGCTCTACGTCGGACTTCTGGTGGAAGTTTGTGAACATTGCGATCCTGAACACGCAGGATTTGCAGTTTGGATAAGAATCTCTCTCAAGCAGCATCAAAACCTTCTCGAAATGATGATTTGGATTAAAAAAACTCCTCAGATTGACATTTGGCTGTACATTTTTATGCAAGGAGTCCTTTTTCTTTTTTTACTTCCTTTTTAAGAGGAAGGAAGTACCCCAGTCTCCAACTTCCTGTTCCTGTCCAGAAGGCTCCTCCTAGTGCTTTATCCATCTCCTGTTCACTTTTCATCTGGATTTAGAACTAGAAGGATCACTCTTTATGGCTGCTGCATCAAATATCATTGGATTTGAGGACTTTTGAATTTGAAATTTCACAAGTGAGTTGGAAAATTGGTGTTGTTTGTTCGATTGGGGCATTGCACCAACATTTGTTTGTACTTTTCATTGTTTATCTTTACATTTATAGTGGTGGGTGGCCTGCAGTTTCAGTAGGGGCCTAGTTGTTTCTTTGTAAGCAATTTTTCATCTTTTATAAAGGAAACATGTTGCACAGTTCGCTACATTTTCTCCAACTTTTGAAATTAATTTACAATATTTATTTATTTCACTAGTCCAGTAGTCTGCCACTAGGCCTTTCAGCCAGTAGGCCCAGAGCTACTCATGGGTGCATGAAACAACTGTTTCTGTGGTGTCTTTTGAATGTAAACATCATTTAGGGCATGAATGGCATTTGATTGAATTGTAAAATGTTATTTTTGCTATTTCACTTTCTTTGTGTTTGTAAAATAATTGCCTTTGTTGGATGCGTGTGGTTGTTGTGTAACTTGCAAACCTTTTTTAGCCCTGTGGGTTTTTGTTTTTGGCATTGTTGCAGTAAACCAGTGTTGTTTATCATGCCTCCTTTGTCAGGCCAGTGTGTGAGTGTGATTGTAATAGTGGGCCAGCATTTGGCTGAGCCTACCGGTGTTTCCAGTGGCCATTTTGTAAAGTCTGTGTCAATATATGCCTGCTTGAGTTCATTGTTTTCCAGGCCTCCTGCTTGTTGTGAGTGACCATGTGGCTGATGGCCATTTTGTGGCAGTAGTTATTGTGCTTTTGCCATAGGCCTGCATGTCTTTCTTTTGTTCCTCTTGGATTAATGCTTCTTACTGTTGTGGCCTGGCCATGTGGCTGGCAGCTATTTTGTGAAGGCAGCCAGTGAGCTTTTGTCATAGGCCTGCATTGTCTGTCTTCTCTTTCTTGTTGTTGTGGTGGCCTGGCCATGTGGCTGGCGGCCATTTTTTGAAGGCAGTCAGTGTGCTTTTGCCATAGGCCTGCATTGTCTGTCTTCCCTTTCTTGTTATTATGGTGGCCTGGCCATGTGGCTGATGGCCATTTTGTGAAGGCAGACAGTGAGCTTCTGTATTAGGCCTGCAAGCATTCTTTGTGGTAGCCATGCCTTGTCGATGTTTTACATGCAATGTTTTCTTCTTTTACACATCAAAAAATGCAGCACAGTTCACTGCATTTTCTAATCCATTTGCAATATTATTGATTTTAATTGATTCATTATGTGGCCTAGTCTGCCAATGGGTTCTCCAACAAATAGGCCTAGAGCTAATCAAGGGTGCATGAAGCAACTGATTATGTGGTGTCTGTTTAATTTAAACAGAATTTAATGCACGGATGGCATTGGATTGAATTGAAATTTTGCACCTCCCCAATGGGAAGTATCCCCCGGGATGCACTGCCGGAGTCCAATACGGATTTATCAAATCTATGAAATAATAATCACATTTCTGCATTGATGTTTCAGCACCTCATTTATTGTAAGCTGTATGTTTGTAACCATATCAATTTCATGAAATATTTAATTCCTCAAATCTGTATACTTACATAATCAATGAACCAAGCATATGTATTGGCCCCAATGCATTTCGGGCATGTCCACGCCCTTCATCAGGGTAAATTTCCTAGAAAACCAAGAATGAGTGAATGGGACGACCATATTCAAAAGAGAAAAGGTATTCATTTCATCTACAATGCGTAACAAACAGAGTGACGTGATTCCTCATGTCTTAAGGTCTCATGGTGATAAAAAGAAATTCAGTCACGAAAGTAAAACCATGCTGTGATCAGAAACCTTACCCTGAAGCAGTGAGTGAAGGTTGGAAAAGGGTGACCAAGAGTCAAAAAGTTAAAAAAGTTGAAAGGATGCTCACATCCAAACCAGTCTGGTGGAGCGTGAAATACAAGTGCGACTAAGATGGTATCAAGCGTGTGCCACATGCGCTCATAAGGAGCAGACTGAGATCCAATGTACACGCTGTGAATTGAACCGTGAAAGAGTTAATGTCGGTAGTCACTAGATTATTGTACACTTAAACTAGGCCACAATAGTGCTTTTGGCTATGTATCTAAGATCCTATGCCAGTGTGCTATTAACGTTTACTTATGACCGCATTAATTTTGTGCAGTTATCAGTCACAAAAGACGGCTCACATGCAAGCTTTCACGTGTGTCACAGCTGATGTAGCAGTGAGAATTTACCTTTTATTGCTAAACTTCGGGACCTGCCAAGGTGGGTGCCGCCCGTTATACAAATGACTTGGGATGCGCGTCTCAGCAATCGCCATTTCTAAAAAGAGTTTAGAAAGTGAAGAAGGCATTATAGAGCCCCGTTACACTAACAGTGGTGACCATCTTGTAGTGGTACATGTAAAAACATTATCAAAATTTTGCTAGGAAGAAAACCTAGGGGGTAATGGAATGTCTACCTTGCCTCCTTCTCACGTTTTGAAACTTTCATGTAAATCGGGTAAAACGCTATAAGCGCCGTGCGCGCACCCGAGCGCGCATGTTGAGTCATGAGGCACAAAAACAACGCTTTTCATTGGTTCATAGTAGTTTCAGTTCTAGAATCTTCAGGAACCCCACCCATTTCCCGTACTATCTGTTTCAGTCTTGTGGAAGAAGGACCCTCTCCAGCTTCACTGACAAGAACTAGAAATGGCTGTCAGACAAGATTCATCTTCATCAGAATCTGATGACCAACATCGTGTTCCTCATCGGCGAGTCAAAGAATCCTTCATTTGGCAATTTTTTCGCTATCCAGAGGGCCAAAAAAAGGTGAATGCACCGAAGGTCACATGCAATCTTTGAGTCCTTTCAAGGGGAAACCCTTCCAAAAAATATTCCTTCTCCATCCACACCATGATCAGGCATGTGAGGCAAGTCCATCCTCCACAGTTTGCGAAGGCATCCACCAGAGACCTGGCCACACAACTGCCACCAGCTGTGGCCAGCACTTCTTCTGCAACACCTCCAGCTCCCTCAACTGCTGAACTGGACCTGAGGCCATATTTAAAGAAGGTGCACATGAGGTGCAACAAGTGCTTCGAAATTCTCGTGTACTCAGAACAGAGCCTTGTGCTTGTTGAAAAGCGCATCATGGAGCATGTGTGCACGAAAAAGCGATAATTTTTTTTTATTTCAGTTTTTTGTTGTTCCTGTTGAACACTTTTGAAGCTCAGGATTTCAGTTTGCGTTTCAAAAAAACCAAAAAATATATAAAACTTTGAAAAAAAAAATACAAAATAACAAAACAAAAAAAAAGTTATTTTCAGAACTAACTCATTTTTACAAAAAGAGCTCTATTTCTTACGCACTGTGTCATCTTTCTTTTGAATGAATGTGTAGTGTATAAATGACTAACTGAAATGAATGACAAAAATGGAGTAAGGGACTGAGCAAATGAGTGAGGTAAAGGAAGTATAGTGACTGAAGAAAGTGAAGTAAAAGAGTGTCTGAAACAAGGGGGCTGATGTACGTTACATTGTGCATCTCTGCAAATCAGCAGGGATGCGCCAAGTAACCTACGACAAGCAAAACTACCTGTGCGCCACCACTGATGTGCCACATTTACAATGTGGCGCACCATGGGGCAAAAACGGCACACATGCGTGACGCATCTGTGCCCGTAAAGGTGTCGCATTGCTGGAGTTGCGTCGCATGCGCGATGCACCTCCAGCAATGCTCCTGGGGGGCCCATTCAACTAATGCTGCGTCAAGCCTTATGCCTGCTTCAAGCAGGCGTAGGGTTTTGACATAGCATTGGCCTAAAAATGACTGAGTGAAATCTTGTAGATTTCACTCAGCCACTTTTAGCAGGCGTTCCTGCGCAGGAACGCCCCCCCCCCTGTACTGGAACGCCTCCTTAAGGCGCAGGGCTTTACAACGTGACGCATCTCCCAGATGCGTCACGTTGTAAATAGCCT